>NC_079226.1:10922294-10984794 GCF_029633865.1 Lampris incognitus
GAAACCATTGGAGGGGTAAATGTTGGGTGACACAGCGGTGTTTACCCCTGTCCGTGGTCAGCCCCGGCCAGTCAGACAAATATTATCTCTATTTCCGCTGTAATGATGACCCCGCAGTTTATGCCTCGTTTCCTCTGTCTTGCCGGTTTCAGGGAAAGGTTGACTCAGTGACCGCATCATCGCCGCAGCTCCGCTCGCAGATTCAGGTGAGTCGGCTGCCGGCGTCACTAATTAAAGGTCAACGAGAGGCCGCGGCACAGTTTATCTGGAGAGAAAACTGACGCGCCTCACCCACGGTGTGGGGGAGGGAGAGAGAGAGAGAGCGCGAGAGAGGGAGAGCGCGAGAGATTGAGAGAGAGCGACTGCTTGAGAGAGAAAGCGAGAGAGAGAGCGCGAGAGGGAGAGCGAGAACGACTGCTTGAGAGAGAAAGCAAGAGAGAGAGCTTGAGAGAGAGAGAGATTGAGAGAGAAAGCGAGAGAGAGAGCTTGAGAGGTAGAGCGAGAGAGCTTGAGAGCAAGCGAGAGAGCTTGAGAGAGAGAGAGATTGAGAGAGAGAGAGATTGAGAGAGAGCGACTGCTTGAGAGAGAAAGCAAGAGAGAGAGCTTGAGAGGGAGAGCGAGAGAGCTTGAGAGAGTGAGAGAGAGCGACTGCTTGAGAGAGAAAGCAAGAGAGAGAGCTTGAGAGAGAAAGCGAGAGAGAGAGCTTGAGAGGGAGAGCGAGAGAGCTTGAGAGAGCGAGAGAGTGAGAGAGAGCGAATGCTTGAGAGAGAAAGCAAGAGAGAGAGCTTGAGAGCAAGCGAGACAGTGAGAGAGAGCGAGAGAGAGTGAGAGAGAGCGAGAGAGAGTGAGAGAGAGCGACTGCTTTAGAGAGAAAGCAAGAGAGAGAGCTTGAGAGAGTGAGAGAGAGCGACTGCTTGAGAGAGAAAGCAAGAGAGAGAGCTTGAGAGAGTGAGAGAGAGCGACTGCTTGAGAGAGAAAGCAAGAGAGAGAGCTTGAGAGAGCGAGAGAGTGAGAGAGAGTGAGAGAGAGTGACTGCTTGAGAGAGAAAGCAAGAGAGAGAGCTTGAGAGAGAGAGAGAGAGAGAGAGAGAGAGAGAGAGAGAGAGAGAGAGAGAGAGAGAGAGTGACTGCTTGAGAGAGAAAGCAAGAGAGAGAGCTTGAGAGAGAGAGAGAGAGAGAGAGAGAGAGAGAGAGAGAGAGAGAGAGAGAGAGAGAGAGAGAGAGTGACTGCTTGAGAGAGAGAGCGAGAGAAAGAGCTTGAGAGCGAGAGAGAGAGCTTGAGAGGGAGAGCGAGAGAGAGAAAGAGATGGCCTTGACACTGTCTTGCAATGTTATGAGACACATCCTGGAAAGTTGTGACACATACTGAGGAATCACACACACACACACACACACACACACACACACACACACACACACAGGATTTCTTTTGCAAAGCGGTGGGATTAATTACATATATGTGTCTATGGTGTAGTCGACTATTCTGTCAGTTCAGGTACTGTTTTTTGAAAAGAGCT
Source organism: Lampris incognitus (assembly GCF_029633865.1). Classification (NCBI taxonomy): domain Eukaryota; kingdom Metazoa; phylum Chordata; class Actinopteri; order Lampriformes; family Lampridae; genus Lampris; species Lampris incognitus. Next base: position 10,923,811 of record NC_079226.1, read on the forward strand.
CCACACTGAATTTGGGTTTTTCTTTTTTTTTATTCATTTTGTGTACAGTGGAGATCACTTAAAATTGTGGTGCACAAATTTTAAGTTTAAAATCTGCCTCAAACCCCCCCCCCCCTCCATGGTGTAAATAGGAATATTGGTTCTGTTAGTGTGAACTGGACTACTGGCTGTATTTGTGTAAACAGGAGTGTCGGTGCTTGGGTTGACCCGTGTTCTGGTGTTTTCTCCTCAGGAGTCTTTGGGTCTCAGCAGTGCCGTGTCCACGCCGGAGACCGAGAGACGGTGAGAGTTCACCACTTACCCACAGCCATGACCGTTATTTCCCTTCTCTTCACTGAAAATCCAAGTGTTAGTATAAAAGGCAGAGTTCAGTTGTTCTGTTTTTCTCTTTCGAGTTTAGTTTCTCTTTTTCGGGTTTGATCACGATGTCGTCAAACACTCATTTACATACAGCCAATTCAAGCAAATAAAGTGTGAAAACCCCGCCCACCATTGCTTATACTTGTCACTCAAAGGTCAGCTCATGAATATTAACGAGGACAAGACCACGCCCTCGAAATGCATGAGACAGTTGAGAACAGCTTTGAATAAAGACGTAAAAAATACAATATTAGTCATTTATAATCCCCAAAAAAAATGACGCAATATTTGATTATGTTTGCAAGGTTTTTAGATATGGGAAGTGAATTATGATTACTGATTTCAGTCTGATTTGAACAATTAACAGCAACTCTGTGTTGTCAGAAAAGCCCAGCTGGGTTAAGTGGTTGGCGTTGTCACCTCAGAGCAAGATGGACGCTCTTATGAACAGGGAAACGGCCCAAAGACATTCATGTTAACACGATAGTAAATGTAAGGTAAATACATGCACGGCTCTGTTGGTTTATTTGTTGAGAGGCTGTAAGAAAATGTTCCCATTTGTCCATTGGCGATAAAGTACTGGGTGTTTCAGTAGATTTGTTGTAGCGCCACTAGGAGGCGCCGTGCAGTCTCCTGGAAGAGCGATGCGCGACGTCGCCTAGACTCAATGCTGAGAAACTCCACCGGTGTCACTCGTCAATACAGAAGAGACAAAACACGTGGAGCCCAGATCCGCTTCCACAGACCAGATGGTGGACAGTGACTGGGAAGGCAGCCAGTATGAATCAGACTAACAGTGTCCTTTAACGAACGCTAAGTTCATCATCTGTTTTCCCAAGTGTACTTCTACCATGTTCACTTTTGTACTGATGCACTAATGTCCCTAAATGGTCTGTAAGTGTGAATAGTGTGTGTGTGTGTGTACCATGTTTTTCTATCCTAATGGGGACCAAATGTCCCCATTAGGATAGAAAAACCAGAAACCACCTACCTTATGGGGCCCCACAAGTAAAAGGGTGTATTTTAGGGTTAAGGTTAGACTTAGGTTTAGGTTAAGGTTAGGGTAAGGGTTAGGGTTAGGGTTAGGGTAAGGGTTAGGGTAAGGGTAAGGGTTAGGGTAAGGCATGTAGTTTGCATGGTTAAGGTTAGGGTTAAGGGCTAGGAAAGGAATGTAGTCAAAGAGGGGGCCCCACAAATATAGATTTGTGAGTATGTGTGTGTGTGTGTGTGTATGTGTCCTGTGATTGACCGGTGATCTGTCCAGGGTGTCTCTCCGGTTTCTGCCCTGGTGCATGCTGGGACAGACTTTAGTCCTCTGTTAAAACTATGTTTAGTCATGTGTCACATTTATTACTGATAGCGGTAGCTGAGGTTAAACTTCCATCTATTATCTCCCTGTCTGTGTGTGGGGCCACGTGCGCTTCTCATGCTTCCTTGTGCCCCTCGGTCAATTTTATGAAGTGTTTCCGCAGTAATGACCCCCCCCCTCCACCCACCCCCCCCCCCCCACACACACACACCACTTCCTTCTTCCCTCTCCATTGTTACATTTGAGAGATTTTCTAAGATTAGTCATAATTTTTTTCTCTGGGAAGCTGAATGGGGGAATGAGAGAGCGGGGCCCGATGAATAATGTGAACCATATTGTGTTTGATTGGACCTCTTAAAGAGACAGTACGCAGCTGTCCATGTTTGCAGAGTTATATACTTTGTCTGATGTGTTCAGACGCTCAGAGCTGAATTTTCGGAGTTGTCAAAAATGTGGGTCGCTCATATTTCTTTCATAAACATTTCTAACTTGTTCCCCCCCCCCCCATCGTTATATTTCCACCTTTTGTAGCTTGATTAGACAAATGGGATTCCTAGTGGTTCAAGACTGCCCTCTAGTGGCAGGAATGTAGAACAGCCCCGAGCATCCGCAGCAAGTATCAGCTGATACGAGAGGCGCACACACACACACACACACACACACACACACACGAGAAAGAGAGACAGACAGATAGACAGAGGTGTATACACACATTTATAAGGGGGGGGGAAAGGAACACACACACACAGAAGTAGAAAGTGTAAGTAAGACAGATAGCCACAGAGAGAGAGAGAGAGAGAGAGAGAGAGAGAGAGAGAGAGAGAGAGAGAGAGAGAGAGAGAGAGAGAGAGAGAGAGAGACATACGTAATATACACATACACTCACAGTGACACTCACGCACAGCGGAAGAGGAAGAGTGAGTAAGACATACAGCTGGAGATACAGAGAGAGAGACAGATAGGCACACACACACACACACAAAGAGATAGAGAAACAGGCAAACACACACACACACACACACGAGAGATACAAGAAGCAGAGAGGCCCACACACACTCAAGAGGGAGAGAAATAGTAAGACAGACAAGACGGACAGCAACACAGTAAACGGGAGGGAAATGCACGGCTATAAAGAGATACAGATATAAGCCGAGACACACACACACACACACACACACAACAGAATAAAGGATGGAGCTGGCAGACTGACAAAGACAGACACACAAAACAAGGAGTGAAAGAATGAAGTCTGTGAGAGGCTGATAGAGGGACAGATAGAGACAGAGATAAAGAGAGAGACGGATGAAGATAGCGAGAGAGAGAGAGACAGAGAGAGTGATAGATGGAGAGAGACAGAGAGAGTGATAGATGGAGAGAGACAGAGAGAGAGAGACAGAGAGAGTGATAGATGGAGAGAGACAGAGAGAGAGAGACAGAGAGAGTGATAGATGGAGAGAGACAGAGAGAGAGAGACAGTTGGGAGGTAGAGACAGACAGCGAGAGAGTGATAGATGGAGAGAGAGAGTGACAGAGAGAGTGATAGATGGAGAGAGAGACAGGGAGAGAGAGACAGTTGGGAGGTAGAGACAGATAGCGAGAGAGTGATAGATGGAGAGAGAGACAGAGAGAGAGAGAGACAGTTGGGAGGTAGAGACAGATAGCGAGAGAGTGATAGATGGAGAGAGACAGAGAGAGAGAGACAGTTGGGAGGTAGAGACAGACAGCGAGAGAGTGATAGATGGAGAGAGAGACAGAGAGAGAGAGAGACAGTTGGGAGGTAGAGACAGATAGCGAGAGAGTGATAGATGGAGAGAGAGAGTGACAGAGAGAGTGATAGATGGAGAGAGAGACAGGGAGAGAGAGACAGTTGGGAGGTAGAGACAGATAGCGAGAGAGTGATAGATGGAGAGAGAGAGTGACAGAGAGAGTGATAGATGGAGAGAGAGAGTGACAGAGAGAGTGATAGATGGAGAGAGACAGTTGGGAGGTAGAGACAGATAGCGAGAGAGTGATAGATGGAGAGAGAAAGTGACAGAGAGAGTGATAGATGGAGAGAGAGAGTGACAGAGAGAGTGATAGATGGAGAGAGAGAGAGAGAGACAGAGAGAGAGAGAGACAGTTGGGAGGTAGAGACAGATAGCGAGAGAGTGATAGATGGAGAGAGAGAGAGTGACAGAGAGAGTGATAGATGGAGAGAGAGACAGGGAGAGAGAGACAGTTGGGAGGTAGAGACAGACAGCGAGAGAGTGATAGATGGAGAGAGAGAGAGTGACAGAGAGAGTGATAGATGGAGAGAGAGACAGTTGGGAGGTAGAGACAGACAGCGAGAGAGTGATAGATGGAGAGAGAGAGTGACAGAGAGAGTGATAGATGGAGAGAGAGAGTGACAGAGAGAGTGATAGATGGAGAGAGAGAGTGACAGAGAGAGTGATAGATGGAGAGAGAGAGAGTGACAGTGAGAGTGATAGATGGAGAGAGAGAGTGACAGAGAGAGTGATAGATGGAGAGAGAGAGAGTGACAGAGAGAGTGATAGATGGAGAGAGAGAGAGTGACAGTGAGAGTGATAGATGGAGAGAGAGAGTGACAGAGAGAGTGATAGATGGAGAGAGAGAGAGTGACAGTGAGAGTGATAGATGGAGAGAGAGAGTGACAGAGAGAGTGATAGATGGAGAGAGAGAGTGAGAGTGAGAGCATGCTGGGAATGTCGGGGTCACGTTGGTTGCTGGTGTCTGTGTGAAACCGCCGGCCGAGCGTGAAAACCTCCTTTTGTTCGTGCATCGGCAGCATCACTCGGGAGTTGTGTTGACGCTGGTGTGCAGAGAGACACTGCATCAGCGGGCTGCTGTGTAGATGTGTAGATGGGCTGGGGAAAGGCCAGGCAGACAGACATGTTGATAGAGATGGTGGGATAGCGGAGAGAAGATGAAGAAAATGGCGTTGGAGAGCAGGTCGGTGACGTTTTGTGATTCGGTTGTTTTTGTGTGTGTGCGTGCGTGTGTGTTCGTGTTATTCTGGTATGTGTGTGGAGTAAATATTGTTTGATTTATAGGTTCCCTGTGCAGAAGTCCAGCTCTGATGACGGGTCAGGGGGTACGTTTGTTTTTTCATTATGATCTTTATCTTTGCTAAGTGGATGTAATGGACAGCTACCCATCCACAGCCAACCAAAATGTTTATTGTGACTAAGTATTGTTATTATCATCATCATCATCATCATCATCATTATTATTATTATTTTTATGATCATCTCATATCTGTTAATGTAATTGTGAATTGTGTCAGTGGGGTGAGAGAATCCAGCTTCATTCAGGAGGTTTCTGGAAACCATTGTCGATATTGGCGACCGTCAGGAAAACGTCGCTTAACTGTTGATTGATACTTCAGTACGCCAGCCCTTTGACAGATTTGTAATTACTCATAATAAAATAAAATGCCAGGACTCCATATGAGATAAATGGCTGGTGGGGGTGATCTGTCTGTCCCAGACCGGCAGTGTTTCTGACTTCTTAAAGCCAAGACACGTATTCTGCACATCACTGGCGTACATTAAATCCATGAAGTGATGGCGATTTTGAGGGAAATCCCTCGAAACTTCTGATTGCGGCTGTTCCATATTAAATGGAAATACTGCGGAGTGGTTTTCTATATTGCTGAGAACAGGGGCGGATCTACGAGGTGGCAAGGGGTGGCAGCTGCCACCTCTGGGACACAGTCTTGCCACCCCATTTATAAATCAGATGATATATTTTCAAAGTATATTTTATGTACATGCATGGCGAAGGTCAATGAGACCCGCACCAAGCTCATCTCAAACAGAAGTCGCCGATTTAGAATCCCCCCTCCCCCCCCTCACAGGCGCGGATCTACGGGGTGGCAGCTGCCACCTCTGGGACACAGTCTTGCCACCCCTTTGCCACCCCAGGAAAAAAATCTCTAGATCCGCCACTGGCTGAGAATAACGGCTAAGAGGATCAGAATCAGAAACACTTTCGTTTCCCCCAGCCCACAGCACATATCCAAGAACTACAAGAACACGTATACCTAAACTGCCACATATATGTAAATAAAATAAAATAAAATAAATCACTGCCCAAAGAGAGCAAACGCCTGGATGACCGTCCGAACTTCCGGTCTGCATGAGCTAGTAGTTAGCGTAGCCTTGAACGTTAACTACATTCCTGGCTCGTGTTGCTTTACCCTCAGCAGTAACGAGGTCGTTTGGGTATTTTAGGCTATCTTGGGACATTCTAATTCAGTTTGCGTTGTGTGTTCATCATCTTGTTTGTATTCTCTGTCAACATAAATTGAATATTTGTAGGGAAATGGGACGGAAAGAGGAAAAACAAGTCGTTTTGGCAGAGCTTCCGGAAGTCTCAGAAAGGCGTCATGCGGCAGACGGCGAAAGGTAGGCCGAGGAAGATCCCTCATGAAACCCGTGTAACCGCTGCCCGGTGTGCTTTATGTGCTCAGCATGTTAACATTTACACGCAAACTTGTGACACGTCGACATGACGGCTGCCGAAATCCACCTCCTGAGAGGGAAGTCCGAAAATATCCAAATCTGGTTTGATAACACCCAGGCGCGGATCTACGGGGTGGCAACAGGGGTGGCAGCTGCCACCCCTGGGACACAGTCTTGCCACCCCTGTTGCCACCCCATTTATAAATCAGATAATATGTTTTTAAAGTATATTTTATGTACATGCATGGTGAAGGTCAATGAGACCCGCGCCAAACTCATCTCAAACAGTAGAGAACAACAAACATTCGATGAAATCCAAGTTTTGAATAATAATACGTTTATTATAATGTCCATTGCCCCCCTCCTTGAACCTCATGCTACCCCTTTGCCACCCCAGGAGAAAATCTCTAGATCCGCCACTGATAACACCATTTGATAAGAAAAATAGGCGAAGAATAGTAAGATGATACCTCCTTAACAAAAATGTGCAATTTCATGTGTTTCTAAATGTATTTATCAAACTTTATCGCCTGTTTAGTTAATGTCAGCATACAGCAGCTCCTCCTCGTCGTAAACCTTCTCCGTCTGTCAGTGAGTCTAATTAACTAATGAAAAAAAGGTGCAGGTTGTATAATTGGTTAATTTAACCGTGAATCGGTGCCATCTAAAACGTCTTGTTTCTATTTATTTATTTGTTTGTTTGTTTATTTATATATAATGTTTACGGCTTCACCAGGCGAGCTGAACCGGGTCTCTGCTCCTCTTCCTCAGGCGAAGATGTGGGCTTCGTGGCCAGTGAGATCACCATGAGCGATGAAGAGCGGATCCAGCTGATGATGATGGTGAAGGAGAACATGATCTCTGTGGAGGAGGCTCTGGCGCGGGTATGATGTCACTTCCTCCCTCGATTCCGTACTTGTCACGCGGCCGCCGTCTCCTAGACGTCTTCCATCTGTCTTCACTTTCCTACACACGTGGTCTTCCTGTGTCCACGAGCAAGCAGACTTCCTGCCGGCTGACGGTCACACTCCTCGAGGCCTGGAGGAAACCACATCACCAGTCTCTGTGCAGCTGTTTTAAGTAGAAATGAACGTTTTCTTGGTTTATTTAATGTCAGAACGTTAGGCGGAGGGAAACCTGTTGGAAACCATGGTTTTGTTTTTCAGTGTGAAAACATCCAATCTCACCGACACCCCGAGTAGACAGACGACCTTCACAAGACCGCAGAAGATGTTCAGGGATATCGCAAATGTCTCTGAATAAAACAAAATAACGTGCGACAAATAAATGTACAAGTGGCCATAGTCACTATGTGACTTTACTCATCATGACATCAGGAATCAGGAACATTTATCTGTCATTTCCATGAAACCAAATATCGTTTCCCCCAGCCCACAGCGGTGCAACACAAAGACAACAACACAATCCAAACTACGAGAACACGTGTCCAAACTACACAAAAACTACAAAACACATATAGCCACTGTCCAAGAGAGCCAACGCCAGGATGGCTGCATGGGCTAGCAGCTAGCTTAGCCTGCCCCGACCCAAATACGAGTTCATATTTGATCAGAACTTTTTTGCATTTTATATCTTTTTCCTTTTTTTTTTTTTGTCATTTTATTTCAGTGATAAGAGTAAATCAGCTGCTCGTCTTAACCTTCCTGTTCTTGTTTCAGCTCAAAGAGTTTGAAATCCAAAATCGGCAGAGCCTCGGCTCCGACCCGGCAGAGCGGACCGACCCCACCGAGGACTCATCCAACGCCAACGTAAGTCTCCCACAAGCCCACACCTCCTTGTTGTTTGATGTTTTGATTTATTTCTATTTTTTATTTATTTATTCGACTTTATGCTGAATCACACCTGCGGGCCTTTGTGTTAGCTGGTTATCCCGTGCCAGGGCTGCTGAGCTGTTGGCAGCCTGTCTCTCTCTCTCTCTCTCTCTTCACCCGGGGCCCCTCCTAAAGCCCCCACATGGCAGGGGCCCTCTCCCAATGCCAGGGCACCGCTCTGGCCCCTCTATTCATGGCGGTCAAAGCGTTTTAACCCCCCATTGTGCTGCGTCGAGCGGGCGGATTGAGCACAGAGCCGCTGTTATGCAGGACGCAGCTCTTTTCTGCATGGGTGGAGTGATGAGAGGGCCCGGGGCACATTTTTCACATTCGTCTGTATGGCCTCATTATTTACTGCGCCTCTATTTTTGTGTTTTCTCTCTCTCTCTCTCTGTCTCTCTCTGTCTCTCTCTCTCTCTCGCTCTCTCTCTCTCTCAATTCAATTTTCAGTTTCAGAATGCTTTATTGGCATGAATGTCAGATGCTCAGTATGGCCAAAGCATCAAGAGGAAAAAAAAAATTCAATTGATAAAATAAATAGATAAATAAAAAAGAACAAGAAAATGGCAGAAAACAGTAATGTGTGTGTGTGTGTGTTTGCGCATTTGTGTATGTGTGTGTATCATAGGTCTACTGTCTATAGAAGTAATTAATGTTTGTTTAGAATCAATCAAGAAACAATTAACAGTATATTAATACAAAATCAAGTTCAATTTTATTTTATTATCATATTCATATAAAAAGTACCATGTACCTTCAAATGCCATGAAATGCATATGCCCTGCCTCTCTCAGCCCTAAAAACTATATATAAGGAGATAATAAATAATAACGAAAACAATAAATCAGAAATCAGAAATCCCACAAAATAATAAATCAATGCAAGATATGTAAGGAGTTACTGTTCATTATTCCGACAGCCTGGGGGTAAAAATTGTCTTTGAGGCGGCTGGCCGGAGCTCTGATGCTCTGTAAGCATTGTCCTGAGGGAAGCAGGAGAACGGACCACGTGCTGGGTGGATGCTATCCTCCATCGTACTCATGGCCTTCCTTTTTCAACGGGTGGTGTAAATGTCCTGAAGCTGTGGCAGTGCTGCTCCTATGATGTCTGAAGCAGTTTTTACTATCCTCCTCAGTTGTTTGTGGTCCTGTTCAGTCAGTTTGCCAAACCACATCAGTATGCTTCCAGTAAGGATGCTCTCTATGGTAGTCTAATAGAAATAAACCAGGGCTTTTGTGGACATTCTGAATTCTTTTAAGACATCTCAGAAAGTATAGTCTCTGTTGGAACTTCTTAATGATGCAACGGGTGTTTAGAGACCAGGAGATGGAGTCTGAGATCTGAATGCCTAAATATCTGAAGTTCTTCACAATTTCAACAGGGATATTGTTGATGTAAACTGGTGTCTGGGCCGTTTTGGACTTCCTAAAACCAACAATTAACTCCTTTGTTTTCTCAACAATTAGGGATAGTTTTTTGTTGTTTTTTTTTTGTATCTTGGTCCCTCACCTCCTTCCTGTAGGCATCTTCAATGTTGTCATTTATTCCAGTTAGTGTGGTGTCATCTGTGAATGTCACTGTGCTGGCACTATGTTGTTTGGCAACACAGTCATGTGTGAACAGACTGTAGAAGACTTAAGACAACAACCCTCTGGTACTCCTGTGTGGAGAACTATGGTAGATAGTAAGTAGCTGGTACCTGCTCTCGTACCAAATGTCAAATGTAAAAAATACACAAAGTAGAGAAGTAAATCAAAAGGCAGAGCATGAGTTGTGAGGAGACTAACTACAGCTGTCATGTGTTGTTGTGCTGCTTGTCTCTCAGGCTAGGACATGCTCTGACATCGCTTGCTGCTTCTGTGCTGCATGGTGACACTATTTTCTCCAAGTAGATGTTGCATTTTAGTCTGATCAGAGAGTGTATCAAAATCTTGGAATTTAGATTTAATTTTTGTGAAGAGGTTTGTTCTCATGTCTTCATATGTGCTACGTTGTAGCAGGAGATATTGCTGTGTCTCCACCTGTCTCTGTGAACAGCGCTGATGCAGCCAGTCTTCTCTAGGCAGCAGGTCTTCCTGGGTGGGATCTCTGAGTTTGTTAATGTCTTTCTCAGTTTCTCAGCAGTCACAGCGGTCAGATAGTTTGATAGATTGGTGTTTGCGTTGAGTTTTTGTGATAGATCCCCAATAGTTAATGTAATTTTCCTTTTCTTTAGCTCTAATTTGGTTGGGTCAGGTTGTGTGAGGGCAGTCCTGATGCCTTCTGCTGTTGGCTGAGGTGGGCCTCAGGACCAGCTGGCTGAGGGCAATCCTCTCTTTGTTCTCCTCTTGGTAATGGAGAGCTTTGTAATGGTAGGAGTTGGGGTCACTTGCATTTAAATGCTTGTAGAATTTGATTGCTCTTTTGTTTGTATTCTAATTAAAAGGGGAAATTGGCCTAGTTCAGCTCAGCATCCATTGTTGGGAGTGTTCCTGTGGACTCTGAGAATACGCTTGCAAATCTGAGTGTGCAGGGTTTCGATTGGCTGTTGGTCCCAATTTTTCAAAGTCCTGATTTACAAAAGGACCCCAATCTTCACTACCATACATTAAAATTGGTTCAATTATAGATTGAAGGCTTTTTTATAGTAATAGAAAGCCCTTCTTTCTTTGTCTCTGAAATCATTAATGCCCGGATTTAAATTTCCTGTAGAGGTAATTTTTGGTCCCAAATACGTTTAGCTGTGTGTGTGTGTGTGTGTGTGTGTGTGTGTGTGTGTGTGTGTGTGTGTGTGTGTGTGTGTGTGTGTGTGTGTGTGTGTGTGTGTGTGTGTGTGTGTGTGTGTTCTATGTCAGTGGAGCCTAGTAAAAATACATTTGGGTTTCACTGACAACTGCATCATTTCTGGAAGACCATAATCCAAGGCTTTTTTTAGATTAGTGTCAGGGCCCAGTTCTGAGAGAGAGAAGTTTTGCAGATGATCCAGTTGCTGTTGTAATGCCTCCTTAGATGGAGCTAGCAATATCCGATAATCTGCAAAAAGTAGGCATTTAATTTCTGTGTCAGAGAGGGTGCGACCACAGATAGTTCTAATTGTTCTAATGATTTTGCCAATTCATCGATACAACTGTGAAACAGGGTGGGGCTGAGCCTGCAGCCCTGTTTCACCCCTCTACTTTGGGAAAGGAAATCTGTTCCCCTATTGCCAACGCTAACAGTAAATTTATTGTTTGTATACATTATTTTAATTATATAATAGACACCCCCCCCTACATGTTTTTCAATTAATTTCAGGAACAGACCATTATAACAAATTGAGTCAAATGCTTTTCTTAGAAAGTGAGCGGATGCCTGAGGAGCAGAAAAGAAGCATACTGGTACCGATTTTCAAGAATAAGGGTGATGTGCACAACTGTAGCAACTACAGAGGTATAAAGTTGATCAGCCACAGCATGAAGATATGGGAAAGAGAAATAGAAGCTAGGTTAAGAGGAGCGGTGACGATCAGCGAGCAGCAGTATCGTTTCATGCCACAAAAGAGCACTACAGATGCGATGTTTGTTTTGGGAATGTTAATTGAGAAGTAAAGAGAAGGCCAGAAGGAGTTACATTGTGTCTTTGTGGATTTAGAGAACGCATATGACAGGGTGCTGAGAGAGGAGGTGTGGTATTGTTTGAGGAAGTTGGGAGTTGCAGAGAAGCATGTAGGAGTGGTGCAGGATATGTATGAGGGAAGTGTGACAGTGCTGAGGTGTGCGGTTGGAAAGACAGATGATTCAAGGTGGAGGTAGGATTACATCAAGGATCAGCTCTAAGCCCTTTCTTGTTTGCAATGGTGATGGACAGGTTGACGGACGAGATCAGGCAGGAGTCTCTGTGGACTATGATGTTTGCGGATGACATTGTGATCTGTAGCGAGAGTAGGTTGCAGGTTGAGGAGAGCCTGGAGAGGTGGAGGTATGCACTGGAGAGAAGAGGAATGAAAGTCAGGAGCAAGACGGAATATATACCGTGTGTGAATGAGAGGGAGGACAGTGGAATGGTGAGGATGCAAGGAGTAGAGGTGATGAAGGCATATGAGTTTAAATACTTTGGGTCAACTGTACAAAGTAACGGGGAGTGCAGTAGAGAGGTGAAAAAGAGAGTGAGAGTATCAGGAGTGATTTGTGACAGAAGGGTACCAGCAAGAGTTAAAGGGAAGGTTTACAAGATGGTTGTGAGATCAGCTATGTTATATGGTTTGGAGACAGTGGCACTGATGAAAAGACAGGAGGCAGCGCTGGAGGGACAGTTCAGGTTGGACGGTTTGGAGAGAAAGCAAGAGAAGCAAGACTGAGATGGCTTGGACATGTGTGGAGGAGAGATGCTGGGTATACTGGGAGAAGGATGCTGAAGATGGAGCTGCCAGGGAAGAGGGAAAGAGGAAGGCCAAAGAGGAGTTTTATGGATGTGGTGAGAGAGGACATGCAGGTGGCTGGTGTGACAGAGGAAGATGCAGAGGACAGGAAGAGATGGAAATGGATGATCCGCTGTGGCGAACCCTAATAGGAGCAGCTGAAAGTAGAAGTAGTAATAGTAGTCAAATGCTTTTCTGAAATCTACAAAACAAGAGAACATTTGGTTCTTGTTTTGGTGGACATGTTTATTAGTGAGGGTGTGGAGGGTATAGATATTTTCTGTAGTTTGATGTTGTGGTGTAAGTCCAATCTCACTCTTGCTCAGGACATTATGTTCATTGAGGAAGTCTTGCGGTTGGCTGTTTAGGATGCTGCAGTATAACTTCCCCAGGTTGCTGCTGACACATACGTATGCCTCGGTAATTGTTTGGGTCAATTTTATTTCCATTTTAAAATGGAAGTCTCTCTCTCGCTCTCTCTTGCTCGCTCTCTCTCGCGCTGATTTTTTTTATTATTATTAAGTCGCTGAAACATAATAGGTTGAATTTCAAATAAGCAGTTGCATCATGTTGAAATATTCTAAATTGGCTGAAACCACTTCAGATTTCTGCTTGTTTTCAACATTTACTCTCAGCTCTGCCCCATTTCTCTCCTCCTCTTATTCTTTCATTACATCAGTGTAGTTTGAATTTTAAAAGCTTTTACCTTTAAAGTGGAACTGAGTTTGTTCTATGAGAACTAAAACAGCTACAACGCTAAGAACTACAACAACCAGCCATCACTACATTCTCTGGTATTTCCTCTTCAGCTATGGGATGCTCACGCTGAAGTCAGCAGACTAAAACAAACTGTACACCTACCTCTTGGTTCTGACGATGTGAAACGCCATTTCTAGCGTAGCTTATTTTAATTCCATCATGTGACCTGTTTCCAAGTAAAACAGGATATTAGGTTGAGGCAGAAAGTAGGGGTAGTGATATGATATGATTGGACAGTGCAAGACATTTTTATAATACTATTGGTGGGAATGTGACTCGCCCACCTACTTGGACTCGGCGACACAATCACAACAACATGGCTTTTTTAGAGGAAGTGAAGGTGGTTAGATTTTAATGTAAAATAAGTTTAAAAAAATGACATTTTGGGGGTTATTTGTGGCATAAGTTGTTGAAGAGGTGTATAATGTTACTGTTGAAATGAGCTAACAAGGTTGTTAAGTGAATTTTCATTTCATTATGTCGTTAAACTTTAAATGTATTTCTGTGGCGGCGCAGTGGTTAGCACGGTCACCTTACAGCAAGAAGGTTCTGGGTTCGAGCCCCAGGGTAGTCCAACCTTGGGGGTCGTCCCGGGTCATCCTCCGTGTGGAGTTTGCATGCTCTCCCTATGTCTGCGTGGGTTCCTCCGGGGGCTCCGGTTTCCTCCCACAGTCCAAAGACATGTAGGTCAGGTGAATCGGCTGTACTAAATTGCCCCTAGGTATGAATATGTGTGTATGTCGGCCCTGTGTGATGGCCTGGCGACCTGCCCAGGGTGTCTCCCCACCTGCCGCCCAATGACTGCTGGGATAGGCTCCAGCGTCCCCGTGACCCTGAGAGCAGGATAAGCGGTTCAGATAATGGATGGGTGTATTTCTGTCTTTTTTTTTTTAAAACTTTGTTTAACCAGGAAAATTCCATTGAGATTAAACATTTCTTTTGAAAGGGAGTCCTGGCCGAGGTAGGCAGCGGCAAGCTTGAACAAGAGGAATTCACTGTGATGAAAGAACACACTTTATAGCTTGTACATCTGTTGGTTTCGTTTTCTGTTTTAATTAAAAGCCATTTCTGTAGCAGTCTCTGTATGTCATGTTGGTGCTGGGTCTTCACAGTGGTTTCCTGTTTTTATATTCATATTTAGCTGCATGTTGTCAGCCTCTGTAGCATGTCAGCATCATCAGTGTATTTCTCATTGTGGCTAAAAACACATGAGAAAAATACACTGAGATAATTGAGCACTAAACACACAAATAAAAAGTAAAACAGCTCCAGAGCAACTCCTCTCCTTCGTCCTCCGTCACCAGGGTGTCGTGTTTTGTTGTTTTGTGCTAAATGGGATTTTTAAAAATGTAAATCACACATAAAGCGCATGATGTTTTGCCTCATCTGTTGGCTCTTTATAGCAGATGTGTGACGTGTCAGACAATGAACAGGAGGAGTCGGTGACGTTCAAGCGACTCCACAAACTGGTCAACTCAACCCGCAAGGTGAAGAAGAAGCTGATCAAAATCGATGAGGCGAAGAGGCCCGAGTCCGAGGGTGAGAAAGTGCATTTAAGTCCATGCCGTCGGACAGACAAAGCGGATTTCCAAATAAATCTACATTCAGAATTAGTTTTGCTGTAGAGAAACAGGGTCATAGCCTGAACTGGTGTTTGCAAGCCATGTGTCAGGCATTGTAGAGGCTGATAGTATCTTCATTAGCTTCTCCTCTGACTGGTTAAAGGTGGACTAATCAATGAGATCAACTTTTTAAAGGTCCTATGATAAATGATGTGTAGAGCACCGTGAACTTCCCAAATGTGATGTACCACATCTGAATGAAACGCAACAGCGGGGTGGGATTTAGTGAGGGGGAGGCACATTGATTTGACTGACAGCCACTCACAGCCAGGCGTTTTTAGAAGAATGTGGACATTGATATGCTATTGGCTAGTTTCAGTTTGGTGGTAGAAGATCAGTCGTCTTCTCTATCCCACTTCATTCATTGTTTTTTTTTTGTGTTAGTGTATACCCGCAAGTGCAAGATGAAGTTACTAAGAAATTACTGTCTTAATCAGGAAGAAAAAAAACATTCTTCCACAAAAATAAAACATTTTTTTTGCGTTACAATGGCACACAGTAGATCATTGGTTCGGGTCGAAACATCAGGAGAGAGGTCCTTTTCAGTTGAAATAACCTTTTCCTGCTTTCGTTTGTACGTTCCTGATAAGTAAAGCACATTTTGGAGGCTTCATTCATTCTCCATCTTCTGCCTCTCTTAGAGTCTCTCAACATGGAGGGGAGTCTGGCTGGAGACGCCAGGCCCTCCCTGTACTCCGGCGTCCAGAGGAAGTCAGCATGCCCGGCCGAGTGTCTGGCCTCGACTCTGCAGGAGCAGCTTATGTTTGAACAGGACTCCGATAGCCTGACCACCTCGCCTTCCTCCAGCAGTCTGGACACCTGTAGCAGCCACAGGATCTTAAGGGCCTTCAGCAGGTCGACCAGTGGCGGTGATGGTGGTGGCGGCGGTAGTGGCGACAGCCCCAGCTGGCAGGAGAAAGGCTCAGGAGGAGAGGCCAGGGAGGCGGGCGAAGGCAGCGGTTCATCCCTGTCTGAGATGGAGGGCTGCCACAAGGAGGAGGAACAGAAAATATCTCGCTCGGTGACCGACGGAGAGCTCCGCCGCCGGGCCCTCAGCCCGCTCAGTCACCACGGGGTGAGGAGGTGGGAGGGGACGAGTGTTGTCGAGGGAAAAGGGTATAAATTCTTTAAACATATCAATGACCGGCTCATCAAAGGCTTTCTTGGTGGGACGCGGTATAAGAATATCACAGCTTTTAACAGTATTTTGTAATTACAAATCAAAAGTCATTATTATTCAGAGACAGTTTGAATTATTGTGAAGACAATGCACCACCTCAGCTCTCACAGCATAGCAACATGTGATGTCATGATGTCAGCGAAACTAGCCAATGGAAACACCTTTGTCTGCGTCTCATAAAGAAAATCCACCAATGACATGTTCGGATTTACACAGACGCAGTTCTGTTATTTACCACAAATCACACGCTGATTAAACACATGGATGACATGACCAAGTACAGGCGGGGATTACAACAATTTGGTTTACTACATTTAGTTTGTCTTTTATTTTTGAATGAGCAATTTCATCATGGTTGAACTCCTTTTACCATCGGATAAACATTTTTCCGGGCCGATGCCCATAGTTGAGTAGAATTGTGGGGAAAAAAAGGGTTATTGTTTGTTTTAGAGCCTAAATAGAAAAACCTGGACTGTTCCACATCCCAAATGAAACACTAAAGCGCTATGCAAGATATGAACTAAAGAAACTGATAAAAAACAGCAGGTAGATTTCTTGGGAAAAATACTACAAGTTAGTTTGGAAGAAATTCAGTCTGAAATTTTGATTTTTGAAAAGGAAAGGTACCCTGTATTCAACAATGAATGAACTGGCTCCATCACTGAAAGACATAGATTTGACTTTACCTCACAAATCTGAGTCCTGTGAGAGTCGTCATATGTAAGCCAGCCGGTCGTTCTTCTCTACATCTGTTATTGACTCTGCGTATGGATGTGTTGTTGGACAGAGAACCTGCAGTTTTGGAGGATTTGACCTGACCAGCCGGTCTCAGCACGCCATCGGCTGTAACTGCCACGCCGCTGTAAGTCTTTTTCTTTGCTGTACTTCTGTAGATTTGGAGAATTGGTCATCGCCGCTTGCCGGCTCGTCTCATTTTGTCTTGTGTTTGTGATTTAGAATAAAGATGGAGAAGTTGGTGCGAGAGACGCCGTTAAGTCTCCGCTGACATCTCGCATGACTCTGGGCAAGAAGGTGAAATCAGTGAGAGAGACCATGAGGAAACACATTTCCAAGAGATACCACAGCTCCCTCTCTGAACAGGCACGTCTGACAGCTCCTCTCAACATACTCACTAAACAGTGTCTTCGACACATTTACTATATTCTGTTTTGGTTTATTTTTTAGCTTTGTTCGCCTTCTCATTCTCATCGGCGGCGCCGTGTTTAGCACTGTTGCCTCACAGCAAGAAGGTCCTGGGTTCGAACCCTGGGGTTGTCCAACCTTGGGGGTCATCCCAGGTCGTCCTCTGTGTGGCGTTTGCATGTTCTCCCCGTGTCTGCGTGGGTTTCCTCCCACAGTCCAAAGACATGTAGGTCAGGTGAATCGGCCATACCAAATTGTCCCTAGGTATGAATGTGTGTGTATGTCGGCTCTGTGTGATGGTCTGGCGGCCTGTCCAGGGCGTCTCTCCGCCTGCCGCCCAATGACTGCTGGGATAGACTCCAGCATCCCCGTGACCCTGACAGCAGGATAAGCGGTTCGGATAATGGATGGATGGACATCTACAGTACATTATATGTGTTCTGTATTGAACATTTGAAAAGTAACTTTACTTTTCTCTCTCTCTCTCTCTTTTGTTGTTTTTTCCCCCCGTTTAGTCAAGTGCAGACCGCGTGTCCAGCTGTCCCAACACACCTCACACAGATTCAGACTCTCTGGAGAAACCACAGCTTAAACCAGGAGGCTCCGTGGAAAGCCTGCGAAGTTCTCTCAGTGGACAGAGCTCCATGAGTAAGTGTGTGTGTGTGTGTGTGTGTGTGGTATTATTAGTGTGTAACTGAGCCATGGAGGTCAGGTGGTGAAGGCTGTACCACATCAGGATGGTTCATAGCCGACTGGTGGCTTAGTCACGGAACAAGGATGCTATAAAACGACTGAAATAGCCTAAACATCCTGCAGGTTTTCTAAACATTGTGATGCTCAGACGTCACTCATGTGGTGCCCAGACCAGGTAGATGGAAAGACTCACTAACTGAAGTGGGTTTTTTTTTTAATGTGAATCCTGTTATGGATAAAAAACGTTTAGACGGAAAAGTTTAGATGGTTTTCGAAGGTTATGAATAACCACAACCACGAGAGGTTCTTCATCATGCACTCATAACGGTGCACAAAACATTTTAGGCCGATAGGTCCAGCAGTCCAAAGACATGTAGGTCAGGTGAATCGGCCGTACTAAATTGTCCCTGGGTGCGAATGTGTGTGTGTGTTGGCCCTGTGATGGCCTGGCGGCCTGTCCAGGGTGTCTCCCCGCCTGCCCCCCAATGACTGCTGGGATAGGCTCCAGTATCCTCGTGTAAGAGCAGGATAAGCGGTAAATATATATATATATATATATATATATATATATATAAACACACACACACACACCAACTTCTTCTGTGGTTATAGGTGGACAGACGGTTGGAACAACTGACTCCTCCAACAGCAACAGGGAGAGCGTCAAGTCGGAGGATGGCGAGGAGGAGGAGCTTCCTTACCGAGGGCCTTTCTGTGGACGAGCGCTGGTGCACACCGACTTCACGCCCAGTCCCTACGACACAGACTCCCTCAAACTGAAGGTGTGTTAACTGAATAAAGTAAGAACAGACTCACATTCTCTCTCTCGCTCTCATATAAAGCATCATTCTCCATTAACCTTCACCCTCTCCCTCTCTGCCCGGTCTGTGCAGAGCGGCGACGTCATTGATATTATTAGCAAGCCCCCCATGGGTACATGGATGGGCCTGCTCAATGGCAAAGTCGGCACCTTCAAGTTCATCTACGTGGAGGTCCTGAGCGATGAAGAGGCAAAGCCAAAGAAGACGCGCAGGAGGAAGAAGATCCGCCAGCCTCGGCCCACCTCTGTGGAGGAGCTGCTCGACCGCATCAATCTGAAAGTAACAAACCCATTCGCCGACCTTTGCACGTACTGAACTATGTGTCATGAATAGGTCAAATGTCTTAAGGAGTCTTTTAAAGCAACAGCGCGGGACTTTTACATATAAATGAACAGCCTGTACATTCAAGCCCTTGCCAAATGAGTTCACACAATGATGAGTAAGCCTATCACCGCCAGGTAAATCTGCATTTCGCAGTAAACCAGAGTTTTGCGTTTGGTGTCTGATCAGATTCAGAATCATGTTTATTGACCATGTAGGTTTACACAAACATGGAATTTGACTCCGGTTTCGCGGCTCTCTCGGTGTACCTAACATAGAATAACAACACAACAATCTTCACATATATACACAAGGATTGACTATATGCAGGCGAAATAAGAGGCATTTTTCAGATTTAAGATTCAGTTTTCACATATATTATTTCACACAGTCAGTCAAACATTATACAGCACATTTTGTACATTAACATGCAATGCAAGGTTTGCCATTAAGTGAAAGTGCACATAAAAAAAGATGGTAACAATAAAAGATAAAAACAGTAAATGATTAAAATAAAAAATGAAATGCCATGATTCAAAATGATTTTGTTTAAATTAAAACAAGACAGAACCCATAATTCTGTAACAGCAGATGAAGCTCTAGTAAACCAGTTTTGACTCTCTGTCTCTCTCTTCCCATCCCCCCCTTCTCCAACAGGAGCACCTGCCGACCTTCCTGTTTAACGGCTACGAGGATCTGGACACGTTTAAGCTCCTGGAGGAGGAAGACCTGGATGAACTGAACATCCAGGACCCACAGCATCGTGCGGTGCTGCTGACCGCCGTGGAGCTGCTGCAGGAGTACGACGGTTGGTCCATCATTACCACGTAGAGCTGCAACTAACACTTATTTTCACTGTCGATTGATCTATTGAGTATTTTTTCGATTAATCGTTTAGTCTTTTAAAAGTCACAAATACTGATGACTGCCCATCTCAGGTTACCAGAGTCCAAAGTTATGTCTTAAAGCTCTTTATATAGTCTGACCAACAGCCAATAAACCAAAGTATTAATTTCATAAGGATATAAATCAGAGGAAGGCATGCAATTCTTAGCATTTATGAAACGGCAACCAACAAATGTTTGGTATTTTTACTTGGAAAAATGACTTTAACCATTAATCACCTACTAGGATTGTAATCTGTTTTCTGTCGTTCAGCTAATCGTTTAATCGACTAATAATTTCACGATGACTAATAATTTTCCACTTTGTGGGACAATAAAATTAATCTGGAATCTTGAATAACCACACTATAGATATATATGTATATACACGTTAGCAGCTGATGAGTGCACGACGCACGAAACAAGCTTGTACTGCTGTGTGTTAAAAGTTTTTCCTATATCTATACACACACTTGGTTATTCTGCCAGGTAGTCCTATATATTCACCTGTTGTTTCAGCTATTCAGCCTCCAGTCAGGGAGATTTTAAACTTAAAACAAAGATGAATGTAATGAACTAACTGATCGAGCGGGAAACCATCAGTAGTGGTGGTACCCGAGAACCTAATTGAGAACCACTACATCGAACGTAGCCTGATGCCCCCTGGTGGTGCCTTGCAGGTAGCAGCGACCCAGAACGAAGTGGCCAATCAGGAGGCTCCCAGGAGAAGCTGTTGATGGAGAGGCGCGGCCCGCAGGGAGACTCGCCGCGGGACTCAGGCTGCTACGAGAGCAACGAGAACCTGGAGAACGGTAATGAGACCGCTTGAGACCTTCGTCTCCCCCCCCCCCCCAACGCCTCCTCCTCCTCCTTCACTAGGAAGACTCCCGAGGTCTTCACCTCTTCCTCGTGCTAGAGAGCATTCCAAGCTGCGAAACTATTTTCATGCTCCTCTGGACAGACTCGTTTACCTTTCGATTCATCTCTTCCACGCATCTATTCCTTTCAGTCAATACTTCAGTCATACTGTTGCAGCAAAGTAAACACTGAGGACCACATTTACCATCAACACTCTCCCATCTGTTTCAAGGCATCGGGGAAGTCAGACATAACTTTGCTTTTCTTTTCTCTTTTTTTTTTGTGACTTACCTTCTTGTTTTTGAATTGGTGGAGAAATGCGTCTCAACATCACCTTTAAACAAGAGCGCTAACCTCAGCAGACCTTTCTCAGAAACCTGTACTGTGTTTTTTATGTAGATCTGCTCGTAGGTCGACTCGCAAAATAGATCTGCCTTCGTGAAGCGCGTGGTGGTTTTACTGAAAGTGGTTACTGTTGAACCAAAGCGTGAACAAACAAAAAAAAAAGTTATGGGTTTAAAAAAAATTTAAAAAAAAAACTCTTACCTAGTATTTGTGGGACATTATTTACTGTGAACGCTTGAATATTCTTAACTATATCATTTTTATCGTGGTCATTTGCATTGGTTTCGGTCTTAAAATGTCAAATATAAACTAGCTGTGGTTGCTGTATGTTTGAGGTTCTGTGTGAATGTCTTAACGGCCGCGTTGTGAGGACGTGTCAAGAGTCGCCTATTTTACACAATCGTATGATTCTATTAAGATTCTGCTGTTTTTGTGTGTATATTTTTCTATTACAGTATCATATAATTTTGCACAATATTTTATG
The DNA here is from genome assembly GCF_029633865.1 of Lampris incognitus. NCBI lineage: Eukaryota > Metazoa > Chordata > Actinopteri > Lampriformes > Lampridae > Lampris > Lampris incognitus. The sequence continues at coordinate 10,945,260 of NC_079226.1, forward strand.
ACGTGCCTGAAAACTGCATTATGCTGCCCAATAAAAAAAAAAGAAAAAAAATACTTAATGGTATAATTATACTTGTGTAAATGTGGCATTTTTTATAAATGTAAATGAACCGAAAGAGGAAAACCTGGAAAAGACAGTTCTGACTGGGTCAATTAAATTATACTGTATGTTAAAATGAGAGGGGTCAAAGTTGAACTAACTCCTAACACTTCCACTAGAGGTGATGCAGGTGGAGATTCTGCAGTCCAGATATTTCTTAAGTGTGCTTCTGTCATCGTTGGGCCTGAAGAATAAACTGCTCAATGCTTTACCAAACCGTTTTCCTAGCTTATTTCCTGGTCTCGCTCTCTCTCTCCCTTTTCTTTCTCCATTCATTTTAGCTTTAGCTGACATACATGCTCTATTCACCTAGCTGGTCCCGTGGGGAAATTACACTCTGCATTTAACCCATCCTAGCTGTGTAGCTAGGAGCAGTGGGCAGCCGCTGTGCAGCACCCGGAGACCAACTCCAGTTCGTCTTTCCGCTGCCTTGCTCAGGGGCACAGACAGGAGTATTAAACCTAACATGCACGCCTTTTTGATGGTGGGGGAAACCGGAGCACCCAGAGGAAACCCACCGCAGACACGGGGAGAACATGCGACCTCCACACAGAGGACGACCTGGGATGACCCCCAAGGTTGGACAACCCCGGGGTTCGAACCCAGGACCGTCTTGCTGTGAGGCGGGAGCGTAAACCACCGTGCCGCCCAGTCTTTGCCTATGTTGCGGTTTTTCTTCCTGTATACATAACATTAAAGGAATGGCTTGGATTTTGTGAAGTCTATCTCCATTATATCCACACTCTTCATGTGCACACAGGTTTCATTTTCACAGTCGTCCATTTTTCTCTTCATACTGGACACAGCTCCAGTTTTTCATCTACAGTTCAATGTAATTAATGGAGGACACATCCACAATCCTCACTCTGTACAAAAAACCCAACACTCCACGGTTCAGACAAAGCCAACATGTTACAGCAGTTTGTCATACTGAATGACAGTGGTCAGTTCAAAAACCTGTTAGCTTAACCATCACGTTAGCTTAACCACCATCTTAGCTTAACCATCATGTTAGTTTAACCATCACGTTAGCTTAACCATCAAGTTAGCTTAACCACCATCGTAGCTTAACCATCGCGTTAATTTAACCATCACGTTAGTTTAACCACATCTTAGCTTAACCATCACGTTAGCCTAACCACCATCTTAGCTTAACCATCACGTTAGCTTAACCATCACGTTAATTTAACCATCACGTTAGCTTAACCACCATCTTAGTTTAACCATCACGTCAGCTTAACCATCATGTTAGTTTGTCCATCACGTTAGCTTAACCATCACGTTAGCTTAACCATCACGTTAGCTTAACCACCATCTTAGCTTAACCATCAAGTTAATTTAACTATCACGTTAGTTTAACCGCCACCTTAGCTTAACCATCATGTTAGCTTAACCACCGTGTTAGCTTAACCATCATGTTGGCTTTGAACGAGGATTGTGGCTTTGTCCTCCATTAATTACATTAAACTGTTGATGATTTTATTTTGATATTAATCCCTGTGGGGCAATTCTTTCTCTGCATTTAATCCATCCTATTGTATATGAGCAGCTGTAGCGCCCGGGGACCAACTCCAGCTCTTCTTTCCGTTGCCTTGCTCAGGGGCAAAGGCAGGAGTATAAATCCTAACATGCATGTGTTTCTGATGGTGGGGGAACCCGCAGAAAACCCACCGCAGACACGGGGAGAACATGCAAACTCTACACAGAGGAAGACCTGGGATGACCCCCCCCCCCCCAAGGTTGGACAACCTCGGGGTTCAAACCCAGGACCGTCTTGCTGTGAGGCGACAACGCTTACCACTGGGCCAGCGCGCCGCCCAAGATGATGAGTCAGGGGCGATTCTAGGATCAGAGCTTTAGGGGTGCTGAGCACCCAGAGTGCTGGCCGGCCAGGCAAGATAAATTTTGGGGGGGTGGATCAAACCATTTTCAAAGCATGGGGGTGCTGTATTTTTGTTGTTAAAATATTACGTTTAAACTATATACTGGATATGGTTTTGACATTTCTTCAGCTTATTAAACATGGACATACAGTAAAAAATAAAAAATCTCTTCAATTTTAGGGGTGCTGGGGTTCAATTTAGGGGTGCTGTAGTGCCCCCGAAAATGGGCTAGAAACGCCCATGCCAGGGGCGATTCTAGGATAAGAGCTTTAGGGGTGCTGAGCATCCAGAGTGCTGGCCGGCCAGGCAAGATAAATTTGGGGGGGTGGATCAAACCATTTTTGTTGTTAAAATATTACGTTTAAACCATATACTGGATATGGTTTTGACATTTCTTCAGCTTATTAAACATGGACATACAGTAAAAAATAAAAAATCTCTTCAATTTTAGGGGTGCTGGGGTTCAATTTAGGGGTGCTGTAGCGCCCCCAAAAATGGGCTAGAAACGCCTATGCTGTGTATCTTGCATGACGTAAAGGATGGACGACTGTGAAAATGAATCCTACCCTATGTACTACATGAACAACAGAGATGGACTTAAAAAATCCAAACTGCTCCTTTAACCTCATGTCTCAGACTAATCTTTCAAGGTGATGTCGCCAAACGCTCACTGATTTGGGTCTTTAAGAGCAATTTCAAGGTGACAGGCCTGTTCAACATGCAGACGGACCAATCACAGCTTTGCAGGTTTAGCCAGTGGAGCTGAGGTGTGGCGCAGCTGGGGGAACCAGCTTTGTCAGAAGCCAGACAACATGGTACAAACAGTGCACGACATGCAAATACAGGCGTGTACCCGGCCGGCATTAGTCATGGAAATCACTGTGTATTGTAAGCTATATGACTTTGTCCTTTGTAACCTTTGACCTTTTTAAAACGACAATTACACAGAATGATTACTGCCAAAGATTAACGTGATCATTACGTGTGACGTAGGCCTGGCTCGAGGGTAGGGCAAAGGGGCCGTGCCTATATTCCCCGGGTCCTATAGGGAGGACCCCAGGGCAAATATGCCAGTTGTGTGTGTTTGAGAATTACAAACTGTGTTTCCATTTGGTTGGTTTTATGCAAATTTTAGCGTTTTGAATAAAAAAAAGCTTAACCGAAACAACAAATATAGAATAAAGTCCCAACATTTGCATGAAAGTTTGTATGCTCGCTTGACTTTGATAAACGTGTTTGGTATATTTGCTAAATAGAATTTAATCACGTGATCACCTGTTTCTACATTTTAACTGCTCCATCTTTCTGGTGGACGTTGACGTATGGACATATGGGTTAAATGCAGAGGATGAGTTGCCCCACGGGGATTAATAAAGTATACCGTCGTCATATGATGTAGGACTGTTAAAACTACGGTCAGGGTTTTACTCACTAAAACAGATGGTAAATGGTAAATGGACTGCATTTTATATAGCACTTTTCTAGTCTACCAACCCTGACGGAAATGCGCCTTGATTTCGTGTGATTTCTTTTGTGACATTCTAATTATTTGCTTGAAATTTATTCTAAAGTTGGATGGAAACGTAAGTACTGACATGTCCGGTGCCTGTATACAATAAGCTGATGTTTGACATGCATGCCTCACTGCACTTCTGCATTTCGGGGAGGGAGAAAAAGACCGGCTCATCATCGAGCAGGCCCTCAGCTGGTGTTGAGTCTAGCCACCTCCTGTCCCCCAACAACCCCCCACCTCCCTTCATCTCCTCCCATCACAGTGGAACCTTCTAGACTGCGGATGCATCGCCAAAGCCCCCGCGCGGAGTGCTCCAAATCCCTGAGCCCTGGGTGGGGCTGACCTCCCTCATGGAGCTTTGTCCAGGAGCTGGAGCTGGGAGGAGCAGGGAGGAGGGGGGGTGTTGTCACATCTACACAACTGCAGAGACACTGCCTCTCCCAGGGAGACCTCCCCAGGAAGCAGGGTATCCAAAATGGGGAACTCCAAGACTTGAAGGACTGGAAGGTAACTTGCATCGGTACTTCCAGGACCAATGAGGGTGCAAGGTGAATGTCGATCCCTCAGAGACACTCAGAGTGCATGCTCCTGTCCACATCCTCTTATCTACCGACCACATCACCAGACCAAATACCACTTGTGCACACGACTCAAACCGCCTGCCATGGCCCAGAGAAGGTGGACAGGTCATCCCAGCGCCATGTATAGAGAGAGTCTGGCCAACTGGCTACACGGGCGCCATATTGCCTACCAACTGGTAGGCAGCCCCATGTGCGCGCTATTCAAGATCGCACTCACTTCATGATCTCTCAAGCTGCACTTTCAAAGAAATAAGGGAAAACAGAGATGGGTGCTGGGTGAGGATCTCGGGCATGGTGGGCATGGCTATGGTGCAGTAGGTAGGTAGGTAAATTCTTTAATCTAATAAATTCATGTTCCTGTAAGTCGGGGGTCACAGATGAGTGCAGTAACAGAAATCAGGAGGACAACTGAAGCACTCCATATAATAGGGAAAGCTATGAGCCTTATGTCATGTGACCAGCTTAATGAGATAACTGACCGAAAGTCGCCTCACTTTTGACTACTGTTAAATAAGAATTTAACATGACTACTGTGTCTGTCACCTTATTAATTGGTTACAGCTCACCCTGTTTTGTGGGTGTAATGTACCACGAATGGATCACTGTTCATTTCTATTACTAGACTTTGACCACAACTTAGAGGAAACAAGAATTTATTAGCTTAAAATTCTAGACAACGTATTGAAGCTATTGAGAAAGGGGTTTGGCCCTTTAAGGCCACACCCCTGCGTAAGTAATTTTGAGATGTAGCCTCTGTATGCATCTACATGTATGGTGCAGCATGCATGTAGATTTCAACCCAAAGAATTTACTCCAGAGACTTTAGTTGTTATCCACTACACTACTGGTGTGGTGGGTAAACTGGTGATCAGTGCCAGTATTACATATTTTGCAACGTTCAGTAGGCTACTAGTGAATGTTAATGAGCAATAATATCAGGGACACTTGAGAAACATTAGGCCTACCTGTTTGGGGGTTTAGCCAGTGCAGCATCAGTTCTGTATCGGGGCTCTTGTCTAGTTGATCTCAACACGACCCACACACACACTGCCTCGGCTCAGGCTCGGGCCCGTCACTCAGTCCATCCCACATGACAATCTGACACTGTTTACATCTGCCTGATTTCTGTCAACGGTTACACGTGGCTGGGATGTGCTACACAACTGGTTTCCACACATCAACACCTCACAGACTCTCGGGCTGCTCCGGGGAAGCTGGTTTATCGAAGAACCGTAAACACTGAAATGAACTCACCCAGCACAAGCAGGTCTAAGCTGAGGGGGGCCAGCCCAGCCGGCGCATCTTCACGGTCCAAACTGCCCTCCTTTGTACATCCTGTGGAGATCGCTGCATCATACGGCCTTGCCCCGAGCCGCACAGCACACCATTCCTCCTCCAGCTGCTGCAGATCGGCGAGAAATGGGCCGGAAACGCGGGAAACGTCGCTGAAACGGCGTGACGACAGAGCCAGGCGTTAGTAGGCAAAATGGCGCCCGTCGAGCACGTGACAGGCTCTCAGCCAATCACAGCGCGGGTTGCCTCCAGTTGACACACCCCCTTCCTCTTCCAGATGCCTGCGGGGGGGGGGCTCATTCCCCTTCACGCAAACCTGTGTTGACCGCGGCTCTCCCGAGGAGGAGGAGGAGGAGGAGCGTTCAGGAGCTGACCAGCAGCTGAGGATGAGGAGGATGAAGAGAGCCTCTGTCGGATCAGAGAGCCTCAAATCATCGTTTCGTCACCAAGAAAAGAGCCCAACTTGTAATTTCAAAACTGTTTTTAGACGCTGCCTTGGTGCGCGCTCAATAATCCAGGTAAGAAAGTCAGAGAAGGTTGAATCAGCTCGTCTGGATACAACGTTTACTGGCGGATACGTCTCGTCACTCATCTAAGTGACATCTTCAGTCTGAACTGACTGGCGACGGGGGGGGGGTTAAGGGGGGGCTAAGATTACGTCAGTGGCCATCTACAACGCTGCGATGGCAAACTTTCCCAAATCCTCTGTGAACAGTACGCATGTCCAGTGAAAGTCTAGTTAATGGTCACACTCGCATTTGCATATGAAACAGGTCGGTGGTTTGGGTCGTTATGCCGCTGGGTTGTTTATTAGGGTGGGGACACCTGCAGTCAGCTGAGACTGAAGAGGCCACTTAGATGAGTGATGAAACGTCTATATTGCAGCGAATTCGGGGGGCAGTCCGGAAGACCGTCGCCACAGTCGGGACGCGAACCCGTGTCTCCCACTCCGCAAGCAACAACGTTAACCAGTCGACTAAAGGGTCCGACCCGTTAGTCAAGGATCAACGTGTCTACTTATCCATGCACGTTACACTATAAACGTGTCCAGATGAACTGATTCAACACTTGTGTGTGTGTGTGTGTGTGTGTGTGTGTGTGTGTGTGTGTGTGTGTGTGTGTGTGTGTGTGTGTGTGTGTGTGTGTGTGTGTGTGTGTCTGCCATGCCAGGCTATGTTAAAGTGACGTTACTGAGTATTAAACTGTGTTGCATTCAAGCAAGTGTAACCTACAAAAAGACACGTGCGTCTCAGAACCTGGTCTTGGACGGGCTAGGCGCACCTGATTTCTACGCTAAACCTAAAACCCACTCCTTGTCCCTTAAACTGGACCAGACACAATGTACATGTATACTGAATATGAGATTTGTACAAACACACAGCTATGTCCTAGTGCAGTTTGTGTGATGTGGAGTCCCTCATGCTTGGCTCAGATGTCCGGTGTGGGAAGGTGGAGGCGCGAACTGGTCTGCTGTGTCCGGTGGGCCCAGGGACCACGGCCCTGCCTGGAGCTGTGCCCGAGGAGGAAACACTGAGGGCGGTCTGACAGGATGAGGAAGCGGGGCAGGCTAAGCTAACTGCTAGCCCATGCAGACCGGCAGTTCCGACAGTCATCCTGGCGTTTGCCCTCTTGGACGGCGAATTTAGTTTAGTTTTTTATTTATGTGCTGGATATGTGTTGTTGTAGTTTGATATATGTGTTCTTCTAGTCTGCACGTGTCTTTGTCTTCGTGTTGCACTGGGCTGGGGGAAACGATATTTCATTTCATGTCATGTACACGAGTGCGTGAAATGAAATGACAAATAAATGTTCCCGATTCCTGATATGCAGTAAAGGGCCCGTGCCGGATTCGAATCCAGGCCGCTGCAGTAAGGACTCAACCTTACGTGGTATAGCCTACCACTCTACCAGGTGAGCCACCGGGCCACCTCGTTTTACCATTTTCTGTTTCATTTTTTCAAGATACATGACCTTAAGGCAAGGTTTTGTGGTTGGTAAGGAGCATGTCTGGGTTAAAAGTTAGACTCACATGTGTGGTATTAAGTTATTTATCTGGTCTGGTGTGACCGAATCATTATGCGGATTGACAAGACCACATCGGATCGGTCGAGGCTCCATACGGTAACGGTTGAGGCCCGGGTTAAAAACGGCCGCCATTGGTGCTATGTCCTCACAGGGTACTGACGGAAACTATAAAATCTGCTGTTGCGGCCCCTGAGAAACAGGGAATAAGCCCAAAGAAGAAGAAGAAGAAGAAGAAGAAGAAGAAGATCTGGTGTGGGACCAGTGTCCACAGATCCATAGCTGTGGCGTTCTACAGGTAGCGATGTGTTCCCTGCACTGTTCCCCAGTTGGCCTTCCTCTGTTTCTATGAGAGTCATAGAGTCTTTGTACCAGGCAGAAACCTCACATTTATAAACTACAACGATACACTATTGTCTATTGAATACATTTATTGGAGGGAGGGTGTAGAAATACAACCTCACATTTACGTGCACAGGTTTAACAGAAAACAGAGTTAAAAGCCTGAAAACCTGGATCGAATCGGAGTGACTCCAGTCGTGAGTGTGCACGGAGCCATAGTAGGCAGCTGAGAGATGATGACTCGATGCGTGAAGAAATTAAAAATTGCAGCTAAAATGTTGTCAGCGTAGACAAGGCCTTAGCGCCAATGTGCTCTTAGCGTCAGAAACGTCACAATTTTGCCTTTGGAGGCATCTGATGAAGACACTGTCTGACCAGCCCCAGGGCGTCCAGGGCAGTGCCCCAGGCCAGGGTGACCCCGCAGCCCCCGTGGCCGTAGTTGTGCACCACGGGCACCGAGCGACCGTTCATCTGAACCATCTCCTTTTCCACCCGCGGGTTCCTCCTGCTGGGCCTCAGACCGACCCACTCGCCCACCACCTCGGCCTCCTTCAGCGACGGCTCCAGCTGGCTGCAGCGCTCCAGGATGCTCTGCGTGTCTCCTCCATCCACCTCCAGACGCCAGTCGTCCGCCTGCCGCGTGCCCCCGATGGTGACGCTGTGCATCCCGGGGTAGATGTAGGTCTTTCCATCTGCAACCCGGATGAAGTGTTGGAGCCAGGGGGCTCGGACCTTAAGGACCTGGCCTCTGACTGGGTAGACCTGCGGGTCTCCCACCAGCGTTTTGGAGCCCAGGCCGGCACAGTTGGCGATAATGTCAAAGCTTTTGCTCAATTCCCGAAGGCTGTTTAGTTTCTTTTTTTCCACAAGGCCTCCGGCTTTTCTGAATCTTTACAAAGAGGACAGAAAATATTTCATGAGTAGCTTTTAATATGGTGTAACTAAGATTCAAAAATGGGAATATTACTGGACACCACAGCCGATTTCACTTCCCTTAAATTCTACTAATTCAATACATGAGATGGGAATTAGCCTGCGTTAATGAGGAAGTTTTTAAATGTTCTTCTTACGACACAGGAATTAGGATCAGGATTTCCTGGGATAGGCTCCAGCATCCCTGCGACCCGAATTCGGATAGACGGCTTGGACAATGGATGGATGGATGATACAGGAATTTTGAAATGGAATCAGTTTTTCTTGAATCACAGATTCAAGTGACCTGACATTTCCATAAACTAAAGCAGTGGTTCTCAATCAGGTCCTCAGATAACGGCAGTACTGCTGATTTCTCTTCTAGCAGGTAGTTCAGTACGTCCGCCTGTTGTTCCAGTTATTCAGCCTCCAGCCAGGGAGCTTTAACACCTGGAACAACAGGTGGCTGAACTGAACTACCTGCTAGGATAGAAAACCAGGGTTGTGTTGGAGAACCCATACTATGGACATGGTACGTACTGTATGGCACCAATTCTATAGCACACTAGAAATGCCAGGATGTTTTTCTATTTTTGCTGAAAATCTAATATGAATCAGGGCGGCACTGTGGTGCAGTGGTTAGCGCGGTCGCCTCACAGCAAGAAGGTCCTGGGTTCAAGCTCCAGGGTAGTCCAACCTTGGGGGTCGTCCCGGGTCGTCCTCTGTGTGGAGTTTGCATGTTCTCCCCATGTCTGCATGGGTTTCCTCCGGGGGCTCCGGCTTCCTCCCACAGTCCAAAGACATGCAGGTCAGGTGAATCGGCCGTACCACATTGCCCCTAGGTAGGTATGAATGTGTGTGTGTGTGTGTGTGTGTGTGTGTGTGTGTGTGTGTGTGTGTGTGTGTGTAGCGGTCCTGTGTGATGGCCTGGCGGCCTGTCCAGGGCGTCTCCCCGCCTGCCACCCAATCACTGCTGGGATAGACTCCAGCATCCCCCTGACCCTGAGAGCAGGATAAGAGGTTTGGATAATGGATGGATCTAATATGAATCAACTGGGATCTGTTCCAAAAAGAAAATGATGACTGTGTGGTTACCATGGAGATATAGGTTGGTTAGTTGTACCCACTTGCTGTCACTTCTGCTGGTTGACCATAGTATAACAGATTTATGCCACATACTAAATACATTTTGATGGAGCAGAATGAAGAGCATGTGGTACAGATAGTACGCAGGCTATTAGGATGATGATATTAGGATATTAGTATTCGTACGCAGGCTATTAGGATGATAATATTAGGATATTAGTATTCGTATGCAGGCTATTAGGATGATAATATTAGGATATTAGTATTTGTATGCAGGCTATTAGGCTGATGATACTAGGATATTAGTATTTGTATGCAGGCTATTAGGCTGATGATATTAGGATATTAGTATTCGTATGCAGGCTATTAGGCTGATGATATTAGGATATTAGTATTCGTATACAGGCTATTAGGCTGATGATATTAGGATATTAGTATTCGTATGCAAGCTATTAGGATGATAATATTAGGATATTAGTATTCGTATGCAGGCTACTAGGATGTAATAGCTGATGCAGCAGAGTGTCGGACACAGCCCAGGAGTACTGGTGGTACCTGAGGACCTGATTGAGAACCACCTCGACTAACGCCCATGAATAGAAACACACAGAGTTTGAGATGATGCTTGGATGGTTAAGGAAATATTTTTTGAGCTAACCTTTTCTCCAGCCACGGCAGATAGGAGGAGCATTCACACTTGATGGTGGTGAAAGCGTGGCCAAACTTGTGATCTGGAAATCGTTTTAGCTCACGATCCGTCATGAGCCGAAAGCCGAGCACGAACTCGGACCAAAACGGTCTCTTCTCATGGGGAACTTCCTTGAAAATTTGCCACCTGGAGAAAAAAAAAAAACCTCATCGTAATTGCTTTGAGAGGAGACGATAGAGTAACTTTGATTTTATCAACATATTGTATATCAGCGATCACCCAGAGGTCAGTAGGACCCCGGCCTCAGGTGAGTGTTTGGATTCTGCAACGGCCAACAGGTGATCGAAGGAGTCCCTGAACCAGCGCCTCTGTCGCTCCAGAGGGACATCTGAATGGGAAATGAACACATCAGTATGGCATCACATCTTTGCAGTTCATCTTCATGACGAATGTTGTCGACACTGGAAATGATGTCTACGCTGGTATAATCCTGACTGTGTGGTTGTCTATCTTTTCTCGTATAATGACGTCCTAATTTCACACGGTCGTGAGACATTGTGTGAACTCTCATGCCATGCGGATCAAGTTATCATTCTGCAAACCTGGGAACTGTGCAGCAAACAGGATCCCAGCGGCTCCGTCGCTGGTGGTGTCCGGGCTGAACTTGTCCGCCATTAAAGTGACCGAGCAGGAAGGAAGAGCCTCGGCGATGCACACGGCAGTGGAGAAGCCGACCACGCCGGCCCCGATGACGACGACCTTCACCGTTTGCATGGTGGACGAGACCTAAGCGGGAAACACCAGTAACATTGTGTTGTTTTCAACCGTCATATGAACCCCTGTTCAACATGCCGCTTCTCCGGGGTCGGGTTGCTGTGGCAGCAAGGTAAGTAGGGCATTCCAGACATCCCTCTCCCCAGCAACACCCTCCAGCTCCTCCTGGGGGATCCCAAGGCGTTCCCAGGCCAGACTAGACATGTAGTCCTTCTGGGTCTACCCCGGGGTCTCCTCCCTGTTGGACGTGCCCGGTGAACCTCCAAAGGAAGGCGCCCAGGAGGCATCCTAATCAGATGCCCGAACCACCTCAACTGGCTCCTTTCGATGCGAAGGAGCAGCAGCTCTACTCCGAGCTCCCTCTGGATGTCCGAGCTCCTCACCCTATCTCTAAGGCTGAGCCCAGACACCCTACGGAGGAAACTCATTTCCGTCACTTGTATCCGTGATCTCACCCTTTCCGTCACTACCCAAAGCCTATGAGCATAGGTGAGGGCTGGAACGAAGACTGACTGGTAAATTGAGAGCTTTGCCTTCCGGCTCAGCTCCTTCTTCACCAGAATGGTCCGGTACAACATCCGCATTACTGCTGATGCTGCACCAATCCGCCTGTCAGTCTCCCGCTCCATCCTACCCTCACTCCTGAACAAGACCCCGAGATACTTGAACTCCTTCACTTGAGGCAACAACTCCTCCCCAACCCGGAGGGAGCAAGCCACCATTTTCCGGTAGAGAACCATGGCCTCAGACTTGGAGGTGCTGACTCTCATAGCGGCCATTTCACACTCCTCTGCAAACCATCCCAGTGCGCGCCGGAGGTCACGTTGTGATGAAGCCACAAAACCACATCATCTGCAAAGAGCAGAGTTCCAAATCTGAGGTTCCTAAAACAGACACACTCCTCACTTCGGCTGCACCTTGAGATCCTGTCCATGAATGTCACAAACAGAATTGGAGACAAGGGACAACATCGGTGGAGTCCTACACCCACCGAAAACATGTGTGACTTTGTGCGGAGAATGCGGACACAGCTCTCATTTTGGTTATACAAGGACCGGATGGCTTGTTTTGTTTGTCTAACATGTCTCCCTGTGGTAATTGGCGATTACTGCACTTCAGCGATCAGTGCAAAGATCTGGTTCGTTAAACTCTGCTGCCTTTAAGTGAATTACATAAGGTCACATAACAACAGGGTCTGACCGAGGCATAAGCGAAGGCCTTAGGGCCCCATAGCCACATGCAGTCACGGTGCTACTGGGACACTGGGGGGCTGGGTCAGCCCTGCATACCAACACTGTTCGTTTGTTTTTATGAATCAACGATAACAAATGAGATCCTGTACACACTTAAAGAGACTGATATAAAATTACATTTTTCCATCATCTATTTGATTGCTCTAATGCAGCTTTATATATTTATTTGTTTAGCAGACACTTTCCTCCAAAGTGATTTACAAGAGCGTCAGAAATTGGCAGGTTAATTCAACTGTTTTCAAATTGTATCATAGATACATATAATATTCATATTGTAGTAGTACTATATATAAATTTATAAAGTAATATATAAAGTAGTAATAGTAGCAGATTTGCTACATAGTATCAATTTTATAGCAGTACTATATGAAGTAATAATAGTAGTATTACATTTGTGACCCAGTAAATCAGTCAAGAGTACATGTCATGTTGAGTACATTTTGTGTAAGTGTGCCTTACTTCTTACTTCATCAGTGATTTTTTGTGTTACTTTCAAAATGGAATCTACTACTGCTGCTGCTACTACTACTACTTTCGGCTGCTCCCATTCGGGGTCGCCACAGCAGATCATCTCCTCTGCATCTTCCTCTGTCACACCAGCCACCTGCATGTCCTCCCTCACCACATCCATAAACCTCCTCTTTGGCCCTCCTCTTTTCCTCTTCCCTGGCAGCTCCATATTCAGCATCCTTCTCCCAATATACCCAGCATCTCTCCTCCACACATGTCCAAACCATCTCAATCTTGTCTCTCTTGCTTTGTCTCCAGACCGTCCAACCTGAGCGGTCCCTCTAATATACTCGTTCCTAATCCTGTCCTTCTTCATCACTCCCAATGAAAATCTCAGCATCTTCATCTCTGCCACCTCCAGCTCCACCTCCTGTCTTTTCGTCAGTGCCACTGTCTCCAAACCGTATAACGTAGCTGGTCTCACTACCATCTTGTAAACCTTCCCTTTAACTCTTGCTGGTACCCTTCTGTCACAGATCACTCCTGACACTCTTCTCCACCCACTCCACCCTGCCTGCACTCTCTTCTTCACCTCTCTTCTGCACTCCCCGTTACTTTGAACAGCTGACCCCAAGTATTTAAACTCATCCACCTTCATCACCTCTACTCCTTGCATCCTCATCATTCCTCCACCCTCCCTCTTGTTCATGTATGTGTATTCTGTCTTGCTCCTACTGAGTGTGGTGCACACACGGTGCACACACGTTTATATATTTTGTTCTTATTTCTATTTCTTATCTTATGTTTCTGTGTGTTTCTGTTTTTCTTGTTTCTGTTTGTTTATCTTGGTAGTTTTGGGTTTTTCTTTACTGGAGCGTGGGTGTCTGTTATAGGACCCAGTGTCCCCTCGGGGATGAATAAAGACTCTGATCAGCCTTCTCAGAGCAAACATCACATCTGTAGAGCACTTTCGTAACAAAGAAAACTTGCAAAATGGAATAAAACTGGTAAACATGGGTCATATTTTTCTGGGGTGACGAACAAAAAGTTTCAGCTGTTTGAAACGCGTACAGCACGCGCACACACACGCACGCACGCACACACACAGCGTGAGTGTGTAACTGATTTGCAGTGATTTTTCATGCAGTTTTAATGCTGAAAACAACAAAACTGATTTCGATGATTTCATATTAAACACGTCCCTGCGGACCAAAGCGTGAGTGGTCAGTAGACGATGCTCTAGCGCGCGTAACTTGAGCTCATGCAGGTTATTGATCACTGAATGCGTTGCCTTTCGTTCAGCACGTCAAACCAAGCGTTTGGCTTCCCTGTTTATTAACCACCGTTGTCGTCTGGGCTGCGCCGGTCCGACGGGAAATGAACTTCGTCATAACCTGCAGGAAGCGTTACTTCATGACTTGTTCCCCGATCGTGGAACAACACACGAAATGAGCGCTTCTACATTCTGCACGAAGCGTTCATGCTGCCATTTATACTATTAAACACATTTCCAGGAATAAAACGACAAAAACAAAAAGTAATTTTGTGAAAGCGAGGTTATTGCGGACATAACAGAGGTATGTAACAGCTGATCTATATTGCATTGGTACCGACTACTTCCAGTGCGCACGGCATGTGATTTAGCATCAGCCTCTTCGCTTGTAAATCGGCGCATGCGCAGCGCTCGTCGTAACAGCAAACTCTCGCGATAACTCGCTGCTCTTCCGTCCTGCATAAAAAAGAAGGTAAGGTCCTAAAAGCTGAGTATCCGCGGTCCCGCCGGGGGTTTTAATCGTCGATTATATCGGTCGGTCGTCCCCGCGTGCAGTGTGGCTTTCGTTTCGCTAACTTGGTTCAGACTTAAAGTTGGGTGAACTGTGTTTGACTTGGACGCGGCCTTGCGCGTTCTGCAGGGATGGCGCGCGCTGTTTGGGACAATGCAGCCTTCGTGCTGCGTCTCGCGGCTTTTAGTGTCAAGTGTGTTTGCACGCGCGTCACCGCACACATGTGCGTCACCTTTTGAGGTTACCGTCGAACCGCCTCTTGCAAAGGGGGCTCCGCGGTGCTCCTGGGGTTCATGCCCAGTAGTTATTCCAGCCTCCAATCGGCACTTTTCAGACAACAGGTGAACGTAAAGAACAACCTGACAGAACAGAAAACCAGCAGGCACTGCTGGTACCCGAGTACCCGACCGAGAACCACGGACGATGTATTTATCAGCCACTCCATTTCTCTGTATATGCAGATGATCGTTCCAACCCGAAACGGGAAGGTGAATCAGTTCATCTGGACACAACGTGTATTGAGAGAAACGTTTCATCTCTCATCTGAACGTTTCATCACTCATCTGAACGTTTCATCTCTCATCTGAACGTTTCATCTCTCATCTAAACGTTTCATCTCTCATCTGAACGTTTCATCACTCATCTAAACGTTTAATCACTCATCTGAACGTTTCATCACTCATCTAAACGTTTCATCACTCCTCTGAACGTTTCATCACTCCTCTGAACGTTTCATCTCTCCTCTAAACGTTTAATCACTCATCTGAACGTTTCATCACTCATCTAAACGTTTCATCTCTCATCTGAACGTTTCATCACTCATCTGAACGTTTCATCACTCATCTAAACGTTTCATCACTCATCTGAACGTTTCATCACTCATCTGAACGTTTCATCTCTCATCTGAACGTTTCATCTCTCATCTGAACGTTTCATCTCTCATCTAAACGTTTCATATCTCATCTAAACGTTTCATCACTCATCTGAACGTTTCATCACTCATCTAAACGTTTCATCACTCCTCTGAACGTTTCATCACTCCTCTGAACGTTTCAT
This sequence comes from Lampris incognitus, assembly GCF_029633865.1. NCBI lineage: Eukaryota > Metazoa > Chordata > Actinopteri > Lampriformes > Lampridae > Lampris > Lampris incognitus. The sequence goes on from NC_079226.1 coordinate 10,960,957, forward strand.
CTCTCCTCTAAACGTTTAATCACTCATCTGAACGTTTCATCACTCATCTAAACGTTTCATCACTCATCTGAACGTTTCATCACTCATCTGAACGTTTCATCACTCATCTGAACGTTTCATCTCTCATCTAAACGTTTCATCTCTCATCTGAACGTTTCATCACTCCTCTGAACGTTTCATATCTCATCTAAACGTTTCATCACTCATCTGAACGTTTCATCACTCATCCGAACGTTAAACGTTTCATCACTCATCTGAACGTTTCATCTCTCATCTGAACGTTTCATCACTCCTCTGAACGTTTCATCACTCATCTAAACGTTTCATCTCTCATCTGAACGTTTCATCACTCCTCTGAACGTTTCATATCTCATCTAAACGTTTCATCACTCATCTGAACGTTTCATCACTCATCTGAACGTTTCATCACTCATCCGAACGTTAAACGTTTCATCACTCATCTGAACGTTTCATCTCTCATCTAAACGTTTCATCGCTCATCTGAACGTTTCATCTCTCATCTGAACGTTTCACCTCTCATCTAAACGTTTCATCTATCATCTGAACGTTTCATCTCTCATCTGAACGTTTCATCACTCATCTGAACGTTTCATCTCTCATCTGAACGTTTCATCTCTCATCTGAACGTTTCATCACTCATCTAAACGTTTCATCACTCATCTGAACGTTTCATCTCTCATCTGAACGTTTCATCACTCATCTAAACATTTCATCTCTCATCTGAACGTTTCATCTCTCATCTAAACGTTTCATCACTCATCTACACGTTTCATCACTCATCTGAACGTTTCATCACTCATCTGAACGTTTCATCTCTCATCTAAACGTTTCATCACTCATCTGAACGTTTCATCACTCATCTAAACGTTTCATCTCTCATCTTAACGTTTCACACTCATCTAAACGTTTCATCACTCATCTGAACGTTTCATCTCTCATCTGAACGTTTCATCTCTCATCTGAACGTTTCATCACTCATCTAAACGTTTCATCTCTCATCTAAACGTTTCACACTCATCTGAACGTTTCATCTCTCATCTGAACGTTTCATCACTCATCCGAACGTTAAACATTTCATCACTCATCTGAACGTTTCATCACTCATCTAAACGTTTCATCACTCATCTGAACGTTTCATCACTCATCTGAACGTTTCACACTCATCTGAACGTTTCATCACTCATCTGAACGTTTCATCACTCATCTGAACGTTTCATCACTCGTCTAAGTCCCAGCCTCAACTCTGATGAGTGGCGAAATGTTTCTCTCAATAAACGTTGTGTCCAGATGAACTGATTAACTTTCTGTGATTTCCTTACTTGGATTATTGAGCATGCATAAAGACAGTACACTGTCTGATTTCTTCGACTTAACACACCTCCAACCAGACGGTGGAGGACAAAAAACCTGCAAACCCACAAACCTCCATGACACATGACTTGGTACCGCTGACTCAAATCCACGCTTGCAGAAACAGTTTGTTTGTTTACTTTCATGCATCCCATCACTTTACAGGTGTCCTTAAACTGAAGTGACATTGTGGGGGGAAATGACTCAGCCAGCAGCGGCCACATCTTCTCTCCTCATGACACATCACTCAGAAACGCACAAAGACAGCATCCTGAGCAAGCTGGATAAGCTCAGGAGAAAGGAACTGCTGTGTGACATCACACTGATCGTGGAGGATGTGCACTTTAAGGCACACAAAGTGCTCTTGGCAGCCAGCAGTGACTACTTTTCTTCAATGTTCTCGGTGCAAGATCAGATTAGCCAGTCGACTTACAGGCTGGACGGGATGGTGGCCAACGCCTTCGCTGCGGTGCTGGAGTTTATCTACAGTGGCCGGGTGTGTGTGGAGGAGAGCACCAGCGAACAGCTCCTGGTCACAGCCCATCTTCTGGAGGTCGGTGACCTTGTGAAGGTCCTCTCCGACATCGGCGTGACTGCCGCCACTGGAGAGGTTAAAGGTCACCAGGCAAAAACAAACATCAGCAGGCCAGAGGTGCCAGTTCTGCTGAAACGCAAACGAGGACGGCCAAGGAAGACCGGGGATGTGCCGGGCGTGGTGCCAGACACTTCAAAAGAAGAACCAGATGACAAGAAGCGTGGTTCCTGTCACACCTCAGAAGAGAGGAAGGTGGTGGATATCGCCACAGCGGACAGTGGGGAGAAAGACAAATACACTGTGGAGTGTCAACCCAGAGATGCCAACGATGTGGACTATGAACCGAAGGCAGACCGGAGCCGGCAGAGCAAACGCAAAATACGGCCGCCGTCCAAGTATAAAGGGTTCAACGTGGGTGGTGACGCGGCGGTTGGCCAGGAGCCTGTGAAGAAAGGCAGGAACAGGAAATACCCAAACACAGAGGCTCGGTGTGAGGACTGCGGGAAGGTGTTCAAAAACCACCTCTTCCTGAAGATCCACCGCAGGACTCATACAGGTAAACAGGCCCGGTAAGAGGCGAAGAGCCCAGAGATCAGCCAAGATGGCTTTTGGTTTGAATCCCTGACAACCTGGAAAAATGAATGATAGCTGACCTCCCCTCCCTTAACAGCTACTCCTGAGATGCTCTTGAGCAAGGCACCTAACTTCTAATTGCTCCCTCTGATGCTGCGTATTGGCTAGTTTTGCGTTCCCATACACGAATGAGTGTAACAGTTATGTCCAAATGTCAGTTTCACGTCAAGTTAATTTAAAACAAACTTTTGAAAAGTTAACGATTCAGATCAGCTGCCTTTCTGTCCGCTGGTTTGAATCGTTTAAACAATCTCCCCGTACGCACGACAACGTGGAGAAAATTCCAGAACAAAAATACTGATCAGAATTTATACGAATTATTTGCCATTAGAGAAATTTTGAGAGACCTGCATACATCGTTCTTTGGCACATAATCTCTTCGTTGACTTTTCATGTTTTCAAACTCAAGCAAGCGTAAAAACTTTAAGGATATTTTGGAGATTTAACTTTCAAGTTTGCATAATAGCTTCATGGAAACGCAGCCCAAGTGAGTTTAAGGATGCTTTTAAAGGAATAAAGGGTGGCAGGTGGTAAACTTTGGCCTGTTTAACTGAATCAGGCCCACGATAAAACCAAGACACTCAACGTTAAATTCTGTTTCCCCAAACATTTAACCCCCCCCCCCCCATCACATTAGGAGAGAAGCCTTTTAGGTGTCTGGTTTGCGGGAAGAGTTTCACCCAGAAACACAACCTGCTGATCCACCAGCGGATGCACACCGGAGAAAAGCCCTTCGTCTGCACCATCTGCTCCAAAGCCCTCTCCACCAAACACTCCCTGCAGGAGCACATGAACCTCCATGAAGGTAGCGTCCAACGACAGACACACTGAGCTTATAGTGCTACACCAACCACACACTGACATTATCACAGGGGTTATCATATACTGTGTGCTTTCATGTTATCAGTGCTCCTTATATACTGTATGCTCTGATAAGACGACATTTATCTACTGTATGCACTGATATAGTTTTTATTATTCTGTGTGCACTGACATCAGCGTCTATCATATGCTCTATTCTTTCATATTGTCGGGCAAAATTTATCATACATAATTTATCATACAGCCATAAACACAGTCTACTGATATCTCTGATATCAGTAGACTGTTTATGTTTAACATATACTGTATAAACTTAATATTACAGTGTTTATTATATACTGTATGCACTGATTAGGTTGCCCCCCAACCCTTTTTCTCCCCAATTTTACTCGGTCAATTACCCCACTCTTTTGAGCCGCCCCGGACACTGCGACACCCCCCTCTGCCGATCCGGGGAGGGCTGCAGACTACCACATGCCTCCTCCGATACATGTGGAGTCACCAGCCGCTTCTTTTCACCTGACAGTGAGGAGTTTCACCAGGGGGACGTAGCGCGTGGGAGGATCACACTATTCCCCCCCAGTTCCCCCTTCCCCCCCTGAACAGGCGCCCCGACCGATCAGTGGAGGCGCTAGTGCGGCGACCAGGACACATACCCACATCCGGCTTCCCTCCCGCAGACACAGCCAATTGTGTCTGTAGGGATGCCCGACCAAGCCGGAGGCAACACGGGGATTCGAACCGAAGATCCCTGTGTTGGTAGGCTACCTGGATGCCACTGATTAGTTTTTAATATACACGTAATGTACTAATATTGAAAGAAAACATTTATTGTGCACTCTATGCAGACATTACAGTTCATCGTATACTATTAACAGACTAGTGTGGTGTAATCTGTAGACACGAGTTTGGAGTCGGAAATGTTCTGGTTTTCGTTTTAGTCCGAGTGGTATTGACCAATCACGCTTGAGTAGGCGGTGATTTCTACAGGAACACGCTTTGGCTGCATGTTGGTAACAGTCCGTGTGGGGAGCGAAAGAGGCGGAATACATTGACCTAAATGTCGTCCGGATCTGAAACACCTACAAAAAGTGTCGATGTTTGTGATTTGTGTGGAGAAACGTTCCGACTCGTGTCGACTATTTGTGAAACGATCCGGTCGTAGGCGTCGTCTCTCAAGTCCAACTCCGTTCCCGCGTCTCAAGTTGCTAATCCGACTGTAAACAATGACGTGCACACGGAAGAGGAAGTCTTCCTGGGAAACAGAAGCGAGCAGCCGGCAGTTACACCGGAAGCCCCGAAATATTGGCCGTTGTCCCCGGAGCTGGGTTCCGAGGGTGTATTCGCTATACACAGATACCAGACATTATTTATCATATGTTGTGTGTATTGATATAATGGGACAGATTTTATCATGCACTGTGTGTACTGGTAGTCTACTACCACTTTCGGCTGCTCCCGTTAGGGGGCGCCACAGCAGATCATCCGTTTCCATCTCTTCCTGTCCTCTGCATCTTCCTCTGTCACACCAGCCGCCTGCACATCCATAAACCTCCTCTTTGGCCTTCCTCTTTTCCTCTTCCCTGGCAGCTCCATATTCAGCATCCTTCTCCCAGTATACTCAGCATCTCTCCTCCACACATGTCCAAGCCATCTCAATCCTGCCTCTCTTGCTTTGTCTCCAAACCGTCCAACCTGAGCTGTCCCTCTAATATACTCGTCCCTAATCCTGTCCTTCTTCATCACTCCCAATGAAAATCTTAGCAGCTTCAACTCTGCCACCTCCAGCTCCACCTCCTGTCTTTTCGTCAGTGCCACTGTCTCCAAACCATATAACATAGCTGGTCTCAGTACCATCTTGTAAACCTTCCCTTTAACTCTTGCTTGTACCCTTCTGTCACAAATCACTCCTGACACTCTTCTCCACCCACTCCACCCTGCCTGCACTCTCTTCTTCACCTCTCTTCTGCACTCCCCGTTACTTTGGACAGTTGACCCCAAGTATTTAAATCTTCATCACCTCTACTTGCATCTCCACCATTCCACTGTCCTCCTTCTCATTCACGCATATGTATTCTGTCTTGCTCCTACTGACTTTCATTCCTCTTCTCTCCAGTGCATACCTCCACCTCTCCAGGCTCTCCTCAGCCTGCACCCTACTCTCGCTACAGATCACAATGTCATCCGCAAACATCACAGTCCAATGGCGACTCCGATGTAACATATATCAGTACTGTATGTACTGTTAGTATTAGATAATATTTATAATATACTGTATGCAGAGATTATCATACATTTGGCTTTTCACTGAGATATAGGTATTGGTATCTGTTCTACAAATACTAGTTCTATAAGAAGAACCCAATTTACTTTAAAAATTATGGCTATTTTCAAAATCTTTACTTCACGTAAAACTTATTGATCAGAACATCTCTTAACAAATCTCATAATAGTGGCATCTTTAGAAATCCGATAAAGAAATAATCAGGACCAAGTATGATGAATTAATATGAGAAATTACAATGCCAAATAAAATTGCTGGACATATTGATTATTTTGACTTTTCTTGACCAAAATTTGTTATCAAACTCAAAAAAAAGCATATAATTTGGGCTATTCTGGTAGTGGCAAACATTTGTTTTTAGTGTTTTGTGAAACAAACATCTCAGCCAGCCGGTAAATGGATTCTGTCATGTATCAAATGTTATTTTTCTCCATCTTTCTGTTTTAAGTTATTCTCTAAATTGCTTTTGTTTTGTTTTTTAAATCCTGATCCTCAGACGAGAAATCCTTCAGCTGTGATAAATGTGGGAAGACGTTCAGTCAGAAGAGACAACTGAAGAGTCACTACAGAGTTCACACTGGTAAGAGTCATACTGCCATACCATAACTTATCGTTATACGCCCCCTGCTGCACAGCCTCGGTATTCAACCTGCAATAAAGGAACGAACTTGAGGAGAAATCATCTTTCTGTATGTTTTCTGGTCATTCCTGCCAGATATACAGTACACATTAACCCATGCAGCAGCTCCAAATAGAGTCACACCCACACTAAAATATACATAATAAAAGTGAAAAGGCTTCAGTGCTAACCACTGGGCACAGTGGCCCAGTGATTAGCACTGTCGCCTCACAGCAAGAAGCTCCTGGGTTTGAACTCCGGGGGTTGTCCAACCTTTGGGGTCATCCCAGGTCGTCCTCTGTGTGGAGTTTGCATGTTCTCCCCGTGTCTGTGGTAGTATTTCTCCAGGTGCTCTGGTGTCCCCCACCATCAAAAAAAAAATGCATGTTAGGGTTAATTCTCCTGTCTGTGCCCCTGACTGAGGCATGGCAAGATGAACTGGAGTTGGTCCCCGGGCACTGCACTAGCAGCTGCCCACTGCTCCTAGCTACACAGCCATCATGGGTTAAATGCAGAAAAAGAATTGCTCCATGGGGATTAATAAAAGTAGTAAAAAAAGACTTGGGCTATACAAATAAACCTGACTTGACTCCACTTACATGTGTAATTTTTTTAATTTATTTTTTTTAAGGTAAATCTTTACCAGAATGTGCCCTGTGTCACCACAAGTTTCTGGACACGGCTCAGCTGAAAAAACACCTCAGAATACACACAGGTAAAAAAAAAACTCAACCATTAAATGTATGCCGGCTTGCAATGTGAGAAAACTGACGAGGAGTATGATGATGCTGATGCTGATGATGATATTGTTACAGGTGAGAAGCCTTTTACCTGTGAGATTTGTGGGAAGTGTTTTACTGCCAAGACTACGCTCCAGACTCACATCAGAATTCACAGGTATTGATCATTTTGAAATTGGGATTAAAAAAATAAACTTATTAATTCATTAGGGCCCATGTGTCAAGGAATTTGTTCTTCTGAGCAACTTCTGAACAGTCCTGGGCAATTAATCATAAGGAATTTTACACAACACTTGTATACGTATACACACAGTGCCATGAAAAAGTATTTCCTCTCTTCCTGATTTCCTGTTTTTGCATATTTTAACAGTTGTTTCAGATCCTCATACAAAATGTAATATAAGATTTTGGTCGGGCATCCCTACAGATACAATTGGCTGTGTCTGCCGGTGGGAAGCCGGATGTGGGCATGCTGCACTAGTGCCTCTGGTCGGTCAGGGCGCCTGTTTGGGAGGGGGAACTGGTCGGAATAGTATGATCCTCCCACGCGCTACATCCCTCTGGTGAAACTCCTCACTGTCAGGTGAAAAAAGTGGCTGGCAACTCCACATGTATGGGAGGAGGCATGTGGTAGTCTGCAGCCCTCCCCGGATCAGCAGAGGGGGTGGAGCAGAGACCGGGAAGGCTCGGAACAGTGGGATAATTGGTTAGCTACAATTGGGGAGAAAAGAGGGGGTGTAAGATGAAGAGAACCCGAGTAAACACAAAATTCTGTTTTTAAATAATAATTTAAAAAGGGAAGAATTTATCCAATGCCATCTGACCCTGTGTGAAAGAGCATTTGCACCCTTCGTTACTCAATCAACTAATTCACCAAATTTAATTGACCATTAGATTCAATCAGAGCAGACAACACCCAGGCTTGATGGCTGCCAGCCCTGTTGAATCTAAACATGACATACAGAACCATACCATCAATGTGAAGTATGCTACAAGGTCTCAACAAGCAGCACACTATACCACCATCAAAAGAAATTCCAGAGGAGATGAGAAAAAAGTCATTGAGATGAATCAGTCTGGAAAGGGTTACAAAGCCATTTCTAAGGCTCGGGGAATCCAGCCAACCACAGTGAGAGCCATCCATCCATTATCCAAGCCGCTTATCCCAATTGGAGTCACGGGATGCTGGAGCCTATCCCAGCAGTCATTGGGCAGCAGGCGAGGAGACACCCTGGACAGGCTGCCAGTCCATCACAGGGCCGACACATTCACACCTAGGGACAATTAGTACGGCCAATTCACCTGACCAATATGTCTTTGGACTGTGGGAGGAAACACGAGCACCCAGAGGAAACCCACACAGACACGGGGAGAACATACAAACGTCACAAAGGAGATGACGCGGGATGACCCCAAGGTTGGACAACCCCAAGGTTTGAACCCAGGATCCTCTTGCTGTGAGGTGACCGTGCTAACCTCAGTGAGAGCCATCGTCTCCAAATGGAGAAAACTGGGAACAGTGGTGAATCTTACCAGGAGTAGCCAGCTGACCAAAATTCCTCCAAGGTTGCAGCGACGACTCATCCAGGAAGTCACAAAAAACCCCAGGACAACATCTAAGAAACTGCAGGCCTCTCTAGCCTCAGCGAAGGTCATCATTCATGTTTCGACAATAAGAAAGAGACCGGGCAAAAATGGAATTCGTGGAAGAGTTGCAAGGCACAAACCACTGGGAACTAAGAGAAACAGGGCTCATCTCAAATTTTCAAAAATCACATTGATGACCCCCCCAAGCCTTTTGGGATCCAGCTTTCTGAGAGGGCTGTGTTTTGAGACAATCTTTCCTTTTGACAGGCTCTTGAGTTCTTCTTTGAAGGCCTCATGTACACTGGACGCTTACTGTTCTCTTATGTACTTATGTACTGTTATGTACTGTTATGTTCTGCATAAGCTCATCTGCTTTTGGCACATCTCCCTCCAGAGCTCTAGAACAGGATATGACTTTCTAAATGAGTTTGGCTAATCCATGGGTAAGTAGCTTCCAGCTGGAAAAACGCTCGAATCTGTGTGAACCAAGCAAGGGTTCTGAAGCTTTTGTAGCAAAAGTTGTAATTGGCGGATGCACATCTGCATCCAAGTCTGGTTCAAATAGCTCAAAGGACTTTTTCTCAGCAGGTGTAGCTCCATCATCCTTTTTCAGAGAGGAGGGTCCTGAAAACCAGTTCGTATCTCCCAAAAGTATAGCTGGTGCAGGCTGTGTGCCATGCAGGATTGTGTTCCATGCTGATGAAGTGCCACTCTTCAGGATGTGTTGACTTCTGGATGCGTGTGACTCTGTTAGTGACGTACACATAGAACCTCCAGTTGGTGTTGTAACTATAACCCAACACAACTTTACTGTCACTGTAGAACTTTACTGCATGAATTTTGATATCTAGCTCATCCACTAACATGTCGGCTAGTTCAACTGCCAGCAAAGCTGCACAAAGCTCCAGACAGGGCACAGTATGGGAGTGATGTGGTGCTAATTTGGATTTCCCCATGCAGAATCCAACATGAATATGTCCCTTGTCATCGACTGCTCTGAGGTAGGCCGTGGTGGACACGTGGAAAACATACATAGTTCCCTTTGCTGTGTGGAGAACAAGGAAACAGGTAAGTATGGCCTTGGAATCTGAAGCTGCTCAAGTGCCATGAGTGAATCTTTCCAAGACGTCCAATGCATCTCTTAATGGGGCATCCCATTCATATTGGCTAGTGGAAAGCTCTCTGACCAGAGCCTTGCCTTGTACCGTTATTGGAGCCACAAAACCCAACAGGTTGAATAGGCTGCTGACTGTTGAGAGGCTACCCCTATAAGTGAACGGCCTCTCCTCTCTAGAGACACGGAAGGTAAAGCTGTCAGTTTGAAGGTTCCAGTTGAGCCCCAAGCTTCTCTGCAGGGGTAAGGGGCCTAGCTCTTGGTCTTTCAGCTCCTCAGTGCATTCCTCAGGCGAAAACACTTCCATCGCTACATTATGGTTGGAGGCTATCTTGTGCAGTCAACTGTTTGAGTCAGCTAACATTTCTTTTGTCTTTTCAGGACGTGAATGGCATTGTCGTTGGTGGGGAATGAAGTAAGTCCATCGTTAACATAAAAGTTCCTTAGGATGAACTGCTTTGTCTCCATGCCATGCTCTCCCCGTACTTGCAAGGCAGCTCTTTTCAAGCCATATGTTGCAACAGCTGGAGAGGAGCTATTGCCAAACACATGGACGGTCATGTAGTACTCTGTGATTACCAGAAGAAAACCAGAAGAAATGTAAGAAATTGCGGTGTTCATCACAGACTTTGAAGCAGTAGAACATTTGCTCTATGTCTGCTGCCACAGCACAGGTTCCTTACCTGTTGTTACCTGTGAGTGAGGACTCCCAGGACTGTGTTGTTTAGATCAGGGCCACTCAACAAGATGTCATTAAGGGAGATGCCGTCATACTTGGCGCTAGAGTCAAACACTGCTCATATCTGGCCAGGCTTACTCGGATGATAAACTCCAAAGGCTGTTAAGTACCAACACTGTTGTTCTCCGTTGAGTGGCGGGGATGGTTCAGTGTGACCTGACTCAAAGATCTTCAGCATGAACTTAATGTGTTCCTTCATGTCTGGCCTTTTTTCAAGCATGTGACGTAACATAATAAGATGCTTGACTGCTTGTGCTCCGTTGTTGGGGCATTTGCGCCTTGGTTCTCTGAAGGGTAGTGGTGCCACCCAACTGTTTGAATAATCCATGAAGACCTCCCTGTCCATTATTTCGAGGAATGCTTTATCTTCCACAGACATGGCAGGCTTGTCGTCATGTGGCGTTCACTGAAAAACTCCCTTACCAAGACTATCTGTTTCATCAAACGGGTCCTTCGTCTCAGTAGTTCTTGGAAAACAATGGTGAAGCACTGGAGTGTCAAACTTCTCTTTGACATGGAGGCTATTTGTGCAAGGGTCAAAAAGAGATGAACGCCCATTACTTAGCATGTTAGTCCGGTAGACATTGACACAGTCTGGCTTGTGGGCTCTTCTGAGACAGACTTCTCTTATAATCACCCAGCCCAGGTCGAGACACTGGGCATAAGGCACGTTGCTGTCGCGGGAACCATTGCATTGTTCTTGATCTTTGTGCACTCGTGGTATGTCTCGGCCAAGCAGTCAGATCTAGAGTTGGGATCTTGTCCACTACCTGCTTGAGATGTTTATAGTGTCTGGCAATCTCAGGTGTGCGGATTTCAGATTTGCCATCTGGGAGCATATCACATTCGATCAGAGTGGGGAGTGGAATATGAGTTTTGCCATCCAGTGACTCCATAAAGAAATTGTTAGCTTGCCACTCTATAGTTTCAATGAATCCTGAGCATGTCATCAAGGTGTACAGTGCAGTGCCCTCCTTAATACCAAAGAGCTCAAAAAGCTCTGTTCTTGCCAGGGACTTGTTGCTCTGATCATCAAGGACAGTGTAAGTTTTAACAGCTCTCTCTCTCTGGCCTGCTGGATAAACTCTGACCTGACAGATTTTGGAGCATAACCTTGACCTGAATGCAGTCCCACAGATGTCAGTGCATTTCGATGTGACAGCTAGAGGGGCGCCATCTTTTTGCTCCCTGCCTTGATCTCTTGTGGTTACAGGAGGTCCCAGTTATCCATGGCGCCAGCCCTGGATGTCGTGCAGTAGGGTGGCTCTCACTGTTGCACTCTCTGTACTGAACATTTTTGGCTAGGTGACTGATTGATGCACAGCACTTATAATAAATATTCTTATCTTTAAGGTACGCTTTCCTCTCATCCAAGGAGTTACTCCTAAAATCACGACATTTCCTAAGGGGGTGTGGTTTGTTGTGAAGTGGGCATTGCTTCTCTGGGTCGGCCACCCCCTTTTCTGAGGGGTTGTCATGGCTGCCGTCAAGAGTCTATTGAGACCTCGTCCTTCTGACAGGCATTTTCATGTTGTGTTTAAAAGGTTTCTCCATCTTACTTATACTTGAACCACCAGTGAGTAGGGCAAAGCTTGGATCATTGAGTGTCTTGGCTTGGTCACAAACAAACTGCAAAGAAAGGGAATGGTGGGTAAGATATTCGGTGATTTTCTTTGTAATGAGATGCCAGAGAGACCCACTTGTCATGCAGGTGGTATGCCAGCTTTTGGACAATTGGAGTGATGCCACGAGACATATCCAGGTAGTCAAAACCAGGTAAAGATCCATCTGCTCTGGCAGCTTCAAGCCCCAAAAGAATGTCCCCCAACTCTCTTTCCCTTTGATTTTCTCTGTTTGTGATTTTTTTGGAAAATTATAGACTTTCTTAAGGAGTGCATTTTCTTCCAGTGATCCATAGCAGTTTTCCAACCTTTGCCATACCATGCTCACACCTGCTGATGCATTGTGTATGTGGACTGCTTGAATTCTGTTTGCGTACTCAGATGATTTTGGCCCAAGCCATTTCCACAGAAGATCAAGGCCTTCTCTTGAAGTGTCAGGTTTAAGCCCTCCATAGGGCTGTGGAAAGATGCTTTCCAGGCCCAATAATTTTCTGGTTGGTCATCAAACTTTAATAGCCCAGAGCTTACCATTTCATGATGTATTAGATACTTGGCTAAATCTGTTGTAACTTATGAACTGGACTTATTAGCTCTGGGTGCAACACTGGGATGCAGCTGAGGAGGTTGGTAACCACTACTGAATGGTCTTGTATTGAGTGACTGGTCTCGTTGGCTGTAGCTGTCTTTGTATAGACTTGGATGGCGCTGACACTCTAGCTCGGGGTGGGTGTTCCTGGATGGGCTTTGAGTATGAAGATAATTCGGAGGGGCATCAACCTTCTGTCTGAATGCATGCTGAGCAAGTAATTCCTGATATTCATGGTCACCGATACCACTTGACTGCTCATTACTTTTCCCCATGTAGCTATTAGCTGCCTCACCATTGTCCATTGCTAGCTGGTGCAATGGTGTGGATGTGGGCTCTAGTAGCTTTGAGTCTTGGTGAGATTCAGGTAGTGAATTAAATATGTGCTTATGCTCAGCATATTCACTCTTTGGGCTTGCACTATCTAGATCCCCAAATTCGTTCTCAGCAGCTGCTTCCAGAACTCTAGCGATGGCAGCTGCAGCCGCGCTCTCGAGCTGCAGTGTGTGCAGACTGGCTTGAAGCTCTGCTTTCTTTCTAGCAGCCTCTGCTGCAGCCTTTTACTGTTCCTCTTCAATGTATGTTTGCGTTTTAATCATGTCTGCCTCTCTTTTTGCAAATGATGCTTGCACATGTGCTGCTCCCACTTTTGCACATGCTCTGGTTGCAATGGCACTGGCTGAGTGACAACTGACTGGTATGTGAGGTGTTGGAGCATTGTGATCATGTTTCAAGTTTATCCTTCCTGTTGACTGCAGCTGTAATAGCAGAAGAATGCTGTGTATTTCCACGAAGAGCCACTTTTCTGTAGGTAACCCGTTAGGTGTCTGTCTTTTCACTTTTCTGCCCTTACTAGAACATAGACATGATTTAACCCATCCTAGCCATGTAGCTAGGAGCAGTGGGAAGCCACAGCACCTGGGGACAAACTCCAGTTCATCTTGCCAAAAAAAAAACACACATGTAAGTGTATTTTTTATAAATACACAAGTCAGGTTTATGTGTATAGCCCAAGTCTTTTTCCTTTTTTTTGTTGCTACTTTTATTAATCCCCCGTGGGGCAATACTTTTTCTGCATTTAACACATCCTAGCTGTGTAGCTAGGAGCAGTGGGCAGCCACTAGTGCAGCACCCGGGGACCAACTCCAGTTCATCTTGCCATGCCTCAGTCAGGGGCACAGACAGAGGTATTAACCCTAACATGCATGTTTCTTTTGATGATGGGGGAAACCGGAGCACCCGGAGAAAACCCACCGCAGACACAGGGAAAAAACCCACCGCAGACACAGGGAGAACATGCAAACTCCACACAGAGGATGACCTGGGATGACCCCCAAGGTTTGACTACCCTGGGGTTCGAACCCAGGACCTTCTTGCTGTCAGGCAACAGCGCTAGCCACTGGGCCAGCATGCCGCCCAATGTGTTATAATAATAATAATACTGATGATAATGTGTTATAATGTGTTTGCCTCTTGCTCTCACACCAACAGAAACTGTCATCATTAATTAGCTATAACAGTCAAGGCTGGATTACGACTGGATTACGGACCGAGCACGCTGGGCGAGTGCCCCGGGGCCCCGGACCACGACGGGCCCCAAAAGGTCAGGGGTATTGTGTTCGCGTATAGTGGGGATCCCCAATCATACCCTACAAGGGACATTTGTTCCAACCCTGGGTCGCGATGCAGGGCCCAAGCTAGTCTCTTGATGCGGGGGCCCCAAGCTACAGTCTCTACTGATGCAGGGTCCCAAGCTACAAAGTCTCTATTGATGCGGGGCCCCAAACTACAGTCTCTATTGATGCAGGGCCCCAAGCTACAAAGTCTATTGATGCAGGGCCCCAAGCTACTCTCTACTGATGCAGGGCCCCAAGCTACTCTCTACTGATGCAGGGCCCCAAGTTACAAAGTCTCTATTGTAGCCTATCTGACGGGGGAGGGGGGGGCAATGGACAGGCGTGCCCCGGGGCCCCCTGCTGGGTTAATCCGGCCATGATTACAGTTAACTAGCGATTAGCATGAACGCTAACTCAACATTGGAAATCACCTATAGACAAGGTAGCGCGATTAGCATCGCCATGGTTTAACTTTTTTCCATGAACTAAAAACTGCTACAAATAGATATCACAGGTGATTGTCACAAAAAGGTAAGCACTCAAATCAAATAACACTGATTACTTACAGACATATGATATCGAGGGTTCAGGCAGAGAAAAATGAACAGAGGAGAAAGAACAGCAGCTGTGTCCACAAAGCTCAAGTATAAATCAATCCGGTAAGTATAAACAAGACAAAAAGTGTTACACAGTCAACACTCTGCCAGCTATCTTAAAAGGGCAGCATGCCCATTATTTCTGGCATGAAGCAAACAGCGTTTCACAATAAGAACATTGTACCAGCCGGTGACGTGCGGTGAGGTCAGTGGCTGGGTAGGCAGTGGGCATTCACGAATCCAAATTACATGCTTTTGTTCTATCTAATGTTTCATAACAATCTGACCCTTCTTCATTCTTCCAACAGCCGCAGAATTCTACAATATTGTGCCCCCCTGGCTGAACTACATTCCAAATGAAAACCTAAACAAAACTATTGTCAAAGTATTTAAACTTTGACAACATTTTTGTCAAAGTCTCTCAAGAAAAAAGTACTTATATATATATATATGGTTTTTGATAGCTGTGAAATGACTAAGTAACACCATTGCCTTTCCTTAGAGCTCCCAAACCATTGTAGATTTCATTGCGGTCACTACAAACAGCAGTTATGAGAAACTATTTGTAAATATTGTTGAAACATTACCTGAAAAGAAGAACACAACACACACAAAAACAACATTTGTGGTACAAATATGACATTTAATATATATAAAATATACAAATACATACATATATATAAATTATGTAC
Source organism: Lampris incognitus (assembly GCF_029633865.1). Lineage (NCBI taxonomy): Eukaryota > Metazoa > Chordata > Actinopteri > Lampriformes > Lampridae > Lampris > Lampris incognitus. The sequence goes on from NC_079226.1 coordinate 10,976,513, forward strand.
CATTTCATTAATTCATTTCCAGTATTATGACGTAAATAAAATGACTGATAGCAGACCTGAGAGTGAAATTATGCAAATAAACTGGGTGCTGAGGTGACAGAACGTTGAGATCAGATGTATTGAGGTCACCTATAGATCAATTAAAAACACTTATTTTTGGGCAATACATGTGAAAATAGCAGTTAGTCACTTAGGGCATGCTTTTACCCAAAACGATTTAGAAGCAAACTTATTATAAGGTACAAAGTAACATCAGCGTATTAGATGACAAACTTGAGAAGGTAAACATATAATAAATAGCATGTATCCCATCATTGATGCCTCTCTTGTGCAGTCAGATCCCTAGTCCAGTTCAACTACATCATATAACTTATAACATTTTAAAAAGTGAATCAACATAATCACACATATTGTATGGTGAAAGTGAACAGTATATTATTTATGAGTAATTGCACCGATTTGTAGAAATGGAAGACAAACTGAGATGACTTGCACAAATCTGTAAACTTCAAAATGGTTGACACATTTCAGGGCTGTTTTTGATGCATTAGTGGGAGATGAATTGTCAGTCAATGAAAAGAAATTGTGGCATGATGCCCTGAGCCAGCCTGAAAAAACACGGCAAAACTACAACAAAAAAAAAGACTGTGACTTGGGAAGCCATATGTGACCCATGTACTCATATCACTCACAGTACTCAAGTTCACATTTAGCCAGTATCTTAGAAAACACAACATGACAAAAGCATAATAAATGATACTGGCTGCAAAGCATGCATGCAAGCATCCACTGCAGCTAAACACTTTGGTTCAGCTACACAATTGCAAAAGTGCATGAATGTAAGAACAGTGGCACACCTTTGTAGACTCTACATTTGTATAGGCTTGTAAAAATGAACAATAAATATCCATTCAAATTTGTAAAATCCATTACTAAACACTTCAGCTCAGCTGCACAAACAGTTGCATACCTTTGTGAACTCTACGTTTGTATAGATTTGTAAAAATGAACAATGAAACTTGAATTAGAACATGTACAAAATAAATGTATGAAGAGCTATTAATAATACGGAGGTTGTAATGGCTTGAATTACTTGTGACAAAAAACAATAAACCTACAAGCCATGGGGAGGCTAAAACCGGCTAGAACTTACTAATTGACACGTCCGTGTTGAAGTAGGCCACTTGTGAGATCAATGACTGAATTTCCACAAGGTCCGTTGCAATAATACTCCACAATTATTTATTTACACCGCAAAAATATCCGATGCACAATTGCATGAAAGATATAAAGCAAACGGCACTACCTTGACAAGTGCACAACGAACGACATGACGGTCAAAAACTTGTTTGCCCTCGCCGGTAACAAACACACCTGCATGTCATCAGGACCCCATACACATTATATAGATAGACAATGCATTTCCGCTCTGACAGGTAGAGCCACCTACTGGGCAATAAAGGGAACTGCCATCAAGAACCCAGTTTCATACAGAGGCATATTGCATAACAATAGAGAAATGCAAGCAAAATAAATGAAATATGAGATATGGCACTAAACAAGCAAATTGGCTCTAACACGCCGGCCCCTAATTGTTACATGTTGGCAGGCGTAACAATTACACCATGTAAATGCAACCAAAGAGCCAAAGTGGGCCATAGGGAACCATATTGTGTTAACAGTCTCAAGTCTGTGAAACTGCTGCCTCGTGCAAAAGACAAAGCTTGGTTACTGGTCGCTCCAACACGTTAGATTTGGTCTTAAGACGCACTGAGCGCACCAACCCGTTCTTGTCTGGGAAGGTCTCCAAAACTCTGCCGAGGAGCTGCAGAGTCGACCACAACGACGATATCTCCAGGTACAAAATTTCTCCTGGGTTGACTCCACTTTTGCCGTTCTTGAAGGAGAGGGAGGTACTCCTGTACCCATCTTTTCCAGAAAAGCCCAGAAATATACTGAGCTTGCCTCCACTTCCTCTTCACATACAAATCCCCCTTCACAAAGAGCCCAGGCGGTAAGACTGGCTTGCCTTTCATCAGGAGAATATGGTTGGGAGTGAGCGGTTCAAGATCATTAGGATCGTTGGAAAGTTTGGTGATGGGGCAGTCGTTTAATATTGCCTCCACTTCGCACAAGACATTGTGCAAACCATCATCATCCAGAGTTTGCAAATGCGAAACAGATGTAAGAACCTTCCTCACCATGCGGATAACTCGCTCCCACACGCCTCCGTGGTGCGATGCTCCTGGTGGGTTGAAACTCCAGTGAATTCCATCTTGGAGCAAGGCTCCCTTCAACCGATCCTGATTCAGAGCTGTGGCTCTCGCTTTCCCCAGGAGGAATGAAACATGGATACTGTTCTTGCTGTTCTGCAGCCTAAGATAGGTAACAGTGCCAAATCCATGTTCACTAGCGTCAGAAAAATTATGTAATTCTGCACGAGTGGGGCGTCCAAAGTCTTTAGGCTTAACGCATCTGTTGACTTTGAATGACGTCATTTTTTCCAGTTCCTCCAGCCATCTTGTCCATTGGTGTGCAATATCTTTGGGAATGTCATCATCCCAGCTGCACCCTCTTCTATACAGCTCCTGCAGCATGAACTTGGCAGGCAGTGTAACTGGGCTAAGGAAGCCCAGGGGATCGTACACTGAACTCACGATGGACAGCATACCTCGCCTGGTATGCAGTTGCTCCTTCTTCACCGTCTTTAATTTAAAGGAGTCCGTTTCCACACACCACAGTAGCCTTAGGGCTCGCTCCATTGGAAGCTCATCTCTGTCCAGATTCAGCTCTTTTGAGTCCCTTGCCCGGTGCTCTTCTGCAACTGACTGCAGCACTGACCGGCTGTTGCTGGTCCACTTGGTCAATGTGAATCCGCCTCTCTGACAAATCCCTGAAAGAGCTTGGACCATGGCCACTGCTTCCTCCTCTGTGGGTAGGCTCTTTAAACAATCGTCAACATAAAGGTTTCACTTGACCGTGTCAACAGCATCAGCAGCAAAGTGATTGCGATTGTCTTCAGCCGTCTTCTTTAGTGCATAGCTCGCACAACTTGGGGAGGAAACTGCCCTGAACAGGTGCACCGTCATTCGGTGTTCCACAACTTCCAGACTTGTATTGCCCTCAGACCACTAGAGAAAGCAGAGAAAATCTCGGTGTTCTTCAGGAACTTTGACCTGGTAAAACATTGACTTTATGTCTCCCATGAACGCTACTGGCTCCTGTCTGAATCTTACAAGAACACCAAGCAGCAAACTGGTGAGATTAGGGCCTTGTAACGGTTCACTGTTCAGTGAAGTTCCCTGGTATTCAGCACCGCAGTCGAACACAACCCTTAAATTGCCCTTTCTTGGATGATGCACACCGTGGTGGGGAACGTACCAGACTTGCCCAACTCCACGATCCAGCCGATGCTGAGGCACTTCCTCAGCATATCCATTCCTGATAACGTCAGTGAAAAAGCTGGTGTATTCCTTGTGAAACGTTTAATCTTTCTTGAACCTCCTATGTAATCCAAGTAGTCGTTGCTTGACCACACAGAGGTTGTTCGGAAGAGCAAGCTGGTCACTTCTGAAGGGCATCTTCACCCTATAGTGTTCATCCATGAGCTGTGCTGATTCATCCATGATCTTCAGAAATCGAACATCTTTTGTTGACATTCCCTTTTCTTCTGAATTCCTTTCGTTGAAATCATGGTTATATTGGTTGCTCAGCGTCTCTTCCAATCTGCTCACGGAAATCCTATTGACATTGGCCACTGAAAGCCCATTTTCAGAACCATTATCTGCTTGAAGGGGCCCGTTGACCACCCAGCCCAGAACAGTTCTCACAGCATATGGACCATTTCCATAGCTGTTGACCACCTCCCAAGGTTCCAATAACCTGGGTGCATTGGTACCAATCAATAAGTCAACATTTGCCTTAATGCTTGGGATTTGGACATCAGACAGGTAAGGCCACTTCCCTGGGTGGCAATATTGTCACTGGTCACAGCCATTTTCCTTTGCGAAAGGACTTCTGGGAGGCTATAGAAGGTGTCACCACTGAGACCAGACACCTCCAAACCTTTCAGTGAGGTACTTGGAACCACCTTTTCCTGTCCCAAGGTGCGCAGAAGGAAGTTGGTCTGTCGTCCAGTCACATTCAACACATGCATTAGGTGGTCAGAACAAAATGTTGCAGAACTGCCAGGGTCGAGAAAGGCATACGTTTGCAGTATCTTGTCTCCCTTTGTGGACATGACTTGGACTGGCAAAATGGACAGCTTACAATCACCTCCACCGGCCCCAGTAAGATCACAAGTTTGCGTTGAAGCTGTAGTGATAGCTGTAGTGACAACTGGATTGACAGCTGAAGTGACACTTGCAGATTCCTTAGGCTGCTGGTCTGTGCTGGGATAAGGCCTGTCAATATGAAGCATGGTTGGATGATTTTTTCCGCAAACCTTGCAGGTTAGGTGCTTGTCGCAATCACCACTCATGTGACTGGAACACAAACATCCAAAACAAATCCCCTTTTGCTTCAGAAAGAGAATTTTATCCTTGTACTTCTTACTTTTCAGCCGCGGACACTCTGCCAGAGAGTGACTCCGAAAGCAGCACACACAAGATCCATATTTCTCCACTTTGGCATCATGCCTCTTCTGGAAAGAGCCCGAGTCTGGTTCTTTGGAGTCCAGACGTGTCACAGTTGTAGCAACACTGTTGCCTTTAGCTCTGCTGTACTTGGACTGAGGCTGGGACTTGCTTCTGTTGCTCAATACTTCTTTGCCAATTGGTCGGTCCTGGATGTCGCCGAAAAGTGGGTCAGAAAGGATCCTAACTTGGCGTTCCATAAATATGACGAGATCATTGAAAACAGCTCTGCTATGTCGTCGCTCCAGTAGCTCATGAGTTGTTGTCCTCCATCTTTCCCTAAATCTGTAGGGCAGCTTGGTCATGATCATGCGCATGTTGGTAGGCATGTCGAGCTCTTGCATGTGTTGCAGCTCTGTCATCACGTTGCAACAGTTGCGCAGGAACAGAGAATAGGCCTGTAGCGCCTTTACATCCTCAGACTTAACTGTGGGCCAAGCCAAAGCCTTCTCAATGTAAGATGTAGCAATCTTAAACTCATTCCCGAAATGTTCATGCAGGAGATTCTTTGCCATGTCGTAATCACTATCAGGCATCATGTGCTGACAACTCCTTACCAGCTCTCGTGGTTGTCCTTTTGTGAATTGTTCCAAAAAATATAAGCAATCTGCTTGGTTAGCCTTTGATTCAATATTATGCTCAAATGCTCTTATAAAGCTCCTATATTGAAGCGGATCGCCATTAAATGCAGGGATATCTCAGGATGGTAGAGACATTGAGAGCTGTTGTTGCACAAGGGCGTCTGTGATTTCGTTCTGTCGTTGCATGATGGTGCTCAAGTCTCCTTGTGGTGGCATTTGAGAAGGTTGATACAATGGTGCAGGTGACCCAGTATGAGCTGGCGTAGAATGAAATTGTGGTTGTGTAACAGCTCCACGTTGTGGTGGCATTGGGGAGGTTTGATACAATGGTGCATGTGGCCCAGTACAGCAGGCATAACATGAAGTTGTGGTTGTGCAGCAGCTCCGCCTTGTGGTGGCATTTGGGAAGGCTGCGGTTGTGCAGCAGCTCCATACATTTTAGCCTTTAGTTTGACACTGGAGTCAGGCTGTTGTGGCTGTTGCAGTGAAACAGTGACTGACTTTGGTTTGCCACTGGGCTGTTGGATTGAAACAGTTGGTTTTGTCTTTGGTTTGACAACGGGCTCTTGCATAGGAAGATTGAATGGCTTTGCTGCTGGATTTAGCACAGTAGAGATTGGTTGAGGAGGTCCAGTGTGATTTTCCACATGCAAGATCCTTCCCTTAGAGGTTCGTAACCGCCTCCCACTCTCTGATGCAGTGTCCAGAACAGCCAGTTTAGCAGGGATGCAGCCAATTCAGCATCCATTTCCAGCTGCTGCTTTTTCCTCCTTAACTCTTCCTTCTTACTCCTTAACTCTTCCTCCTGAGCCTCCAGAGCTTGTCTCTCCTTCAAAGATGCTGCTTTCACCAGCAGTGCAGCTCTCTCAGCCTCTGCTTTGATACGTTCAGAGGCTGTACTGTTGTCACTCCGTCTGCTGGTTTGAGAGTGTCTACATTCAACATTTGATGCGCTGTCACCTGGTTTCACATCATCATCCACATTGTGAGAGAGCACATTATCTGGTTGCACATGGTCTGGGTGCACGTCAACCACATTGCTCACATTACCAATATTTTGCGCCAACCATTGTTCAACTTGAACATGGAAACTCTCCTCAATTGCCATTCTTGACCCAAAACCAGGCGTTTTGTTTTTCAATTTCATCCAGGGGCATAGGTAACACAGACATGACATCATTATGCAGACCTTTGGCTGTCTCGCACAGCCTACCATATTCATCAAATACACCTTGCACCCCTTTCACATCAGTAGCCTGCATAAATACCTCAATCATTTGCCTCCGCTTTTTAGCTTTGTTTAGTTTCTCTGATCTTTCATTTTCCAACTTTCCCAACCTTTCACATGAAACCTTATAGGTCGGTTTAATTTCCCTTTTCCTCACTGTGACAACACTGTCCGCGGCCGCCTCGGCCCCCATGGGTTTGTCAACATTACTGTCCTCAGAACCGTCCATGCTGACAATCCGCAATAACTTCATGCGCGCAAGTTGGTTCAATCCAGGGGCGATTCTAGGATCAGAGCTTTAGGGGTGCTGAGCACCCAGAGTGCTGGCCGGCCAGGCAAGATAAATTTGGGGGGGCGGATCAAACTATTTTCGAAGCATGGGGGGGTGCTGTATTTTTGTTGTTAAAATATTACGTTTAAACCATATACTGTAAATGGTTTTGACATTTCTTCAGCTTATTAAACATGGACATACAGTAAAAAATAAAAAATCTCTTCAATTTTAGGGGTGCTGGGGTTCAATTTAGGGGTGCTGCAGCACCCCCAAAAATGGGCTAGAAACGCCTATGGTTCAATCCAAAGTCAACGATAGGCTAGAACGCCCTGCCATTCAGCTGCCAATGCTTTGGAATTTACGCTAGCAAACGCAAAGTTGTGTGCACACAGTTAAATGGCCATTAATGGGTAGCTACCACATACCTCGGCTCAAGGCCTACTGAAGAAGTCGGCAGCTGGCGTTGGGCACCGCTGGAGCTCCGGTGCGCTGATCTGACGGTCGGCGTGCTCCGTGCGTCCGCGTTTACGCCCACACGTGGAAGCTATGCATAAACAAACCCCGAGCCGTCCTCAATGGATCAGATCAAAGGCGCAGATCAAACGTGAAAACCGTCCAACGGCGTCCTCACCGAGCAACGTTTTTGACTTTTTTGTGCAATGGCTTGAATTACTTGCGACAAAAAAAACAATAAACCTACAAGCCACGAGGAGGCTGAGACCGGCTAGAACTCACTGTAACCGGTTATTTTCTTGCCCGGTGCGGGATTCGATACGGGGTGTACTGCACCGCAAGGCCACATCACTAACCGCTCGGCTAAAGGGCCAGACCCATTAGCTAGGGGCTAACGTATGTTATTAGTAGTTTACAGTCGTCACCCTCCCCGGAAGTGCGCCCTCGGCGCTCCGAAGAGTCTTCTGAGGATCTACGCACTTCCGGATCCCACCGCTGCCACCAATGTAACCGGTTATTTTCTTGCCCGGTGCGGGATTCGATATGGGGTGTACTGCACCACAAGGCGACGTCACTAACCGCTCGGCTAAAGGGTCTAACGGGCCTTATTAGTAGTTTACATTACTAATTGACGCGTCCGTGTTGAAGTAGGCCACTTGTCAGATCAATGACTGAATTTCCACAAGGTCCGTTGCAACAATACTCCACAATTATTTATTTACACCGCAAAAATATCCGATGCACAATTGCATGAAAGATATAAAGCAAACGGCACAACCTTGACAAGTGCACAACGAACGACGTGGCGGTTAAAGGAGCTGGGCCTGAGAGTAGGAACACTGCACGCCGGCCTGATCGAGACTCAACCCGGTCAAAAACCTGTTTGCCCTCGCCGGTAACAAACACACCTGCATGTCATCAGGACCCCATACACATTATACAGATAGGCAATGCATTTCCGCTCTGACAGGTAGAGCCACCTACTGGGCAATAAAGGGAACTGCCATCAAGAACCCAGTTTCATACAGAGGCATTCTGACAGGTAGAGCCACCTACTGGGCAATAAAGGGAACTGCCATCAAGAACCAAGTTTCATACAGAGGCATTCTCAC
>NC_079226.1:10987294-11024794 GCF_029633865.1 Lampris incognitus
AAAAAAAGCTCTATAAAGAATTCGTAAAGCACAGAACCATCGAAGCAGAAATAAAATACACAAAATATAAAAACAGGCTAACTAACATTATGGGAATATGCAAGAAGAAATACTACAACAAAGAATTAGAGACCAATAAAAACAAAACCAAAGGTATACAGGATGTTTTGAATAGTATTATTAGAAACGGATCTAGAGGCCCAAGCTGCCCTCAGTAGTTTACAGGTAATGATAAGACTATGAAGAGAACATGGAAGACGTGGTCAACGGCTTCAACAGGTTCTTTGTAAATGTGGGCCCAAAACGGGCAGAAAAAATCAATGACACACAAACAATCACAGAGGGGAATGGTAGTGATTATGGGGACAGAAATCCAAGTTCCATTTTTCTTAGAGCAATGGAAGGAAACCGTGGACATTGTAAACAAATATAAGAACAAAAAAATACTGACTGGAATGATACTGATATAACTATAGTCAAGAAAGTAATTGAAAGTATTGCAAAACCACTAACCCGCATCTATAACATGTCCTTTCAATCTGGTAAAGTTCCAAGCAAAATGAAAATCACAGAAGTCATACCCTTATATAACACCCGAGATAGACACCAATTTACAAACTACAGACTGATTTCATTATTGTCACAATTCTCCATAATGCTGGAAAAACTAGTTGCTGTTAGACTAAACAAATTCATTGAGAAGCAAAATCTGCTGACCGATACGGGTTTCGACCAAACGGATCCACATCTCTGGCGCTCGTTGAATTAATTGAAGAAATAACTAATTGCATAGACCAAAAGAAGTTTGCTGTGGGAATATTCATAGACCTAAAAAAAAAAAAGCTTTTGACACTATTAACCACGATGGATTAATAGACAAATTGGAAAGGTATGGTTTCAGGGGGGTGGTGCAGAATTGTCTAAGAAGCTATTTAAGTAACAGGCAGCAGTTTGTAATGACTGAACATAAATTGTCATGCATGGATATTACTTGTGGTGTACCTCAGGGGTCGGTTTTAGGTCCAAAGCTATTCATTCTGTACTTAATGATATATGCAAGATATCAAAAATATTGAAATCTGTTCTGTTGGCTGATGACCCTAATATATTTTGTTCTGGTGAGAATTTACAGCAGCTTTTGGAGGCGCCCACGGTAGAACTGGAAAAATTAAAACATGGTTTGACAAAAACAAATTATTCTTAAATCTGGACAAAACAAAGTTTATCTTTTTTTGGAAATTATAAACACCAAAGTAAAAGTTGTGATTGACAATGTCCAACTAGAAAGAGTATATGAAAATAAATTCCTAGGTGTGGTACTAGACTACAAAATCTGCTGGAAACCTCACAATAACATATGTGCGAGCAAAGCTGGCGAGGAACACTGAAGCCATGAGAAAAGCAAGTCATATCCGGGATCATAAATCATTGCACACTCTGTATTGTTCATTTATTTTACCATATCTGATCTACGGTGTGGAGGTGTGGGGTAACACCTACAAAACCAACCCACAACCATAAAAGAGCCATAAGCATAGTTAATAATGTAAAAGGTGAACACACCAACAAGCCATTTTTACAATCAAGTGTCTTGAAGTTCAGGGATTTAGTAGAATTTAACACCGCACGGATAATGTTCAAAGCAAGAAACAATCTACTACCGAGCAATATACAAAAATATTCTCAGATAGAGAAGGAGAATATAATTTGAGAGGGAAATGAAACTTCAAGAAATTATGTGTTCGTACAACTGGGCGGCACGGTGGCGCCGGCGCAGTGGTTAGCGCTGTCGCCTCACAGCAAGAAGGTCCTGGGGCATCCCGGGTCATCCTCTGTGTGGAGTTTGCATGTTCTCCCCGTGTCTGCGGTGGGTTTTCTCCGGGTGCTCCGGTTTCCCCCACCATCAAAGGAAACATGCATGTGAGGGTTTATACCCCTGTCTGTGCCCCTGACCGAGGCAACGGCAAGACAAACTGGAGTTGGTCCCCGGACGCTGCACGACGGCTGCCCACTGCTCCTACTAGCTACACAGCTAGGATGGGGTAAATGCAGAGAGGAATTTCCCCGCGGGGATCAATAAAAGTAGTAAAAAACAAACTGTGAAGAGCATGGGCATTTCAACCTGTGGGGTAAAACTGCGCAACAGTCTGCGCAAGGAACTCAAACAAAGTACACACATTATGCAGTTCAAGAAGAAGTACGAAGGACTGGTTAGAACCGCTTATCCTGCTCTCAGGGTCGCTGGAGCCTATCCCAGCAGTCATTGGGCGGCAGGCGGGAGACACCCTGGACAGGCCGCCAGGCCATCACACAGGGCTGACATACACACACACACACACATTCATACCTAGGAACGATTTAGTACGGCTGATTGACCTGACCTACATGTCTTTGGACTGTGGGAGGAAACCCACGCAGACACGGGCACAACATACTACAAACTCCACACAGAGGACGACCCGGGACGATCCCCCGAGGTTGGACTACCCCGCGGCTCGAACCCAGGACCTTCTTGCTATGAGGCGACTGCGCTAACCACTGCGCCACCGTGCCGCCGTGTATAACAATATGACATTTTAAATGTATCGTGACACAGTATCATTGAAAGACGATCAACGATCAGTAAGATTGAATGATTTGCAAGCTCGGTTCACACATTGGGAATTCGACTTGATGCACTGCCAGCTGCAACAATAATGCACAACATAAAAGTTGAAATGTGCATACGCTTGATGTTCTCTGCGTTTTAGAATTCATGTTGTATTTGCTTACAGTTCAGCATTAGCTGTGACACGAAACACGTCTAAATAATGCTGTTCTTCTCTTGCAGAGGCGAGAAGCCGTACAGCTGCAGCATCTGCAACAAGTCCTTCTCGGACCCCAGTGCCAGAAGACGCCACGTGGCGTCCCACTCAGCCAAGAAACTTTTCACCTGTTCTTTCTGCAGCCTGTCCTTCACACGTCTGGACAACCTGAAAACCCACGCCAAGACCCACAACAAGGAGCGAGCTGCCGTGACTGCCCGGGGCCCGTTGGAGGCGGCACCAGCAGTGTCTGAGGCCAATGCGGGGCCCGAGGAGGTGCGCAACATCCTGCAGCTCCCGCCGTACCAGCTACCCACGGGCTCCGAGCAGGAGATCCAGCTGGTGGTGACGGGGGAGATGGGCAACATCAACTTCGTCCCCGGCCAGGCGCAGGAGATAAGCATTATCACAACAGGGGCGGAGGTAGCAGACCCAGCCCACTCCAGACTCACCCTCATGACCCAGCCACCGGGTCATGTGCAGAGTGTGGCACTGGTCGCTGCTCAGGGTGGGGTGGCGGAGCAGAACCCGCAAATCCAGACCATCAGTCACATGCCCCCTGGTGGTCAGCCAGAGCAGATGCATGTTATCACGCTGAGCAAAGAGACGATGGAGCAGCTGCAGGCCCATCACGCCCCCCCGCAGGCCCTCCAGGCTGCACAGAGGCCTTCCCTTCAGCAGCTGCAGCTGATGCACCAGGAGCCTGGGACCCCTCAGGGCCATTTGGCTAGGGGGCTGCAAAACCAGGCCATTCATATCAACAGCCAGAGCAGTCAGCCAATCTCAATCAGTCAGACCAATGAGCAGATTTCCAGTCACCACATCCAGGGCCAGACTTTCCAGATCCAGGCGGGTACCGTGTCCTATCTGTACACCACCAGCCTGCACCATGAGAGCTGAGGGTATGGAGGACCGCCTCAGCCTGGATGACTGTTGTTATTGCCAGAGACAGTAACATACATGATAATGGTGCTGTACTATTAAGTGACAACCCCTGAACAATGTGCTCTTTGATTTGATTTGGATATACTTTATTAATCCCCGTGGGAAAATTCCACTCTGCATTTACCCCATCCTAGCTGTGTAGCTAGGAGCAGTGGGCAGCCGCCGTGCAGCACCCAGTGACCAACTCCAGTTCGTCTTGCCATGCCTCAGCCAGGGGCACAGACAGGAGTATAAACCCTAACATGCATGTTTCTGTTGATGGTGGGAGAAACCAGAGCACCCGGAGAAAACCTAACGCAGACACGAGGAGAACATGCACACTCCACACACAGGTTAGACAACCCGGGGTTCAAACCCAGGACCTTCTTGCTGTGAGGCGACAGCACTAACCACTGGGCCACTGTGCCACCCAAACTATGATATGCTCTTATATATATATATATATGTATATATATATGTATATATATATAAAAATCTGGGCGGCACGGTGGCGCAGTGGTTAGAGTGGTTGCCCCACAGCAAGAAAGTTCTGGGTTTGAGACCAGGGGTAGTCCAACCTTGGGGGTCATCCCGGGTCGTCCTCTGTGTGGAGTTTGCATGTTCTCCCCATGTCTGCATGGGTTTCCACCGGGTGCTCCCGTTTCCCCCACCATCAAAGGAAACATGCATGTGAGGGTTTATACTCCTGTCTGTGCTCCTGACCGAGGCAACGGGAAGACAAACTGGAGTCGGTCCCCGGGCGCTGCACGGCGGCTGCCCACCGCTCCTAGCTACACAGCTAGGATGGGGTAAATGCAGAGAGGAATTTCCCCACGGGGATCAATAAAAGTAGTAAAAAACAAACTGTGAAGAGCATGGGCATTTCAACCTGTGGGGTAAAACTGCGCAACAGTCTGCGCAAGGAACTCAAACAAAGTACACACATTATGCAGTTCAAGAAGAAGTACAAAGGACTGGTTAGAACCGCTTATCCACCAGGTGCTCCTGTTTCCTCCTACAGTCCAAAGACATGTAGGTCAGGTGAATCGGCCGTACTAAATTGTCCCTAGATATGAATATGTGTGTGTGTGTGTGTGTCGGCCCTGTGTGATGGCCTGGCGGCCTGTCCAGGGTGTCTCCCCGCCTGCCGCCCAATGACTGCTGGGATAGGCTCCAGCATCCCCGCCACCCTGAGAGCAGGATAAGCGGTTCGGATAATGGAGATATATATATATATTAGGGCTGGGACTTTAACGCGTTAATTCGAGAATTAATTATAGGAAAAATAACGGCGTTAAAAAAAAATTAACGCATTTTGTCGCATTTTATTTTTACACTCCAGTCAACACGGAACGCTTCCCAGTGCACTCGTTTCTGGCATACGGATTATACCGATGCACCGAGTGACGTCAGTCAAGCGGAAGGCGGAGTAGGTTAGGCTAACAAGTTAGTATGCTAACAACAGATGTGATAGACGACAAGGACGACGCCGCGTTGCTTAGCTCTGTGGATGGGAAATTTACGTTTAAAAAGCGGTCGGATGGAAGCCTAGATGAGAGCACTGGTGTGTGCAGACTCTGCAACAAAGGGTTTGCAGTGATTCAGGCCTCCGGTACCACCTAAATGCGAAACACGTTGCAGCTAGTACCAACACCGGAGCTAATGCTAACGCTAACGCTAGTGCTCCTAGCACAACCAAGCAGAGTCGCCCACCGACTCTCCACCAGATGACGGGCTTCAAAGCCAAGATGAGTAAGTCCACGTCTGATAAATTAACAAACTCACTGGCCAAATGGATCGCTGTGGACTGTAGACCACTTTCAGTGGTAGAAGATCAGGGGTTACAAAAAGTTACTGTGCTTACAAAGCAAACTTGTTTTGAACAAAATAAACAGGATTTTGTTGTTTAAACTTATGTACGTGTCTATTCATTGATTTAGTCATCTACCGAGACCTGTTTGAGTTGAAAAATGTTGCTTCTGCTGTCCAATATCGATATGCGATTAAAAAGCGATTAATTACGCCTAATTAATTACAAAGCCCATAATTCATTCGATTAATTTTTTTAATCAAGTCCCACCATTAATATATACACATATATACATATATATATGTATATATTCTTAACTTTGAGGAAAGTGTTGCTAAAAATCAAACCACAAAAGGCCAAAGTCTGAAAACATTTTCAAACCAGCAGTTAGTGTGCTTTGTCCCCGGTCAGAGTTTAGTTTGTGATATTCTACCGTCTCCCAGCTTAAACGCCAGCAGTCTGTTCGAGTTGTTCCCCGTATGGCTGGAAATGTAAAACGGAGCATTTGCGTCCTGCATCCACTGTGTCGGTGGCTCCTCGCCTTCGCTCCTGTAAACTAGAAGTCAGCGAGCAAAGCCAGGACTGTGGGGAGCTGCTCCGCTGCTCTGCAGCGTTTAGTGGCTCTTATACAACCTTCACCTGTTTAATGACCTTCACCTGTTTAATGACCTTCACCTGTTTAATGACGTTCATCTGTTTAATGACCTTCACCTGTTTAATGACGTTCATCTGTTTAATGACCTTCACCTGTTTAATGATGTTCACCTGTTTAATGACCTTCACCTGTTTAATGACGTCCACCTGTTTAATGAGTTCACCTGTTTAATGACCTTCATCTGTTTAATGACCTTCACCTGTTTAATGACCTTCACCTGTTTAATGACGTTCACCTGTTTAATGTTGTTCATCTGTTTAATGACCTCCACCTGTTTAATGACCTTCACCTGTTTAATGTTGTTCATCTGTTTAATGACCTTCACCTGTTTAATGACGTCCACCTGTTTAATGACGTTCATCTGTTTAATGACGTCCACCTGTTTAATGTTGTTCATCTGTTTAATGACCTCCACCTGTTTAATGACGTCCACCTGTTTAATGTTGTTCATCTGTTTAATGACCTCCACCTGTTTAATGACGTCCACCTGTTTAATGTTGTTCATCTGTTTAATGACCTTCACCTGTTTAATGACGTCCACCTGTTTAATGTTGTTCATCTGTTTAATGACCTCCACCTGTTTAATGACCTTCACCTGTTTAATGACGTTCATCTGTTTAATGACCTTCACCTGTTTAATGTTGTTCATCTGTTTAATGACCTTCACCTGTTTAATGTTGTTCATCTGTTTAATGAGTTCATCTGTTTAATGACCTTCACCTGTTTAATGACCTCCACCTGTTTAATGACGTTCACCTGTTTAATGTTGTTCATCTGTTTAATGACCTTCACCTGTTTAATGACCTTCACCTGTTTAATGTTGTTCATCTGTTTAATGACCTTCACCTGTTTAATGTTGTTCATCTGTTTAATGACCTTCACCTGTTTAATGTTGTTCATCTGTTTCATGACCTTCACCTGTTTAATGACCTTCACCTGTTTAATGACGTCCACCCGTTTAATGATGTTCATCCGTTTAATGACGTTCACCTGTTTAATGACGTCCATCCGTTTAATGACGTTCACCTGTTTAATGACGTCCACGTGTTTTGACGTCCACCTGTTTAATGACGTTCATCCGTTTAATGACGTTCATCCGTTTAATGACGTTCACCTGTTTAATGACGTCCACGTGTTTTGACGTCCACCTGTTTAATGACCTTCACCTGTTTAATGACCTTCACCTGTTTAATGACGTCCACCTGTTGTGACTGCGAAACGCTCATCTAAACATATAAATCACGTAATGAGCCTTTTAATCGTTGTATTAACGAGATTTATGTTAGGCAAGAAAAAAAACGAAGCGATGCCTCAACAGTGAAGACAATGAGTTTAATATTCAGCCAGTTTAATCCACTTATCAGAGACCAATCACTGGTAAGTGGATTAAAGTCACCAACTGTGGTCCTTCCCACACTCCAGGGAGACTGAAGTTAGTCTTATTCGCTGCTGTTATTGGGTCCAAGTGTCCCCCAGCAGTAGGACCTGGCCTGGCCTGGCCTGGCCTGACCTGGCCTGGCCTGGCCTGGACGGGGTCAGCTTGCTTACCTGTAATGTTTTGGGGGTTCTAGGCCAAAAGACACCTCATCCGCCAGTCCGGCTTCCCGCTGCTCCACTTTGACTTCAGGACAAGTTGAAATACACACGGAGCAGATTCAAGACCTCTGGTCTCCGCAATTCTTCAACATTTAAGTTTGTAAAAAAAGAAAGAAAGAAACAAGAAACTACTCTGCCATCCCAGCAACTCCTAGAGACTCTGTGCAGCCGTCCGGACGTCCATAAAGACTAAACTTGGGGCAATAAAGAGACGCTTCCCTTCCTCTTCCTCGTGTGGACACTAGGACGCAACGCCCACACCGACTCTCTTTGACCTGCAGAGGGCACTGGAGACGCAGCGTCCACACTGACTCTCTTTGACCTGCAGAGGGCACTGGAGACGCAGCGTCCACACTGACTCTCTTTGACCTGCAGAGGGCACTGGAGACGCAGCGTCCACACTGACTCTCTTTGACCTGCAGAGGGCACTGGAGACGCAGCGTCCACACTGACTCTCTTTGACCTGCAGAGGGCACTGGAGACGCAGCGTCCACACTGACTCTTTGACCTGCAGAGGGCACTGGAGACGCAGCGTCCACAATGACACTCTTTGACCTGCAGAGGGCACTGGAGACGCAGTGTCCACACTGACACTCTTTGACCTGCAGAGGGCACTGGAGACGCAGCGTCCACACGGACTCTCTTCGACCTGCAGAGGGCACTGGAGACGCAGCGTCCACACGGACTCTCTTCGACCTGCAGAGGGCACTGGAGACGCAGCGTCCACACTGACTCTCTTCGACCTGCAGAGGGCACTGGAGACGCAGCGTCCACACTGACACTCTTCGACCTGCAGAGGGCACTGGAGACGCAGCGTCCACGCTGACACTCTTTGACCTGCAGAGGGCACTGGAGACGCAGCGTCCACGCTGACTCTCTTTGACCTGCAGAGGGCACTGGAGACGCAGCGCCCACGCTGACTCTCTTTGACCTGCAGAGGGCACTGGAGACGCAGCGTCCACACTGACTCTCTTCGACCTGCAGAGGGCACTGGAGACGCAGCGTCCACACGGACTCTCTTCGACCTGCAGAGGGCACTGGAGACGCAGCGTCCACACTGACTCTCTTTGACCTGTAGAGGGCACTGGAGACGCAGCGCCCACACTGACTCTCTTTGACCTGCAGAGGGCACTGGAGACGCAGCGTCCACACTGACTCTCTTTGACCTGTAGAGGGCACTGGAGACGCAGCGTCCACACTGACTCTCTTTGACCTGCAGAGGGCACTGGGGACGCAGCGCCCACACTGACTCTCTTTGACCTGCAGAGGGCACTGCAGTTCATCCGAGACGTCCTTTGTTGGCATGCGTTTTAAAGTCCCAGGCCTTGATACGACTTCATTTACGAAAGGAAACGTAATATTATGTACAAACCGTTGACACATGTATTTTCTTTCCATTCCATGTGTAGGAGCAAACTTGACATAATGTTGGACCCGGTCTTCACAGACGCATTTGAGTGGCTTGTTGGATAATGATGCAATTACACGGAAGAACAAAACTTAACAGACTCACTGCTTCGTGAAGCTTTATTTACATGCACCATCTCTGATACAGTCAAGTTAATCAAAAAAAATACACCTTGTAATATCAACTTGGTGTTCGTCTTTTGCTTTAGGTAATTTTGTATTGTTTAGTTTTAGTTTTTCTTGCAGGAGCATTAGGAAGAAAGGAGATATGGATGTTGGCAGTAGGTGTTAAGAGATACTGCAAATGAGAGAATATGACCAAGGACTACAATGTAATTATTCAACTCATTAATACCACATTTGTATCTCAGTGACCATACGAAGACTCAAAGGTCTAAATGTGGATGTTTTAGGGTACAGTCTCCTTATGAAAAGCATCCTATCGTGTGAACCAATTCAAATTTTCTGTCACACCTCAAACTGGGTTCAAACTGGGTGTAAAATTTAGATTTTTGTTGTCGTTTGTTTGCCAACTCAGTGGTGTCTACAATGTAAACTAAAATATTTCAACAAGCCATTTTCCTTTTCCTGCCCGTGTTACATGTAGCCTGTCTTAGACAGTCAAAATGTAGGACTAGATGACCAGTTTATCAAGAGAAAAGTGCTTCCACACCATTACAAGCACAACCACATAATGCATAATGGAGATTTTATCTCAATGTAAAAAAAAACAAAAAAAAAAACAAATTTTAATAAATATGTTCCCTGAAACATGGATTGTGAAGTTCAGTTTTGTGAAGATGTTAATTCACTGAAAAAAGCCCTCTGGCAGCTTTTCAGCTCGCGAAAATGTAAACTAAAAATTCATCTTCCTTTTCCTACAAAAATCTGTGCTGATGATTTTTTTTTTTTTGTACTTTACCACTGGATCATAGTGTTTATACACCAACTCCAATTTCCACTTATTAAAATGAAAAATTTGGCAATATTTAAAACATGGTGGTTGGTCTTTCATGTCTAAAATGGCAAATCGATAAGATGTTAATATAACTCTCACAGTTAAAAACATTTTTCGCCGAGTACCTGCTGTAGTGTTGACACCAAAGGGGAAGGCTACGACTGAAGCTCCATATGCTGCCCCTCCCTCCCATCGCTTACTGTAGCACCGGGCACTCCCTTGAACTAATGAAGACCACATTATTTACTGTATTCTATTTCTCAGTAATCCCTAAATGGTGATTAAAAAAAAAATTTTACTCCCCCCCCCCTTTCTCCCCCATTGTATCCAGCCAATTACTCCACCCGTCCCAGTCGCTGCTCCACCAATTCGGGGAGGGCTGCAGACTACCATATGCCTCCTTCGATACATTTGGAGTCGCCAGCCGCTTCTTTTCACCTGACAGTGAGGAGTTTCGCCAAGGGGGTGTAGCGCATGGGAGGATCACGCTATTCCTCCCAGTTCCCCCCCCGACCAGGTGCCCCGACCGACCGACCGACCAGAGGAGACACTAGTGCAGCGACCAGGACACATACCCACATCTGGCTTCCCTCCTGCAGACACGGCCAATTGTGTCTGTAGGGACACCCAACCAAGGCGGAGGTAACACGGGGATTCGAACCGGCGATCCCCGTGTTGGTAGGCAACGGAATAGACCACCATGCCACCTGGACGCCCTAAGTGGTGATATTTTATTCCACACCAAATGGTCCTACAGTTTACCTTGTGGCTTGCTTAGCCCTGTCTTTAATTATGTCATGAACTCTCGACACTGGGCAGTACCTTCAAATGTTGCAGTAAATGGAAGGTCAAGGGTCAAAGGTCAAGGATGGAGAGCCGCAGCATAAATGCCATGTTTTCCAGAGCTTCAGTATGCACCTCTCCAGAGGGAACGGATTTCACAGTAACGTCACTAAAAATCACAGGGTAAAATTCACCAAAAAAAAAAACAAAACAAACAAACAAACAAACAAACAAACAAAAAACATTACATACAAAACCACACAATGTAGATCATTTCACAACTTTGTAACATTTTTAAGTCAACAGGTCAATATTTGGTGCATGGCATGGTGCATCATAGGGGAAAAAAAGAAATCAAAAAGCTTTTTATTAACACTCACCGGTTAGTCTGCTTAAGTTTTGTTTCTCAAAAAAAATTTAATAAAGCTTATCAAGTATCTTCCACTTGGACAGAATGTAACATTCTCTGCAGCTTGTTCTGTAAACAGGCCGTCCCCCACAAGAGGTCAACAGCTGATTTGGCAAAAAATTGTTGTCGTTTCGGGTATGAAAGGGTGTAAAATTGGAAAAAAATGCAGGGTGAAAACATACTTCACATCATTATCATCAGTTTAATGTGTCATTTAGTGACGAGTTGTTCCCTGAGACTAATGAGAGCTGTCAATTTTCCAAAGTGTTAGAACGAAAACCTCCTCCGATCCCATTCCAGTCAGTAATACTGCTGCCCAGTCACTGATCTTTTTAAGTATTCTTTTCTACACCACGAAGACACCAACTTGTCTTTAGACACTTAAGATACAGTACTGAGTGTAATGCCTGACATCAAAGAAAACAAAAAACACTGAATACACTTTCACATAGTCTTTCCTCCATCTAGATCCACAATGCAGGACAATAACAATTTATACATTTTGCACCCCTCATTTAAATCAGGCCAGCTTCCAAAAGACCCTTTCAGCTTGGAACCCAGTTTTGGGGCGAGGTCTGTTTGGAACCGGAGAAGCTGCCGGTGTTCCTGTTTGCATTCGGTGCCATGTTGAGTTGAGAGTCGAAGCTAAGGTCCAGGCAATCCGCATCCATCAATTCATTGCGGATGATTGAGTCCATGTCGCACTCCAGACTGCCGCTGAACATATCCAGATCCAGATCGGCAGGGAAACGGTTCTGAGCAGACACATCTGATCCAAGCTGCATAGTGGCGCTCTTGCTGGGGGACTTCAGGTGCTGCTGCTTGGCATCGGCATTGCCGGCATTGCCGCTCAACCCCAAGCCTCCATTGACAGAGGTTGACAAGCCAGCTTGCCAACTGGACATGGAGGAATTTTGGGCCTGACCCGAGCTGGCCTGGTTTGCCATGGATGGGTCTTTGCGGAGAAGCATGGCGTTCCGTCGAGAGTTCTGTAGAGCGACGGCTGTACTGGCCTGTGACATCAGTGGGTCGGACTGGGTCAGCATCACATTGATGTGGCCATGAGGCTCCAGGCTAAGCAGGTCCTGCAGGCTCTGGTGATCGCCAAAGTGGGAGACACAAGAGAAGGTGGTTTGCTTGTTCTCCTGGATGGTCTGCATGGGCGACTGACGAAGACTTGTGATGGACGGAGGGCTATACAGAGAGTTTGGCCCATAGCTGACCGGGGGATTGCCCAGGCTGCTTCCAGAGCAGCTAAAGGTAAAGACGGAGCTTCCCTGCCCATTGCCTCCACTCTCCTCCTCGCCTGGAGGAGGCTGCTGGGAGGCAGTCAGGCTGATGTTGTCCAGAAGGTCATCCATCAGGTTGTCAGAGAGCCCGTCGTTGAGGTTCATGGTGCCCGCAAGGTCGGAGAGCCCCATGGGGCCAGTGGAGGGGGACATGCTGCTGGGGCTGGAGTAAAGCATGGGCGAGAGGGGTGAGTCGTCATCTGGCACCTCGTCCAGCTCCAAGTTGGCGAGTATCGGAGAGAGGCGACCGCTCAGTGTGCTGGCGTTGGAGTTGGTGCGGGAACGGAAGTCTGTCCAGGCATCCAGCTCGTCACTGCTGCGGGAGGTGGGACTTCCTGTCCACTTAGACAAGCTTGAAGAGCTTTCCGAGCTGCCGTCCTGGGTAGCCTGTAGTGAGGCCTTCTTCTTGGTAGCACGCCCCCTGGCGCCCTTGATGTACTTACTGTTGTCCATGGATACGGCCCGTCGCCGTGGAGCTTTGCCGCCTTTCCCACCCTCTGGGTTGACCATCCACCAGGAGCTTTTCCCAGTTCCTTCATTCTGGACCTTGACAAAACGACTATGAAGTGACAGATTGTGTCGGATGGAGTTCTGTAAGAAGAAAAGTACAGCAAGGGGTTAAGAGCAGCAGATTCTGGTTTTATTTGTGACATAGTGTCCCTTTTGAATATCTTCATTTTCATGCTGACAAAACAATTTAAGCCTTTAACAGATTAGTTTATTCAATTTCTTTATGACAAAAAGAGCCATGAGAATTTCAAAAAGTCTCGCCAGGTAGTCGTTCCTCATGTAAAACGAGAAACGACTGGATAATTTGGATGAAGGAGTAACACACTTAAAAATGTTCCACTATGGGTACAACTGATGACTATATAGGCAACATGTAATGATGTCAGCATATTTTATATAACCATGGGAAGGGTGTTGTCTTATATCCTAAAACTATTAGAAGACGTGACCATTACTAAAACTGCAGTTAAAGCAAGTATTTTTTTTTTTAAAGCAGAAACTTCAATGCATCTCACACTGTGACTCATTTCTGGTTGTCGTGAAAAGTTCATGGAATTCCCCAGAGATATACCCAGAAAAGTTGAATCAGTTCATCAGAACTCAAGCCGTGGACAGACACACAAACACACGACCAAATGCATAATCCCCTCCAGGCTACCAGCGGAGATAAGTTTCCACAGTTGATGTCGTGCTCACAAGTCACTCATGTAACTTCAACAAATACAATAAAGTATAGCCACAATATTATCAGTGCACCGCCTTCAATTCAATAAGAAAAATGTGCACACCAAGCTGGAGTTTAAGTTCCCCCTCACTTTAGAGACTCATGGCAGCCTTCTTCCACAAAATTCAACCAGCAATTTAGTCCATTTGGGAGAATGTGCAAAAAATGCAGACAATCCTATCAGATTCACAAAAACCACGAAGTAGATCGGCAACGAGATCGTCAGTAGCTGTGAATGCGGCAGCCATTGCTCTTAGTTTGCTCATGACCCACCAAAGGCTCAAGCTCAAAGTTGATGACAGCACCAGGGCTAGCACTGACACATTGCAGAGCCCTGGGGCATTCTGTCACTACACATCAAAATTTGATTGGCTAATGATATGGTCACTCAAAATTGTAAACAGTTTGCAGCTTCGGGCTTCAACAAAAGGCTAGCAATACAAACTAGTGCTGGTCCAAGGAGCTGTGATGCATTTATTTGACATAGGAAATCCCTGCTTAGCTCCAGGAGAAAACGAGTAATTGAATTCAGACACATTTCAGGCACACTTGAATTTACCAATGAAAAACAAATTGTGATTTTGATTTAGACAGGGTCAGCAGAGAAGGCCCTGATAGCCCACCACTACCCATACACTATACCATACCACAACTCCACAGCCCATCATGCCCATATATAATGCTATATACTCCCACTAAATTACACTATATTATCTTATGTACCAGAAGAATATACGATATATTCACCTACCATCCACCTCACAACTACATACTATATTATATACCTATGTTACAACCACAACAGTAACAGCAATAATTTGTAACCAGTATACAGCATTAGTAGGTTTATTTACAATTTTACATTTATTTTGCACATCATAGATAGGTAGGTGAGACATGTTGACCAGAGGGAACTATTTACAAAGTGTCATATTTACATAATAAGTTTCAATCCTGGCACCATGTTGTTAAGTGTTCATGAGAGAGATGGCCTGTGGGAGAAAAAACTTCCCATCTCTGGTGGTTTTGGTGCACATTGCTCTGTAGTGCTTGCTAGAGGGTAGGAGTTCAAACTGATTGGGTTCTGGGTGAGGGGGATCTATACTGATTCTGCCCACCCGTTTCTGGGCTCTAGAGGTGCACAAGTCCTGCAGGGTGGGCAGGGGAGCGCCAATGATTTTTTCTGCTGTCCTTGCTGTTTGCTGCCGTCTGTTCCTATCCTATTTTGTTGTTGCTCTGAACCAGACCATGATTGAGGTGCACAGGACAGAGTCAATGACTGCAATGTAGAACTGGCTCAACAGCTCCTGTGGCAGACCACATTTCCTCAATTGCTGCAGAAAGAACATCCTCTGCTGGACCTTTTTGAGAATGGAGTTGATGTTTGTCTCCCACTGCAGGTCTTTGGAAATGGTAGTTCCCAGATACTTGAAGGTCTCCATGGTTGACACAGGGCTGTTGGATATTGTAAGGGGGAGCAGTGCTGAGGGGTGCCTCCTAAAGTCCACTATCATCTCCACAGTCTTGAGCATGTTCAACTCCAAGTTGTTCTGACTACATCAGAGCACCAGCCGCTCAACCTCCTGCTGATATGCAGACCCGTCGCCATCCTGGATGAGTCTGATGACCGTAGTGTCATCTGCAAACTTCAGGAGTTTAACAGCTGGGTCATTGGAGGTGCAATCGTTGGTATAGAGGGAGAAGAGCATTAAGCTAGAGCAGCGGTCGGGAACCTATGGCTCGCGAGCCATATATGGCTCTTCCGGTGACGGCATATGGCTCCCAGACAATTTTGAGTTGAAAATTATTTTTTTTTCAAAAAAATCAGTTTGGAACTGATTTTAAAATACTTGTGATATTTCTTAATAATACTGTGTCATTTTAAAGTAAACAGAAATTAGTTTTGAAGATAAATTTCACGGGTCACGGGTCACCCGTGGGTCGGGTCGGGAACCAATGGCTCGCGAGCATGTCCGGGTCATTGTAAAGGTGAAGAAATCAATTTTATCAGATAGCCAACTAGTTTATCCGCTTCAACCCTTGTAACGGAAAAGATGGCGAAAAGAAAAAAAGACGATGATTACCGTGCATTCCAGGCTGCGTGGACAGAGGAATTTGCATTTGTGGAGAGAGCAGGATCAGCGGTATGTCTAATATGCAATGATAAAATTGCATCGATGAAACGGTCAAATATAAAGCGGCACTTCGATACGCACCATGCTTCATTTGCATCGAAATATCCAGCGGGGGACAGACAGCAGGAAAAGGGCATGCGAGGAGCTACAGCGGAGAGTGCAGACGAGTCAGCAGCAACTACGTGTGTGGACCAAGCAAGGTGACGGGAATTCCGCTAGCTTTGCGGGGGCTTTGGCAATAGTAAGGAATGGAAAGTCATTCACAGATGGCGAGTATGCCAAAACATTCATGCTTGATGTGGCCAATGAACTGTTTGATGACTTCCCAAATAAAGACAAGATAATCAAACGAATAAAAGACATGCCCCTGTCAGCAAGAACTGTGCACGATCGTAGCATCATGATGGCAAATCAAGTCGAGGAAACACAAATTAAGGACATAAACGCCGGGACATACTTTTCTCTCGCGTTAGATGAGTCAACAGACGTTAGCCATCTATCTCAGTGCAGTATCATTGCCAGGTATGCTGCAGGTGACACACTGCGTGAGGAAAGCTTGGCTGTTTTGCCAATGAAAGGGACAACAAGAGGAGAGGATTTATTCATGTCTTTCATGGAGTTTGCTAAAGAAAAAAAACTACCGATGGATAAACTTATTTCTGTCTGTACTGATGGTGCACCCTGTATGTTGGGGAAGAACAAAGGATTTGTAGCGCTTCTCCGTAAACATGAAAAGAGAGCCATCCTAAGTTTTCATTGCATCCTGCACCAGGAGGCGCTTTGCGCTCAGACGTGTGGCCAGGAGCTTGGCGAGGTGATGTCTCTGGTCATTCGAGTGGTCAACTTTATTGTTGCCCGAGCTTTAAATTATCGCCAGTTTAAAGCTCTGTTAGAAGAAGTTGGGAATCATTATCCCGGTCTGCTTTTACACAGCAACGTGCGTTGGTTGTCAAGGGGGAAGGTGCTCAGCCGTTTTGCAGCTTGCCTGAGTGAAATCCGGACTTTTCTTGAAATGAAAGGCGTCAAGCATCCTGAGCTAGACAACACTGACTGGCTCCTGCAGTTTCACTATCTCGTGGACATAACTGGCCATCTGAACCAGCTCAATGTGAAAATGCAAGGTATTGGAAATACAATCTCATCCCTTCAACAAGCAGTGTTTGCATTTGAAAGCAAGCTGGAAGTCTTTCTCAGGGACATTGAAACAGGTCGTCTTCTGCACTTTGAAAGACTGCAACAATTTAGAGATGCATGCTTAGCAAGTGACTCCACTCAACATCTGGATCTCCAGCAGCTAGCTGGCTTTACGTTCAATCTCCTGCAGTCATTCAAAGCACGTTTTGGAGAATTTCGTGCGCGCACTGGTCTTTTCAAGTTCATCACTCATCCACATGAGTGTGCAGTGGACAAAATCGACCTGACATGCATCCCCGGGGTCTCTATCGGAGACTTTGAGCTGGAAGTTGCTGACCTGAAGGCATCAGACATGTGGATGAGTAAGTTCAAGTCACTTAATGGAGAGTTGGAAAGTCTTGCGCGACAGCAGAGCTGGCGAGGGAACACAAGTGGACAGAAATTAAAAATCTTCAACCTGAAGACCAGCTGATTCTTAAAACTTGGAACGAGCTTCCTGTGACATACCACACAATGCAGCGTGTGAGTATTGCCGTATTGACCATGTTTGGCTCTACATATGCATGTGAACAGTCTTTCTCACATATGAGGAACATTAAGACCAACCTACGCTCACGTTTAACTGATGGAAGCCTCAACGCCTGCATGAAGCTCAACCTCACCACGTATGAACCAGACTACAAGGCCATCAGCAAAACCATGCAGCACCAGAAGTCGCATTAAAAGTAAGACATATTTAATTTATTATACGTTAAAAATACTATATGGCTCTCAATGAAATATATTTAGAAATATTTGGCTTTTATGGCTCTCCCAGTCAAAAAGGTTCCCGACCCCTGAGCTAGAGGATACATCCCTGGGGAGAACCAGTGCTGACTGTCCGTATACCAGAAGTGACTTCCCTCAGCCTCACCTGCTGTTTCCTGCCTGTCAGGAAGCTGGTGGTCCACTGACAGATGGCGGGGGATACAGTGAGCTGGGAGAGTTTGGAGAGGATTTCTGGAATGATGGTGTTGAACGCTGAGCTGAAGTCCACAAACAGGATCCTTGCATATGTCGCTTGGGTAGTCAAGGTGTTGCAGGATGTTGTGCAGTCCCATGTTGACTGCATCATCGACTGACCTGTTTGCCTGGTAGGAAAACTACAGGGGGTCAAGCAGGCATCCTATGACGTTCTTCAGGTGGGCCAACAGCAGTCATTCGAAAGTCTTCATGACCACAGATGTCAGAGCAACAGGCCTATAGTCATTCAGTTCTGTGATAAGAGGGTTTTTTGAGAACAGGATGATGGTTGAGCGCTTGAAGCAGGAGGGGACTTCACACAGCTTCAGGGATCTGTTGAAGAGCTATGTGAAGATTGGAGCCAGTTGGTCAGCACAGGCTTTAAGACAGGATGGGGAGACAATATCTGGATCCAGTGCTTTCCTGATCTCTTGTTTCTGGAAAAGCCGGCTCACATCTGCTACATGTATTCTCAGTGCAGCCTGAGTAGGAGTGTAGGGGGGTTACCAGAGGTGTGAGGGGGGCTGTTGTCGTTGGGTTGGAGTGGGTGAGGGGTGTGAATTTGTCCCTCTCAAACCTGCAATAGAAGATATTCAGGTCATCAGCCAGGTCTTTGTTTGCCTCAGCATGGGAGGTGGCCTTCTGCAGTTTGTGTTGCAGGCTCCTCCACACTACCTCCACACTGACACAAGGTCGTTGGTTGAAAACCGGTTTTTCAGCTTTTTGGTGTAGCTTCTTTTAGCCACTCTGATGTCCTTTGTCGGTGAATTTCTAGCCTGCTTGTACCACTGCTGTAGGTATCCAGCTTGGCCTGCCGAAGTTGTCTTAGTTTGGCTGTGAACCATGGTTTGTTATTGTTGTATGTGCAGAAGGTCTTGGTAGGCACACACATCTCCACAAAAGCTGAGGTAAGAGGTCAGTGTCAGTTAGTTCATCCAGGTTGCTAGTTGCAGCTTCAAATACACTCCAATCAGTGCAGTCAAAACAGTCTTGCAGTTCCTGCTTTGCTGGTCCATTTCTTCACTGTTTAAACCACAGGCTTGGCAGATTTTGGTTTCTGCTTGTAGGCTGGAATATGATGAACCAAGTAGTGATCAGATTGCCTCAAAGCTGCCCAGGGGATACAGCCATATGCATCTTTAAGAATTGTGTAGCAGTGGTACAGTGTGATATTTTCCCTGATGGGACAGTTAATATGCTGTCTGTATTTTGGTAGTTCGTGGTTTAATTTTGCTCTGTTTAAATCCCCAAGGATTATGAAAAGTGAGTCCGTATGTTTTTGTTCCAAGCTGGTAATCTGATCAGGCTGGGGTGAGATGTAAACACTGACAAGGATGAAGGATGAAAATTCCCAGGGTGAATAAAATGGCTTGCAGTTTATGAACAATGACTCCAAGTTCACGCTGCAGTATTTACTTAACACTGACATTTGCACACCAACCTTTGTTTATCCATTCCTTTGTTTATGTAGAAACAAATTCCTCCACCCTTCACTTTTCCCGACAGCACCATAACGCAATCTGCTTGGTGTAGGCGGAAGCCCGGGAGATGTAATCCGCTGTCAGGGGTGGATTTCAGTGAAACAAAGGGCAGCAAAATGTGCAAAGTCTTTGTTCATCCCATTGAGGAAAAGAAACTCGTCCATTTTGTTGGGCATGGAGCGGAGATTTGACAGGTGAATCGCTGGGAGTGCAGATCAAAATCCCTGCTGTCAGAGCCTCACCAGCGCACCAGCTCACTTCCCGTCTGAGTCGCCTCCATTTCTCACAGAGAGCCGCTCTTCCTCCAATTAAAATCTCCAAAAAACTTTCCGGGTTTGTGAAAACTGGTGAAAAACTATCTGGAGTTAACTGTCTAATGTTTAAGCCGTTCTTCTCTAGTGAAAATGATCGGGTTTGAATAGCCGGACACACAGAGAATAAACAAAAACAAAGAAAGTACTAGAGAGCACTGTATTGAGGCTGCCATCCCCGGCGCCGTATTGATGACGTATTAAATTAATCATTGACATTAACAAAACAAAATTTTACTTAAATTCATTATAGCAAGTGGGGATTAAGATCCAGAATCAGCGAACCCTCCGTCCTTCCTGTAAGAGCCTATTTCCCATAAGTTTACATATTCCCTACCAAAACAACGGGAGAGCAGATAACTGAGATGCTACTGTGTTTAGTCCATGTTCCACTCATATACAGCCTACCTTTGTCAGTACATTAATACATCAGCCTGTTGTCTGGACTGGTCTTCAGTGTCAAAAGCATGCTGTAGAGCAAGGCACAAAAACGCAAAAATCATATTCTGTAAATGACCCTAAGTCATATGGCATAAACATCAGATGGCTAAAACTTCAACTGCAGATAGTGAAAGGAGGCCCAAATAACTACAAAACATATGCAGTTTGTAAAGGAAGTTGTGAATGAGAAAGCTCTCCAGGTTTTGCGAACAGTGAGAGATTAGTGACGGTGAAACACCAGCCACACTCTTCTCACGTACACGATGAGTCAATGGACTGCCCTGCTGACATCATACTTACAGTAAAGCCTTCACTTAAAGCCAATTATGGGATTTGGTCGACTAGCAAACACTTTCATCACTTCTGACACGTAACGAACTGCTAAATCTAATGCTCAGGTACCGCAAGCTCTTTTTCTTTTCTTTTTTTCTGTTTCTCCCAACTTAGTTTGGCAAGGTTGATGGGATTTGTTAGCCTGGGAACAAGATAAATCTGCGAGCTCATGTTTTATTTGCTCTGGCAGATGCTTCTGGTTCCCCTCCTATTCAAACCGATTTCCACCCGAACTGGCCTGGGTCGGGCCAATCACAACAATTGATCTATTATGGGGTGGGTTTGATACGATGACTGTACAGAGGAGCGCTGTTGAGGCATTTTCGCAAACAACCAAGATGGCTGCCGCTGATGTGGAATAGTCTGTTGAATCTGCTATTGCCACAGTATTAAATGAACCGGATGGCACATTTTCTCTAAAAGAAGAACAAAAAACTGCACTTAAAGCTTTTGTTAAGATAGGATTTGGTAGAAGTTTAAGTGCTATGTCACATGTTTTGTTGCTCTGATTGGTTGTAGGTCTATCCAGTTGTGTCCAGAGGCATTTTGGCCTGTACCCATTGATAACAATGCTTAGAAATCGAAACTGAATTGAGAGGTTCCAGATTAACTCGCATTTGCAAATTGGTCTGGTGGAGTCAGGCAAGGGATTTGTCAACTATTCTGAATAAACCATCAGATTTCTCAGGCAACGCAATTTTTTAATTCATCGTTGCAATGATCAGAATTGCGCGCTTTCACATAAACAGGACATAGAATGTGGCTGACCAGGTTCACAAACAAAGCTACTCCGCTCAGGGATGACTGCTTTTATAATTTGGATGTCAAAATATCAAATAATCTCTACAAATCCAGTTAGCAGTATAATATTTGATGGCTGTTTCATGGGCAACTACTAGAATTTCAAGTATTAGGCTTAAAGTCATGAGAGAAAATATCACAAATCATTTGTATTGCAAGAGTATAAAGAGATCTCCAAACCTGAGTAAAACATAAGCTTACAGACTTTTGTACTGATTGTACTCAGGGGAAGCTACACCTAGTCTGTATGGTTTACCAAAGATACATAAACAGGATGTGCCATTATGGCCTATTGTCAGTATGATTAACCCAGTGATCTATATCATCTCTAGGTTTCTGCTATCTATTCTTAACCCGCTGGTAGGCAGTAATGAACATCTCATTAAGAACACTATGGATTTGTGGATAAAGTGAGGGACATCATTATGGAGGTGGCTGAAACAATGGTCTTTTATGATGTAACGTCTCTCTTCCCGTGCATTCCTGTTGATGAAGCAGTGAAGGTGGTTGGTATGAAATTACAGGATGACCCCACCCTTAGCAACAGGACCACCCTTAACACTGACCAAGTGTGTCTGCCCCTGTAGCTGTGTCTTCAGTCCACATAGGGTGTGCTATCGGTTCCCCAGGTTTACCTATAGTGGCCAAATTGTATATGGAACAAATGAAAAAGACAGCTCTGATGTCCTATCCGGTAACACCACCTAGCCACTGGTTCAGATTTGTGGACGACAACTGGGTTCAAATTAAATCTCATGCGTCCGGGTAGCATAGCGGTCTATTCCGTTGCCTACCAACACAGGATTGCCGGTTGGAATCCCCGCGTTGCCTCCGGCTTGGTCAGGCATCCCTACAGACACAATTGGCTGGGTCTGCGGGTGAGAGGCCGGATGTGGATATGTGTCCTGGTCGCTGCACTAGCGCCTCCTCTGGCTGGTCGGGGCGCCTGTTCAGGGGGTAGGGGGAACTGGGGGGAATAGCGTGATCCTCCCACGCGTTACCTCCCCCTGGTGAAACTCCTCACTGTCAGGTGAAAAGAAGTGACTGGCGGCTCCATATATATCGGAGGAGGCATGTGGTAGTCTGCAGCCCTCCCCGGACTGGCAGAGGGACTGGGACGGTTTGGAAGAGTGGGGTAATTGGTCGGATACAATTGGGGAAAAAAGGGGTAACCCCCCCCCCCCCCCAAAAAAGAAATCTCAGGACGTACCACATTTCACCGACCACATTAACTCTGTGGACAACCACATCAAGTTCACCAGGGAGGATGTGAAAAATGACAGGTTGCAATTGGTGATGGGGGACATTTGATTGTTGATGTTTACTATAAACCAACACATACTGACCAGTACTGATCAGTAACCATGGT
Source organism: Lampris incognitus (assembly GCF_029633865.1). NCBI lineage: Eukaryota > Metazoa > Chordata > Actinopteri > Lampriformes > Lampridae > Lampris > Lampris incognitus. The sequence goes on from NC_079226.1 coordinate 11,010,171, forward strand.
GGCTCAGTGGCTAGCATTGTTGCCTCACAGCAAGAAGGTCCTGGGTTCATATCCCAGGCCATCCCAGGTCCTGGGTTCATATCCCAGGCCATCCCAGGTCCTGGGTTCATATCCCAGGCCATCCCAGGTCCTGGGTTCATATCCCAGGCCATCCCAGGTCCTGGGTTCATATCCCAGGCCATCCCAGGTCCTTTCTGTGTGGAGTTTGCATGTTCTCCCGGTGTCTGCGTGGGTTTCCTCTAGTTGCTCCGGTTTCCTCCCACCATCAAAAAGATGCGCATGTTAGGGTTAACACTCCTGTCTATACCCCTGACCAAGGCAAAATAAAGTGGCTTTCTTAAGGGTTGACACTCATCATCCACTGGAGCACAAACTACGGGTCATCTGGACCCTGTACCACTGAGCTCACAATGTCCCCACCAACACAGTGGCCGGAGAAGGGGAGAAATCCCACATTAAACAGGCCCTGGTTAAGTGTGGTTATCCTAACTGGGCATTTATCAAAGTCAGGAAGACACCCAAGCAGTACACCAGCTGATCAAAGAGAGGAGAAGGACAACAGCTGCCTAAATGGAAACAGTGGTGATTCTGTATGTGGCGGGAGTGTTGGAACAGTTGAGACGCGAATTTTCCAAACACCGCATCTCAGTTGCTTTCAAATCCCAAAACAGGCTGCGCCAGAAGTTGGTCCACCCCAAGGACTGGGTCCCCCTGCACAAACAGAGCAATATAGTGTACACTGTTAAGTGCCAGGAGGATTGCTGTGACTTGTACATCGGGGAAACCAAACAGACACTGGCCAAGAGGATGACACAACACTGAAGAGCTAACATGTCAGGCCAGGCCTCCACAGTCTACACCCATCTACAGGCCAGTGGCCACTCTTTCAAGGATGAGGATGTGCACATCCTTGATAGGGAGGAACATTGGTTTGAACAGGGAGTCAAAGAGGCCATCTATGTGAAGAGGGCATGACCATCCCTGAACCGATGGGGGTGGCCAAGAGTACATCTGTCGCCATCCTACAACGCTGTGATTGCAACTATTCCCCAATCCTCTGTAAATAGTACACATGGCCATTGTAACTCTAGTTAATGGTCACGGCAATTTGCATATGAAACCGATTGTTGGTTGAGGTCGTTATGCAACCGTGCTGTCATAAGGGTGGGGATACCTGCGCTCAGTTGAGACTGAAGAGGTCACTTAGACGAGTGATGAAATGTTTCTCCGAATCAACGTCGTGTCCACATGAACTGATTCTACTTTCTGGGAAAACGGAAGCTATTTTCGATACGAGTTCCGTTTGATACGAACCACACCAAATCAAGGAAAAATATATGGATATTGATTTCTACCACGATGATAAATGTGGTTGTTGAGGATGTGTGCAGTCAACATCACTGCTCATTACACTCATCATCATCTGCCATGCTGTGGATGTAGGACTGATTTGAGATGTCGCACTGATGCAAGACCTTGTAAATCAGGAGTTTGCCAAGCTTTCAGAGTTCTTACTAATCAAATGTTGTTGCCTAATGCGATACATAAAACCCACAGCACTTTATTTCAAATGAACCGTGTACCCTTTATAACGTTTTCTGTTCATTCAATGTGTGTTCACATTTCTCTTTCAATGAAAGTCGACCCCTAGTTCATATGTTCAGCCTTTCTGGAAAGGAGCAGGGAGATTCTGGGCCTAAAATCGGATTTCTCTTCCGCTTTTTTGCACCTTGGAAATATTCCTGAAGGTCTCAGGTCTCAGCAAAAGTGATATATATCTTTTGAAGATTAATATGGCTGCAAGATTTTAAAAAAAATCAATCATAAAATGCAGGCTCCAGAGGAACCCCCCCCCCCTCACACCACCACTGCCCTCCTTATCAATGTAATTAACTCGATCCACTCAGCGGAGAAACTGACCTTCAACCTCCGACTTCAAAAGGAGAAGGGGGATACATACTGGAAAAAATGGGATTGCTATAATCATCTAGACTTTTAACAAGCTTTCTTTCTTTTTGTCTGAACCTTCTGTACCTGTGCCCTTTTTTTTCCGCCGACCGTGCCGTTATGTCCCAGACCTCGTCTGTTCTGTGTTCGTACAAAAACTAAAAGTACCAAAAAAACAACAACAATAGCTTCACGGCTTCAACAAAATGAAAAAAGACATTAGCCTGTTTGCCATCTCAGTATACCTAACAGACTGTATTAACGCTGGTTCAAGTGCCAATACTACAGCGCGGGTAAACTATACAGTGAATCTGAGTTGCAAATAAAATGAGCTAAAAACCTGTGAAACATTCCTGAATTTGTCTGAAATGTTACAGTAGAAAGGAATGTGCTTCAACTATCAGGTCCTCCAGTTCAGCCACTGAGATATGGTCTGGGTCCTATATGGGCTACTATATATACGTGTGTGTGTGTGTGTGTGTGTGTGTTGGGTGGGGTTATATACAGGGAGGGCTGTGTAGTATCTGAAGCTAAATCACCAAAGCCTAAAGTCAGGGTCCTCTCCCCTCCCTTGGCGGTGCTTGATAAAGCCTCGCTCTGAGCCGACAGCTGGCGCTCTGCCAGTTCGGCTGTGGCTTGGCCAAAAGCGGCCCAGAGTCAAACTGGGAGCGTCTCCCACATCGATACACATTGGCCTGCATTACTTCTGGTCAGCTGATCAATTCCGGCACCGTGGCCCGGGAAGCCGACGCCATCGAGCGGGCTTTGACATCACGGGGGTTTCAATGCTCCAACCTCACACAGTGGACCCCAGGTGGAGAACTACAACACGTTCATAAGGGCGGAAGATTTCTCTAATATGTGCAACACCGCTTGACTCCTGACTGCCATCGTTTGGCCATGTGAATGACAAAACATCACGACAATTTACTCATCATTATGATATTTACTTGGCATTACGAAATTAACGAACCATATTATATTGACTCGATACGTTTGGATATTTCCTCGTCACAATATAATATCTACTAGCCATCTTCTGATATCTACTTGCCACTTGCCTTATATCTATTCAGCACATTAAAATATCCATCCATCGATTATCCAGACCACTTACCCTGCTCTCAGGGTCGCGGGGATGCTGGAGCCTATCCCAGCAGTCACTGGGCGGCAGGCGGGGAGACACCCTGGACAGCCCGCCAGTCCATTACAGGGCGATAAAATTATTTACTTGCCACATTATAACTCATATCATAATCACAAGACAGTGACATGTCATATTATCGTTACTTGTCATATCTATTAGCCATATTATAATGTGTACTACCTATATCATATTTACCCATTACATTACTTTACAATGTCTGCTTGTTATATTATGATATTTAGTTGTGTTATAAAATCCACTAGTCATATTATCCTTCAAGAAGGGTGAAATATTACACATAGGATTTCCACAACGGAGACAATTTTATAGTAATTCTGGGAATTTAAACCAAAATAGTTAAGTCAAAAATCAAAGCTTGCTCTGAATTCGGACACGACTCCGTTGTTTTCATGGTTTCCATAAAGGAGCGTGGAGGGTCTCAGGCTGGACACCAATCTACAAAGCTTCTCTTGGAAAACGCTGATGTCAGCGCTCCAGAGAGCACAACATTAACCCTTTCTGCACAATCTGAATATATGCATCCACTGCCACTCCAAACCGTCTAAACGGACACAAACTCCCGACAGAGAGACGGACCAGTTACCACACAAATACTGCACAGACATTACACACCTTCTGACTGCTGCAGCTTTCCTACACCCTCACATCCGCTCAGCTCACAAATGCAAGAAAAACTCTACTATCATTGTCAGAATTACCTCAGCCGCTTCTTTACCCAGAACAGCATGGGGACGGGCCCTGCTGCCTCTCTCTCTCCTGTACGGCCGTGCAGGATTACAAACCTCTTTCCAGAGTTTCCCCCCAGACACTCGTTTAAATCCCGCACAGCTCAGGGCTTTCATCACACTTGATTCCATGAGGGATGAATTGGGTTTTTCAGGCCAAACTAATCCTTAAAATCAGGCAGGACTCCTACTGTAGTCTGCAAACCGCCTCTGTACCAAAACAATGTGTGCCGTTCAGCGCAGAGGCGTGTTGACTTTGCTTTGCCTCCATGTTTGGAGTCTCCATTGTGACGGGTCAGATTAACCTGCCTTGTATTCTGGTAGAGGTTCAGAGTGCTGGGGAATATTTTCAATCCTATGTGTGGACTACTATCATGGTTTTTTTTTAATGAGTGACCTTAAAGGAGGGTGGTTTTCATGCAACATTAATTTGCCATGGGTTACTAGGTCATTCGCAGTCAAACAGACTCACTGTGTCTACAGAAAGACCACACATCTTCCATAATGCAGTCTACCTCTAATGTATTGTCTACTCAGTGCATACATAATGCAGTCTATCTCTACTATATGCATACATAATGCAGTCTCTCTCTACTATATGCATAATGTAATCTCTCTCTACTATATGGTCTACTATATGCATAATGCAGTCTATCTCTAATGTTTTGTCTACTCAATGCATACATAATGCAGTCTCTCTCTACTATATGGTCTACTATATGCATAATGCAGTCTATCTCTAATGTTTTGTCTACTCAATGCATACATAATGCAGTCTATCTCTACTATATGGTCTACTATATGCATACATAATGCAGTCTCTCTCTACTATATGGTCTGGGTTACATTCATATCAATGAAAAACAAGTGTGAGAGGAAAGGGAACATATACGAGCAGGGTAAAAACAAAACAAAACAAAACAAAACAAGAAAACCCTTAAATATGCAGCATCCACTTCAAATGGCGACCGTTTCATATTCTGTTGCACCTCATACATTGAAAGTAGACAGAGGGTGCATGCATGCACCCTCTATCTACGCTGTGGATCTTTTGTGTGGGATGACAGAAATGTGTGTCACTGCTCACCTTCCAGCCAGCGGAGCTATTGCTGTCACCCTTGTCCTTGAAATACGGCACAGACCTCACCATCCAGTCATAGATCTGGGACAACGTCAGCCTTTTCTCTGGGGAGCTCTCAATGGCCTGGGTAATGAGGTCTGCATAGGAGTAATTGCCCCATGCATTCCTGCGGGCAGAGGACTTCCTCAGCTGCTGGGCTGCAGAACCGCCGAGGGCCGCTGCAGGAGTCTGCGAGGAGGAGGAGGAGGAGGACGGGGACCCATCGGCCCCTTCGTCCCTGCAGGGGACAGCCTGGACCTGGACAGGCTGGGACGAGGAAAAGGAGGCGGAGGCGTTGTTGGGATCTCTGGGTTTGACACTGGCCTTGTGAGCGATGCCAGCGTCGCTCTCGTCATCCTCCTCTTCGGGGATGACGTCAGTGTCATTCGCTCCGCGTTTGTCCGCACCGGAGTCCGGACGAGGCAGGGGCCAAGTGCACGAGCGTGGCCTCTTCTGGGGCTCGAAGTCCGGGTCGATCTCGACGTTTAAAGGCCGCACATGGTGCGGCGGCGCCTCGGCCATGATCCCCGGCAGTGTCTCGGTGCACAAAGGGCTCTCCTAAAATCACACACGAAAACGGCCAAGTCGCATTCCATCAATGTGTCGGGAATAAATTGCAGTGCAGCAAAAAAAAAAATTTTTTTTTTAAATTAAATGAAATAATAATAACAATTAAAAAAAAACAACAGTCCACATTACCGACCGCCCCTGCGACGCGCGTCCGTTTACTATCCGAACCGGACAGGCTGGCTGCGATAACGTGGATCCATCCAATCACCAAATTATGACCGTTTCATCTGCGCAACCCACACCCAGAAGGGAAGAACCCCCCCATTGCAACGCAACGCGGCTCGGCTCGGCTCAGCTCAGCTCGGCTCGGCTCGGCGCAGGCGAGCAGAAACGAGTCCTGGAGGAACCGGACGGCGTTCCTTCACAAGCGGCCGCCCTCCGCGGCGGCGGCGGCGGCGGCGGCACGACGCGCATTTCTCCGCATGATGAATCCGCCGTTCAAAATGTCAGCACATCATTCCGCCTCTCCGCGGCAGCTGCCATCTTGACCAGTTCCTCCTCCTCCTCCTCCTCCTCCTCCTCTCCCAACTTCTTCTATCATCCGTGCGGAGGGAGAGCTGCCGTTGGGGGGGGGGCGTGTGTCTCTCTCCCCCCCCTTTCTGTCACCGGCGAGGCGGAGGGCTCGCTTCCACGCAGGCCCGCGTCAAACGGAACCAAACAAACCAGAAGAAGAAGAAGAAGAAGAAAACCTCCTCACGGGAGAAGCGCGTGGGAAGGCGGGAGCCCCCCCCGGCCGGGTCACGCCGAAAACCTTGAGGGGAGGTGAGCGTGGCGGTGGCTCGCGCCGGTGGCCCTGTCGCATCCCGCACGGCGCAGCGTGGCAGGTCTCCCTGATCCAGTTCGACCAGTTCATTCAACCATTTGCTGTGGCGGTGGAGCAAACGCCCCCCTCCTCCTCCGCCCCCCACCACCATCACCACCACCATAGACTGCACAGGAATTAAAGCGACAGTATGGAGATGACGACTTATCTGCCCTGTGCACATGTTTCAGTGTGACGTCATTGTGGGGTTATTACCCTCTTTCCCTCTGGAGCGGTGCAGAAGCCGAGGTGTAAAATGCAAGGTCACGGTTTATTCAAGCAGGAGCAAGTGTTGGTGTGACCACAGAGCCGAGCTGGAAGCTCTTAAATACTCCCCAGAATGAGGAGAATATCTGAGTGACTGGAAATGATGCTTTTTCCTTTTATGTTTATTTTTTTTCAGTATTCTCTATTACACTTTCAGCTTTTCTTTTTTTTTAATCTTCTTATTGGATGTCTTTTGTAAAGCCCTTGGACTGGAGGTAACTGGCGTTGCCTCAGTACACTGAACATTTGTGAAAATAAAAGTTCCGACAAGTGTGGAGGTTTTTGTTTTTTTTAATGTTCTAGAGACGCTTTAATTCATGCACAGTGTGAGTTTTTAATATCATGATGGCGTGAATATTGAGATCTGATATGATTTTTAGCTGCTCCATTCCCTTTTCTACAGTACGATGTGAAAACTGAAATAAACCAAACAAAACGTACAAAAAAAATGCATTTATTCAGAGGTTGTGGTCAGCCAAATCATCATCATCACATATATATTATATATGCAATATGATTATATATGGCACTTTTCTCAACACCCAACGCGCTTCACACTGTGGGGGGGGGGTAACGCCTCAACCACCACCCATGTGTAGCACCACCTGGGTGATGCGCCGCAGCCATTTTGCACCAGAACGCTCACCACACATCAGCTTGAGGTGGAGAAGGAGGAATCATTGAGCCAATTACATGGGGGGGGGGGGATTAGGTGGCCAGATGGAGAGAGCCAGGGTGGGATTTTTGCCAGGACACCGGGGAACCCCCTACTCTTTGTGATAAGTGCCATGGGAGCTTTAATGACCCCAGCGAGTCAGGACCTCGGTCCATCCTCATGCCAGGATGTGGGCTGGACCTTTTATTCTGGACACATTTGATCTACTATGGCTGCAAACCGTCTTGGTGTTGTCGAATAGACTTTTTGCGGGGGGGGGGGTATTGACCCCTCAGACCTCCTCCTGTGGCCACAGCCATGTTATTTTACACCCACTGTTTTGCGAAAGCTTAAAACATAAGTACCCATACTTCCTGTGAATAAACCGTTCTAACAATTCACAGGTGAACATTCAGACGAGGAAATCCTGACATCAAACCTCTTCACAGCATCTGGTCTGTTTTAACGCTGCTGTTCAGTCACCACGTCTTACTGTCTCCGTGTTATACCCAACACTCCTCCCTCCGCCTCTGGCTATCAGCCTCATTGCTCCAACTGAATACTGTTGAAAATGGGTTTGTTTGTTTTTTTAATAATGTGACTTATAAAATTCCATTCCTAAATGAGAAGAATCTGGGACTTTAACGACATTTGGCACATGTTTGGTGGGGGGAATAAGATCACGGGGCCTTTTCTAGCTTCAAACCAAGTAAATATCAACGTTGCCACAACGTTATTGTGCAACATGTCCGTGAAGAGTTCCGGCCTAAACACTTCAAAAAGCCAGAAATAAACAGAAAACCGGGAAATCCCGTTCACGTTGTGGTCACTGTATTTAGATTTGACAGCGTTCCAGCCACAAACAACCTCTTAGAATGGATGATACATTTCCGGTCTATTCCATTGCCCCCGTGTTACCTCCGGCTTGGTCGGGCGTCCCTACATACACAATTGGCTGTGTCTGCGGGTGGGAAGCCGGATGTGGGTGTCCTGGTCGCTGCACTAGCGCCTCCTCTGGTCGGTCGGGGTCGCTGTTCGGGGGGGGGGGACTGGAGGGAATGGCGTGATCCTCCCACGTGCTACATCCCCCTGGTGAAACTCCTCACTGTCAGGTGAAAAGAAGCAGCTGGTGACTCCACATGTATCGGAGGAGGCATGTGGTAGTCTGCAGCCCTCCCCCGGATCGGCAGAGAGGGTGGAGCAGCGACCGGGATGGCTTGGAAGAGTGGTTAACTGGCCGGATACAGTTGAGGAGAAAAAGGGGGAAGAGTCCAAAAAAAAGAGAAAAGAAATGGATGATATATTTCAAATACACCGGTACATCTCAATAGAGACGGATTAAAAAGCACCTCTTAAAAATCATCTTAAAATTCCTTTGGTATCCCACAACCAAACTTCCACAAACTCTTAAAAGGAAAATACACTTGGACCGTTACGGCACAGAGCTGACAGAAGACGCCCCGTCCCTAAAGGTTCATCTCAAAACACCACTCACTATGTAAAGTGCAATAACAGAATAAAATCATCAGGCTATAATAAGTCAATAAATACATTACGGCAGAGGTGGAAAACTCCGCTTCAGAAAGTAGAAGTACTAACCATGTACTTGCTCCACCCATGCACTAAACCAGCTGATTCTAATTAGCACAACACTTCAGCCAGGTAGGAGGACTAATTAGTGAAATCAGCTGGCTTAGCCCACGGGTGGAGCAAATACATGGTTAGTACTTCTACTTTCTGCAGCCGGGTTTTCCACCTCTGCATTACAGTAAGTCGAGTAAGAGCCTCTGTTCAAGATCTACAACCAGTCCGACTGTTGAATGGATGAATTCTGTCAGCGCCGGCCCTCCGTTGCATGAGATGTGTGGGAGTAGTGTTCATTCTGGACTGGTGTTGGCACACAGGAGCATCACGGGAGCACGCCGCCTGTTAAGCCTGCTTTGTGTGCCGCTCGCCCTCCACCCAGTACTCCTCCGACTGCATCTCGGTGAGACGAGACACCGTTCTCTGGAAGGCGAACACCTCCTCCTCGCCGCTGAAGATGGACAGGCCGCTGGCATCGTCCTGTTGGGAACGACAAGCATTAGCGACTGCGATTCCTGCAGCCAAGCGCACCGGGGACCTCCTGCTGTCGGGGTATTGGACTTGAATCTCGCCGGGCCCATTGACGGAAAAACTGTAAGGTGTGTAGTTTTGGCTGCTTTGGCTGTCGGACATGAATAATACTAATGTGTTTAATGAGAGGTTTTAAACGCCAAACCAAATCTCAGTATGCAAAACATATGCTACCAGTACAATTTATACCACCAAAGAAGAACCGCTCTCTCACTCCTCACTCTTTCCCATCACCTACACTGTAAAGGCTGTTATTTTTCGTATGCAGTGCATAGCGCAGCGACCGGGACACATCCGGCTTCCCACCCGCAGACACGGCCGATTGTGTCTGTAGGGACACCCGACCAAGCTGAAAGTAACACAGGGATTCGAACTGGCGATCCCCGTCTTGGTAGGCGACGGAATAGACCGCCAAGCTACCCGGATGCCCCCGTATTAACTTTTTTAAATCCGTTATTGTGGTCCAACAACTATAAATTAAAAAAAATCTAAGAATTTATTGATGGATGTGAAAAAAAAAGCCATCACAAGGGTTCAGAAAACATTCATGACAGGTGAGTTTTTATCTACAACTACATCTACAAAGATTTTAATCTGCCTTGAAAATCAACTGAAAAGATCAGATGAACTAACTTCACATCCAATTTCCAGATTTGTTTTATTGCTTTTTAATCTAATTAACTGTACTTCTGCTCTGTTTTCATTGATCATATAGTGCTTGTAGAGCACTTTATTATACACTGGCATTGTGTGTAAGAGCTCCATGTTAACAAAGCTGTGTTGACTGGCCTGTGTGCCACTCTGTCCTACTGACTGACGGCTGATTGAGCCGGTTTGATGAGACACGCTTTCCAGTGCAACGTGACCTGCAGCCAGCGCAAAAACAGTTTCGCCCAAGGACACAGAAGTCGGAGCGCTTCTTACCCTTTTCAGCCCCAGGTCATCCATGAGAATGTGGCTTTCGTTGTGGTCATGATCGTTGTCGTGCACAAAAATACCTTCCAGGGGCTGGTCTGCCAGAATCACCACCCTCACCTGAGTCAGGAGAAGATTTACAACAACGCATTGAGATACACACCACCTGGTACAAGTGACCGAATTCTGATTTTTTTTGCTCACATGTGGCACAGATAGGCTATGCATTATAAGCGTGTAACCAGAAAAAAAAAACCCCAAAACACGTGAATTCAGATGTCTTCAGATCCGGTTTTGACCACATTCATATGAGTAAATACATCTGATATCTGCCAATGTGACTCTCATGTACCCACACAAATTGGATTGTTCAGGTCATTGTGAATTGCACATCATTCAAAATGCGATACGAATGACGTGGTGTTCACATGCAGTTGTTTACTTCTTCATCAGTGGCCAAACTTTTGTGAAGGCCAACGCATGTTTTTTTTTGTGGATTTTCCTCCCCGTTTCTCCCCAATTGTCTCATCTCATCTCATCTTCAGCCGCTTTCTCCGGGGTCGGGTCGCGGTGGCAGCAAGCCAAGTAGGGCACTCCAGGCGTCCCTCTCCCCAGTACCGCCCTCCAGCTCCTCCTAGGGGATCCCAAGGTGTTCCCAGGCCAGACTGGACATGTAGTCCCTCCAGCGAGTTCTGGGTCTACCCCGGGGTCTCCTCCCAGTTGGCCATGCCCGGTAAACCTCCAAAGGAATCTCCCCAATTGTATCCGGCCAATTACCCCACTCTTCCGAGCTGTCCCGGTCGCTGCTCCAGCCCCTTTGCCGATCCAGGGAGGGCTGCAGACTACCACATGCCTCCTCCAATACATGTGGAGTCGCCAGCTGCTTCTTTTCACCTGACAGTGAGGAGTTTCACCAGGGGGATGTAGCGCATGGGAGAATCACGCTATTCCCCTCAGTTCTCTCTCCCCCCCAAACAGGCTCCCCAACCGACCAGAGGAGGCGCTAGTGCAGCAACCAGGACACATACTCACAACCGGCTTCCCACCCGCAGACATGGCCAATTGTGTCTGTTCTGTAGGGACACCCGACCAAGCTGGAGGTAACATGGGGATTCGAACCGGCGATCCCCATGTTGGTAGGCAATGGAATAGACCGTTACGCTACCCGGATGCCCCATGCAAGTTATTTCAAGCGCAAACCAAGCAAAGGAATCAGATATGTCACTTCTGAAAGCAGATGTAAACAGGTGGTCAAAAAAGAAAGAAAAATCAGACATAGAGGGAAAAAAAGGGAGCCGGGTATTGAGCCCTGTGGCCTTAGTAAACGCAGAGTTTCAGCGGGAGGCCACAGTTGGCAGCTATGTACATTCCACTGACCAGAGAATGAGTCATTCATATTTACCTTATGGTCATAGAGGGCGTCCACGAGCGTTATGAGCCGCCTGGCTTGCGTCTTCTTATTCAGCGTCAGGAGAGGAATGTGTCTAATGAAGACGGTGTCAAACAGCCGTGATATCTCCAGGTAGTCACTGGCTCCCAAAGGCTGAAATGTAATGCCAACATAAACGGTGATCTGGCATCAATACCACAAAGAAGAAAAGTGAACTGTGTCTGAGGCCTTTACGTACCGAAATATAAAGAGTGGGATTTCTGATCTGGAGCTGATTATGTGTTCCAAGGATGGGACGCCAAAGAAGACGCGGCGTTTACATTAGCATACATTAAGCTCGACTTTGTTTCTTCTAAATTCAGTCGTTGGCAATTTCTGATTTTGTTAGAAAGGAAAGTGAAGTTTGAGAGGGAGAGAAGGATGGAGGGACAGGAGGTGAAAAGTAGCAGAGGTTGTGACTCTATGAACCCACGTGGTATTGTATGGGGTTATCTGGCGGAGACACCAGGATGCTTCACCGTTTGGTTTTTTAAGATCTGATAATCACATTGGCTTGAAAATGTCAGTTTCATGCCCACTGTGCCTGTTTGAACTTCAAGCTACAGCCCACGACTTTTCTCCATTAATAAGTGTTTATTTCATCCATCTGAAAGGTGGAGGTGACGTGGTGGTAGTGCTGGACAGACAGTCAGTATTCCAGTAGAACGGTGTTGTGATATAGTGGATGTAGGAGGCAGAGAGAAGAGAGAAACAGACCTGTTGACTCTAATTTTCTGGGACTACAAAGAAGGTGTAGAAGGACTACAAACCAGGTGTAGGACTACAAAGAAGGTGTAGCAGCCATTGTGGCTGGTGTGCCATCAGCTCAGCAGTAAACAGTTCCCACCCTAGTAAAAATGGATCCTCGGACCAAAGCTAACACAGACAGTCTAATGTATTACAAACTACATCATACTATATGGGAACACTGTTGGACAGTCATACTGGTTGTCATGGAAACATCAGCATCACGTCTTAGTATTTTTTTCCAACATGTATGTGTTTGCTGCTGCACCAGTGTTCGTCCTACCCGGTCAAACATCTCAACAGCAGTATATGGAGACTGGAGAGTGTTTCCAACCATGGTGAAGATGACTGGTAGTGTTATGGAGCCTGACTCCATCATACACATGGAGACAATAAACATGTATCAATGGAGAAAAATCACAGATTTCAGCTTTAAATCATTGTCCACACATTGTTTTTCCACTCTTCCTCCCTCTCATAATATTGTATATATGTGTGTCACCACTGGGTTGTGTTTTGACAATGTTATATTCTCACTGAAGTGCAAGCCGGACTACTTTCTAACCGAGTTTTGAAGATGTGATACATTAGCAGCATGATCAAGACCCATCACTTACTAAGTCCTGGGTTGATCTGATGACTAAGATGGAAAAAAACAATCACCCAATTAAACCAATGTGTGTAAGTCTAGACAATTAAAAGACAAAACTGACTCTAGATCAGAAGTCCCATTCCAGGATTATCGTTGTAGACTTAAGTCAGTACTAATATATCAATACACACAACAAAGGTGTAAGGGTGGGGATACCTGCAGTTAGCTGAGACTGAAGAGGTCACTTAGATGAGTGAGGAAACATTTCTCTCAATAAATGTTATGTTCAGATGAACTGATTCAGCTTCCTGTGATTTTCTTACTTGGATTTTTCACCGTGCATCAAGACATCCATACACAGGGTACATATCTGATGGCAGACACTCACCCTGTCACACAGCTCTTCAAAAGTACAGTCGACTATGGTCCCACATGCTTTGTTCAGAAGGACTTTTCTGCCATGCACGTTTAGCACCCGCGGTCGTGTTACTGTGACGGAGAGACAGAGAACATTCTGGTAAGAAGGTTTCTATTTCCGGGGCAGTAGTAGCAAACGCTCACATGCAAATCCACTTACTGTCATTCTGTTTAAACGCCAGCTCGTCAAACATCTTATCCAGCGTAGCCTCTGCATCCGCCTCAGTGGAGCTGTGTTCGAAAGCAACAAGACGGCATTAACCGAGTAACACTGAACATGTAAGAGATAACAGCTACCAGGTAGGGAAGTTCCTGTTATGGTTTGATCTGTGTCATGGGTTTCTTACAGGAAGTAGAGTTTTCCCGCGGATGGTCTGTTCGTTTTACGATAATCTATCCCTGAATCCAGACGAAGAGTTTGGCAGTATTGCTGCGTGAGGGAAAAAAAATTCAAAATTACATATTTGAATGCACGTGGTACTTTTTGAGTTCATATGACAAACTAACTTAAAAAACTATTGACGTGTAAAGATGATGCTAAAAGTTTCAATGAGCTTGTTAACTAAAGACAACAACCATCCGTGATCTCAAATAATGTACGTATTCTTAAGCTTTTTCTTCTTCTTTCGGCTTGTTCCCTGCTTCTCAGGGCTCGCCACAGCGGATTTGATAGCTTCCATCGGTACCCTGTGAGGGCACACAACCAATGGCGGTCGTTGTTAACCTGAGCCTCGATCAATCCCGTATGGTCTTGTCAAGCCGCATACTGATTTGGCTAAGTTTTATGTCGGATGCCCTTCCTGACACAACCACTAACCCTATGGATAATGTATTGTTTGTTTGTTTGTTTATTTATTTATTGGATATTTCTCCCCATTTGGATCCGGCCAATTACCCCACTCTTCCAAGCCATCCTGGTCGCTGCTCCACCCCCTCTGCCAATCCAGGGAGGGCTGCAGACTACCACATGCCTCCTCCGATACATGTGGAGTCACCAGCTGCTTCTTTTCACCTGACAGAGAGGAGTTTCACCGGGGGGACGTAGCATGCGGGAAGATCGCGCTATTCCCCCCGGTTCCCCCTACCCCCCGAACAGGCGCTCCGACCAACCAGAGGAGGCGCTAGTGCAGTGACCAGGACACACACCCACATCTG
>NC_079226.1:11029794-11189794 GCF_029633865.1 Lampris incognitus
TCCTCTCAAAGTCTTCTGCATCTGCTCCAGTTTTTCCAGCACTGCTTTCTGATGTTCATCCTCACGCAGCAAGCCATCCCGAATAAGACTGTTGTAATGCTCCAGTGGTCCGCTGAAACCGGCGCCGGCCTTGTTCCCCTCGGCAGCCCGTTGTGCATGTACCATGTAACCTTGAAAACAACAGCAATGCTAATGAATAACTTATCAGCTGGTAGGTTAACATTTATTCTCTATGCAAAAGTGACCAGCTTAGGGTCCAACCGCTTCTCTCTGCTGGACCCAAAATGGTAGAACGAACTCCCGGCCTCCTTCAGAACTGCTGACTGTGTACATCCTTCAAGAAAGCTTAAAAACTTTATTTTTCTAGCATTACTTTAGTTCTTAAATGGTCTCTCAGCAAGATTTGCAAACTGTTTACTGGCACTTTGCAGCTAACGTCTACTACTACTACTACTACTTTCAGCTGCTCCCATTAGGGGGCGCCACAGCGGATCATCCGTTTCCATCTGTTCTTGTCCTCTGCATCCTCCTCTGTCACACCAGCCAGCTGCATGTTCTCCCTCATCACATCCATAAACCTCCTCTTTGGCCTTCCTCTTGTCCTCTTTCCTGGCAGCTCCATATTCAGCATCCTTCCCCCAGTATACCCAGCATCTCTCCTCCACACATGTCCAAACCATCTCAATCTTGACTCTCTTGCTTTGTCTCCAAACCGTCTAACCTGAGCGGTCCCTCTAATATACTCGTTCCTAATCCTGTCCTTCTTCGTCACTCCCAGTGAAAATCTTAGCATCTTCAACTCTGCCACCACCAGCTCCGTCTCCTGTCTTTTCGTCAGCGCCACTGTCTCCAAACCATATAACATAGCTGGTCTCACTTCTGTCTTGTAAACCTTCCCTTTAACGCTTGCTGGTATCCTTCTGTTGCAAATCACTCCTGACACTCTTCTCCACCCACTCCACCCTGCCCGCACTCTCTTCTTCACCTCTCTTCCACGCTCTGTTACTTTGAACAGTTGACTCCAGGCATTTAAATTCATCCACCTTCATAACCTCTACTACTTGCATCCTCACCATTCTGCTGTCCTTTCTCTCATTCGTGTTACTTTGCAGCTAACATTAATAATCTAATACTATTCTTGGTCTCAGCTATTACTATTGTGCTCTCACTTACTACACTTGATGTGACATAAACTCCTGGCAATACGTAGCAAATGTCCTACTACTGCTACATATAGTACTACTATAGTATTATTACTATGTAGCAGTTGTACTACTACTACTTCATATAGTACTTCTATTGTAGGATTACTATGTAGCAAATGCACTACTACTACTACTTTTGGATGCTCCCGTTAGGGGCGCCACAGCGGATCATCCGTTTCCATCTCTTCCTGTCCTCTGCACCTTCCTCTGTCACACCAGCCACCTGCATGTCCTCCCTCACCACATCCATAAACCTCCTCTTAGGCCTTCCTCTTTTCCTCTTCCCTGGCAGCTCCATATTCAGCATCCTTCTCCCAATACACCCAGCACCTCTCCTTCTCACTATGTAGCAAATGTACTACTACAGCTAAATATATTACTGCAATAATTACTATGTAGCAATTCATATAGTACAACTATATATGATCACTATGTGGCATATGTACTACTGCTGCTACATAGTATAGTACTGATATGTAGCAAATATATTATTGTTACGTCTGTGAATGTTCTCATTCATCCAGGTCATGGTTATCACATCACCAGCCAGTCAGACCAGCTTGGTCTGGTCAGAAAGGCACGAACTGAGGAAGCCTCTTGGATGAGAGGCGAAACGTCTTCACGGATATATACCAAGTCCAGTTGCACTTGATTCAACTCCTTTGGATATATTATTGTTACTTCATATTGTACCACTTGATATGACTTTGTAGCAAATGTACTACTACTGCTACTTCATTTGTACCACTATTTGTGGATTACTAGGTAATACATATCTAACTACCGCTACTTCATGTAGTACTACTATGCAATTACGATGTAGCAAATGCACTGCTACTTCATGTAGTACTACAGCCGTAGGGATATTATGTCGTGCTCTGTGACGCCAGGTGGTAGCCGTTGTGGAAGTCACTTTACATGAAAGCATCTGCTAATCGAGCAAACGTAAATCGTGAATGTAAATTTAACAATGAGTTCTCCCAAAATCGTTACAAGCCCGAGTTTAGTGCTGTGGCCACGGAGCTATATATATATATATATATATATATATATATATATATATATATATATATATATATATATATATACACCAAGGTTCCTGTTATGGAGCACGGCCCAAGGTTGAGAAACTGTTAAAAGCAGTTCCACATGCAGTAGAGCAGTGTTTCTCAACCCAGTCCTCAAGGACCCCCTATCCTGCAGATTTTCATTGTAACCCTGCATAGGTAGCCCTGCTTGTACTTAACTCGACCAGTCATCTCATAGCACTTAATTATGCAAGGTGTGCAAACTGATTGGTTGAATAGCTACAAACAGGTACCTATTCAGGATTGCAAAGGAAACCTGCAGGATAGGGGGTCCTTGAGGACTGGGTTGAGAAACACTGCAGCAGAGCAACACACCAGCAGGACAACAACTGCACATAAAACAAGAGGCAGCTGAAATGATCGCTGACCATTTCAAGGTACGTGCATGCATGAGATGGGTATACTACTGAAACCGTGTATAGTGGGTAGACGGCCTGGCGTTACGGCAGTCTATTGGGCAAGGCACTGACACTGCTCAAGAAGGGTTCGATTCCTCTCGTACCACGTGACGCGGCC
The DNA here is from genome assembly GCF_029633865.1 of Lampris incognitus. Lineage (NCBI taxonomy): Eukaryota > Metazoa > Chordata > Actinopteri > Lampriformes > Lampridae > Lampris > Lampris incognitus. Next base: position 11,032,604 of record NC_079226.1, read on the forward strand.
ATTTGGGTCCTCGGACCACAGAAGTGACGTCATTTCATTTTTTCCACCTCGCTCAACTTCGCAGAGTTTCAACAGACGGAATAATTCATGCGGCGTGGAAGCTGGGAAAACGGCCGGCATTTAGTAGACAAGTCGTTGACAACATTTATTCAAAATGGGGGACCTGAAAAAGACTCACCAAACCAACAGCCTCACCTCGTCTGGAAAGTTCTGCCAGAGTCTTTATTAGCGCTCCGGAGGAGAACCGCAGGCTCGGCGCCGCTGAGGGTGACACGGCTATGCGCGCCGCCATCTTGTTTCACATTTCCTTCAATATAACTTTATTGGCAAAACACGGCGCGCCAGGCAGCACCTCGTCGACAGAGGGCGCCGTTTCGCTCGCCTTGTATAGTGTTGGACGTTTTTAAATATGGCCTACGATGCAGGCCCGTGTAGTAGAGGTAAAACAATGTGGCATTGTTTCACTTCTATTACACCAGCCTCTAATAAAATCGAGGATAAGTGCCCACTAGCATAGTACAAAATGCTTTGTCCGGTATTATGGATTTATTTCGTTATAATACTCGTAATTCTAACAGGATTTGGCGGGGTTTTGTGATGTAAAAAAAAATAAAACCAAGGTAAATCATGTCAGACCTTGTTCCACCTTCATGTGAAATTGCAACCTATAAACTACTACTACTACTAATACTACCACTACTACTACTAATACTACTACCACTACTACTACTACTACAACAAATTTCGGCTGCTCCCATTAGGCATCGCCACAGCGAATCATCTGTTTCCATCTCTTCCTGTCCTCTGCATCTTCCTTTGTCACACCAGCCACCTGCATGTCCTCCCTCACCACATCCATAAACCTCCTCTTTGGCCTTCCTCTTCCCCTCTTCCCTGGCAGCTCCATATTCAGCATCCTTCTCCCAGCATACCCAGCATCTTTCCACCATCTCAATCTTGCCTCTCTTGCTTTGTCTCCAAACCATCCAACCTGAGCTGTCCCTCTGATATACTCGTTCCTAATCCTGTCCTTCTTCATCACTCCCAATTAAAATCTTAGCATCTTCAACTCTGCCACCTCCAGCTCCACCTCCTGTCTTTTAATCAGTGCCACTGTCTCCAAACCATATAACATAGCTGGTCTCACTAGCATCTTGTAAACATTCCCTTTAACTCTTGCTGGCACCCTTCTGTCACAAATCACTCCGACACTCGTCTCCACCCACTCCACCCTGCCTGCACTCTCTTCTTCCTCACTCCCCGTTACTTTGAACAGTTGACTCCATGTATTTAAACTCATCCACCTTCGTCACCACTACTCCTCGCATGCTCACCATTCCGCTGTCCTCCCTCTCGTTCATGCATGAGTATTCAGTCTTGCACCTATTTACTCATCCCTCTTCTCTCCAGTGCATACCTCCTCCTCTCCCGGCTCTCCTCTCCTCAACCTGCACCCTATTCTCACTATAGATCACAATGTCATCCGCGAACATCATAGTCCACGGAGACTCCTGCCTGATTTCGAAAGCAAACATCACATCTGTGGTGCTCTTTCATGGCATGAAACCATACTGCTGCTCGCTAATAATCACTTCTGCTCCTAACCTAGCTTCCACTACTCTTTCCCATATCTTCACGCTGTGGCTGATCAACTTTATACCTCTGTAGTTACTACAACGCTGCACATCACCCTTATTCTTGAAAATTGGTATGAGTATACTTCTCCACTCCTCAGGCATCCTCTCACTTTCCAAGATTGTGTCAAACAATCTAGTTAAAAACTCCACTGCCATCTCTCCTAAACACCTTCATGCCTCCACAGGCATGTCATGCGGACTAACCGCCTTCCACTCTTCATCCTCTTCATAGCTGCCCTCACTTCCTCCTTGCTAATCCTTGCAGCCTAAAAACATAAAGACATTTTAGGGGAAAAAAGAAAAATGTGAAAGTTACCTGTTTAGGTAAAACTAACCTGGTTAGATAAGTGTGCACACCCTATTATAATTGGGACGTGGCTGTGTTCAGAATTAACCAATCACATTCAAACTCATATTAAATAGTAGTTCATAGACACCTGCTATCAATTAAAGTGACTGTGATTAACCCCAAATGAAGTTCCGCTGTTCCTGGAGAATTTTCCTGACATCTTCTTGGTTGCATCCAACTGCAAAAGTCATGGTCCACAAAGAGCTTACAAAGTATTAAGGGGATCTCATTGTTGAAAGGTATCAATCAGGAGAGGGCTACAAGAGTTTCCAAGGCACCATGGAGAACAGTGAAGACAACCATCAACAAGTGGAGAAAATAGGGCGCAACAGTGACATTACCAAGAACAGGATGTCCCTCCGAAACAGATGAGAAGACGAGGCGAAAACTGGCCAGGGAGGCTGCCAAGAGGCCTACGGCAACATTAAAGGAGCTGCAGGAACTTCTGACAAGTCCTGGTTGCTCCTACATGAGACAGCAATTTCCTGTAGTCTTCATATGTGTGGGCTATGGTAGGGTGGCAAGACTTTACACACACACACACACACACACACACACACACACACACACACAGAGAGAACATCCAAGCCTGGCTACATTTTGTAAAAAGATACGTTCTGGTCTGATGAGACCAAGGTTGAACTTTCTGACCATAATTCCAAAAGGTATGCTAGGCCCAAAAACAACACATCACCACAAGAACACCACAGCCAGGGTGAAGCATGGTGGTGGCAGCATCGGGCTTTGGGGCTGCTTTTCTTCAGCCATTACTGGGGCTTTAGTCAAGGTGGAGGGAAACATGAACAGCTCCAAATACCAGTCCACTTGGTGCAAAACCTTCAGGCGTCTGCTAGAAAGCCGAAGCTGAAGAGCAAGTTCACCTCTCAGCACGACAACGACCCAAAGCACACATCCAAATCAGCAAAGGAACGGCTTCACCAAAAGAAGGTCAGTGTTTTGGAACGGCCCGGCCAGAAACCAGACCTGAATCCAGTAGGAGACCTGTGGGATGACCTGAAGAGGGCTGTTTACAGGAGATGCCCTGACAATCTGACGGCTCTAGAACGTTTTTGTATGGAAGAGCGGGACCACATTACCAAGTCAGGTTGTCCCGAGCTGATAGACCTACACAAAACGACCGAGTGCTGAAATAAAGTCAAAAGGTGCTTCAGCAAAGTATTAGTTGAGGGGGTGTGCACACTTAATGCAAGCCCCCCCCCCCATAACTTACACAACAGTTAACAGAAACGGAGACTAAAGAGAGAAGGTGGAAAGGATACTTAAAGCTAATAATACAGCCTGGTTACCGGTTAATTGTCAATTAAAACATTCGTTAACATCCATTGTGACCAATTCATTAGAGCACAGGGCTGAAAACATCTTAATGCGCATCCAGCCTATACGCACGCGAACATTCGCGCGCGCGCGCACGCGCATGTAAATCACATCAGTTTAATAATGACACTCTGTCAAATAACCGCCCCCCCCCCTCCCTCCCTCCGTTTCATACACCGCAAATCTTTCCGTATTGTAATCATGTCTCTCGACGGGCTCCAGACAAAACAGGAGGAGACTCGCGGGCTTGTTGCCATGACAACAGGGGAGCCGTCCGCTCTCCTCCCGTCTCACGCAAACGCGCGCGCGCGCGCGCGCACGGGCGCACACGAGCGCGCGGCATCACGGCGGAGTCTGCCTTGCTGCGGGGGTCGGCGCGCACTCGGAAGCGTGCGCAAATGTAGGAGACCCAGCGGGGGAAACAGGGATCCTCCTCCGGCCCTCCTCTGGTTCGGATGGTGAGTGGACGCCGCCGGTTCGCGGTCTGTGTGGGCTTTCGGTGTTTCTCGTGACAGCGACGACCGACGCGACAGCGTCGGCACGCTGCTGGCCGATACGGATTCGCTGTCCATCCGGGTCTCTTCTCCGCTGAACGGCGAGACGCGTGTTTCTTCTCTCGTCGTTATCTCCCTCCCCATCCCCCCCCCCCCATTTCCTTCTAAGACTAGGGTGAGGGCTGTCATCCTACTGGTAATGCATAGCCGTGTAGCCATGGTGAAGCCAACCCCCCCACCCCCCACCCCCTCCGCTGCCTCGCGCTCTGTGCTGAACGCATTAGTCTAATGAGACGTCTGCAGCGCTAGAGGGACAGGATGTAAACGTCTGCAGCCCTGTGTCCTTTCCGTCTTTATGATTGTTATGATTATCTGAGGGCTTCTGGGCTATGAGACAAAAGGTCTTGCTTCCTCGGGCGTTCTGAGCGGAAGAGAGCAGGTAAACCCACCACCACCCACCTACCCCTCAGCCCCCCCCCCCTCCGTGGTTCGCGGTGTTGTCACGGCGGGGTTGGAGGTGCCGTATCCTCCGCAGCTCACGCGTGGCTGGCTGCCTTTGTGTTGTTCGGTTGTGGCGCTCCACTGAAACCGGTTCCTTCCACTGCACTGCACCGCCGAGTGTGCTCAGCGGAATTGCCGGTAGTTTCTATGCAGCCCTCCCCCCCTCCCAAACCACCGCAGGCCCGTCCCCCCCCCCCTCGCGCGCTCGGCTTGCTCGCCGCCGCTGCAGAATAACAGAGATCAACCCGCACGTTGTGCGCCGCTGTGTGTTTGTTTTTTGTTGTTGTGTGCGCGACCCGTTTGGAGATGGATGGCTGTTTTTATCTCTCTCTCTCCCTCCCTCCCTCCCTCCTCCCCCCCTCTCTCTTTCGGTCTTTTTGTCTCCCCCCTCACAGCTCCAAATGAGTGCTCCAGTGGCAGCAGCCCAGGAAGCAGACGGCAACAGCGAGATGCAATCGGCTGCGGTGACCCCCTCCTTCATTCCCAGCCAGTCGGGCAAGATACCGGGCAGGAAGCGAGGGAGACCCCCGCTCCGCAGCGTCGCCAAAATGGATTTTACCAGCCGCTACCCAGAATCCCTCCCTCCCATGAAAGTGCCGAAGAAGAGAGGGAGAAAGCCGGGCTTCAAGGTCAGCCAGATGGGGTTGGGAGGGGGGGGTGAGATGCTGAGGGGGTGAGAAACGGGATGTAGATGCAGCATGTTTAAAAATGTATGTGTAGATACGCGTGCGTGCGTGGCTCCGTGCCCTTCACATTTGGTAGGATGTCAGTTTTCATTGAAAGGCTATGCATCAGCTGGCCTCTGCTCTGTTATGCAAATGTGGTCGTGTGGTTCTGCAACACGCAAACTGGGTGCGAAGAAGGTAGATGTGTACGAACAGGCTCCGAAAGAGAAGCCACTTCTGTTTTCCCCTGTGAGCAGACGCTAGTTCACCATCTGCGGTTACGGTATGAAGTGGTGCGCTCCGAAGAGCCCTTTACGCCTCGTCTCAACCCAGTTTACCTCCTCTGCGCTTCCTCTGCGGGATTTAATACGACTAAATGAACTGAATCGCCAAATGAACAAAAACACACAAATGCGTCTCCGTCCGCAGCTCAAACCCAGGATGGTGATGACACCGCTGGCCATCTCTCCGCCCAGTAGCACCCCGGAACCCGACATGAGCTCCATTCCTCAGGATGCTGCCACCATTCCCCACTCTGCCACGCCCCAGGTGCTCACAGGTAGGACAGAGACCAGGTGAACACAAGTAGGACAGGAACCAGGTCAACAAAGGTAGGACAAAAAAAAAAAACCCTGGTGGACACAGGTAGAACAGAGCCAGGTGGACACAGGTGGGACAGAGCCAGGTGGACACAGGTGGGACAGAGCCAGGTGAACACAGGTGGGACAGAAACCAGGTGGACACAGGTGGACACAGGTGGGACAGAAACCAGGTGGACACAGGTAGAACAGAGCCAGGTGGACACAGGTGGGACAGAGCCAGGTGAACACAGGTGGGACAGAAACCAGGTGATCATGATCATGTATGGTCAGCATGATCATGACAAGTAGGACAGGAACCAGGTCAACAAAGGTAGGGCCAAAAAAACAAACCTGGTGGACACAGGTAGAACAGAGCCGGGTGGACACAAGTAGGACAGGAACCAGGTCAACAAAGGTAGGGCAAAAAAAACAACCCTGGTGGACACAGGTAAAACAGAGCCAGGTGGACACAGGTGGGACAGAAACCAGGTGGACACAGGTAGAACAGAGCCAGGTGGACACAGGTGGGACAGAAACCAGGTGATCATGATCATGTATGGTCAGCATGATCATGACAAGTAGGACATGAACCAGGTCAACAAAGGTAGGGCAAAAAAAAACAACCTGGTGGACACAGGTAGAACAGAGCTGGGTGGACACAGGTAGAACAGAGCCAGGTGGACACAGGTGGGACAGAAACCAGGTGATCATGATCATGTATGGTCAGCATGATCATGACAAGTAGGACAGGAACCAGGTCAACAAAGGTAGGGCAAAAAAAAAACCTGGTGGACACAGGTAGAACAGAGCCATGTGGACACAGGTAGGGCAGAAATCAGGTGAATCACACGTAGGGCAGGAACCATGTGAAGAAAGAACTGAAACCAGGTGATCACAGGCAGGACAGGACCCAGGTCAACAAAGATAGGGCAAAAAAAAAAACCCTGGTGGACACAGGTAGGACAGAAACCTGGTGAACACGGGTAGGACAGAAACCAGGTGAACAAAGGTGGAACAGAAATCAGCTAATCACAGATAGGACAGAGACCAGGTGAAGACAGGTAGGGCAGGAACCAGTTGAATTCAGGCAGGACAGAAACCAGGCGATCACAGGAACAGGAAGTACTCACACTATGAGGAAGTGGACTGTTATCTGTGATCTATAGATGTTTTATCTATGGATGTGCTCACTAAATGCTGCAAACGTTTCAATACTGTGTACTGTAGATTTAAAGCAGGCTGTGTCATGTTCGTTTTGAAGACATTTGTAGATCATGTGACTCATGTAAACAAGCAAGCTTAACTGAATGTCTCTCTCCCCCTCTTACTATCCCCCCTTTTCCCTCTTTTGCTATCTCCTCCGTTCTCTGTCACTCTCTCTCTCTCTCTCTCTCTCTCTCTCTCTCTCTCTCTCTCTCTCTCTCTCTCTCTCTCTCTTTGGGTCAGTCTGTATCTACATCAACAAGCAGGCCAACACGGGTCCTAATCTGGACAGGAAGAAGGTCCAGCAGCTGCCCGACCACTTTGGACCGGACCGGCCTTCGGTGGTGCTGCAGCAGGCCGTGCAGGGCTGCATCGACAGCGCCTTCCAACAGAAAGCTGTCTTCACCCTTCTCACGCAGGGCTACGGGGGAGAAAAGATATCAGGTATCTTACAAAGACCCCAGCAGATCTTATTGTCCGCTTGGGAAATAACTTGAGCGTCAGCCCCTCTCCTCCCGGTGACACACAATGCACACATCCCAGCAGATGTTCTGCTCCATAGTCACGTTCCCTGGTGTTGAAAGGCCATGCTAGGTGGTGGTGACATGTGCTGTGTTTCACTTCCTTGTAAGCTGACTACACCAGCAGCGTTTTTAAGTCTTCGAACGCATGCCCCAAACACAAAGGTTGTCTCAATTCTTAGAAACCTTAAATATGCTGCCAACGAAGGTATCTTATTTAGGCCAGATTGGAAAGATTGAAGATTCAAGAGATTCAATAATTTAGTGCCGTATCAACTTTACAGTTGATTTGGATTTTGTTTGGGTGTGTTCAGATAACAACAGTAAATGTATATTGTAATGATCACGAATGACCAGACTCTCTGACCGACGGGTCGGACCCTTTAGTTGACTGGTTAGCGCATCCCGGCTGCGGCGGTTCCCAGCTTCCCCCTGAATTCGCAACTTTGGGGAGGGGGGGGGGTTAGTGTAACGATCACGAATGACTAGAATCGCTAGCTCATTGGCTAACGGGTCGGACCCTTTAGTTGACTGGTTGGCGTGGGGGACCCGGGTTCGCTTCCCGGCTGCCCCTGAATTCAGTATAACATCACAATACATACAAGGAGTGTCCACAGAAACACTCTGCTACAATTATGATTCAGCTAATGTGACCATACGGCCCATGCTCTTCAAGTGCCGACTCAAAGTGCACGAGCTTAAGGAGACTGTGCTTGTCAGGGAAGCATTTAGGATGCAGATTGCTGCAGGGTAAGTGCTGTTGTGGAAGTGAGATGTTCTGGCCTTGATACCGCAGAGTCTTTTACCCCAAGAGAGATGGAGCGAATAGGGGGCTGGCCGGGTGCGCGGAGTCCTTTTCAAATCTAAAATCTTCCACTGAATGCGAATATCATACGATTCGGAAGTGGTAGGGAGTTCGCAGCCCGTTATTTTTGAAGCCGGGTGCACGACTCTGTCCAGCAGGGGTTTGTTTTTCCTGACGGGCTGCAGAACTGCTGTGCCATACAGTTACTGAGAAAGTGAGCGCAACTTCTATTACAGCTCTGTAGAAATGTGACGTCCCAAATCTCCTAAGCCGCCTTAGAAACAATAGTCACAATATGCGTCCTTAATCAATATGGCCATCCCATAATGCAAAGCGATGACAAGCTTTCTAGAAGAGAAAAACCCTTTAAGACGGTAGACAAAAACCAGGATCCATGGCTGAAAGTTGGATAAAAACGACAGCATTGCTGAGGGCTGAGGTGACTAAATGCTGGGGTGAGTAAACAGCAGTCGCATGCAGGGCGGCAGGAACGGTTGGCGACAGAACCGCCGTGTAGCTGAAGTGTCTCAGTAAGCCCACTCATACGGTTCTGTTTTGGTTGAGATGCTGCTCGTGTAGGAAGTAGGGAGCGAGGCGGCTCCCTGGGGACTGAGACACGGCGAGAGTCGCGGGTATTTGCATGTGTACTAAAGCACCAACAATGGAGGTCCATTTCTTTTACCCGATTCAGATAAACATCTGTACAGGGCGTTGCGTGTACTTGGCACCCATCGCCCCTCAGAAATACACACATCATGTCTACCAGTTTACTACCGGCCATTACGCGGAGTAGAGATTTATTGGCTCCAGCGGCTCCACCCGTGCTGTCTAAATTAATTAAAAGAGGACCAAGAAGTCCATCTTCGAGCCAGTCCCGCTGAGCGCGTCAGCAGTCACTTAATGGAGATAATAGGCCCACGATCACACGACGCTATAAAACCTCTGGAATACTCATTATTTGGTGACGTTCCACTAAACTGAATTTTAATAATTTCACAAAACAGAATCATAGGCGGCAGATGTTCTTCAATTAGTTATCTTGCTGCGCAGGGCAACATTTCTGAATTCCGCTCTATGTTAAGTGCCAGAAAAGAAGGGGAGAGATGGGTACCCATTTGCCATGGGAGATAGTGTATTGGTAGTCTTTGAAGGGTCAAAGGGGCGGCGCAGTGGTTAGCGCGGTCGCCTCACAGCAAGGAGGTCCTGGGTTCGAGCCCCCGGGGTAGTCCAACCTTGGGGGTCGTCCCGGGTCGCCCTCTGTGTGGAGTTTGCATGTTCTCCCCGTGTCTTTGTGGGTTTCCTCCGGGGCCTCCGGTTTCCTCCCACAGTCCAAAGACATGTAGGTCAGGTGAATCAGCCGTACTACATTGTCCCTAGGTATGAATATGTGTGTGTGTGGGCCCTGTGATGGACTGGTGGCCTGTCCAGGGTGTCTCCCCGCCTGCCGCCCAGTGACTGCTGGGATAGGCTCCCGCGACCCTGTGTAAGGATAAGCGGTTTGGCTAATGAATGAATGAATGAATAAGGGATCAAAGGTCAGCTTGCATAAGGTATCCTCCACTCTTAATGAAGACACAACCCTTTTGGCATGGTGTCTACGGCATGGAGCGAAACCAGAAATGACCCCATTAGGAATAAAAGGTGTCTAAATCCTCTTTTGTTGCAGGGTTCTCACCGATTCCCTTCTTCTTTCAGCCACGTTTGATGGGAAGCAGCACCTCCTGAGTCTCCCCGTGGTGAACAGCATCGGCTACGTACTTCGCTTTCTGAAGAAACTCTGCCGCAGCTTGCACTGTGAAAACCTGTTCAGCGACCAGCCCATTACGCAGCACAGCGGCGGCTCCTACCAGTCTGACGGTACTCCTCCACTTCCTCCCTGTCGTCTAGCTTCGGTGGGAAAATGTAGTCAAGTCCCCACTGGTTGCATCGAAGCTACAGCGTAAACACAGCCTCATTCGTTAAGACACGGGGCTGAAGCCAGAGAACCGGAGGATTTCCTCATCGATTTGTCAATGAAGTCTTAAACTTCTTTAAGTCTCCACCTAATTTCTTAAAGTACTGATCTATTAACTCAACATTAGCCCCATCTAGGACCAGCATAAGCCACCGTCTTGGTGCTGGTCCCGTGGAAATGCATTGACAATTTCCTGGAAAACCCGCTTTGCCCTGATTGGGGCAGTTCCGAGTTGGGTTGGGCAAGGTTTCCCAACCAAGGCGTGCCATTCTGGAGAACCTTTCCGAACTCCTCGAACCCTTTTCTGCTACCTGAGTGAAAATTTAATCTCTGTGTGTCTTGTCCAAGCCTACCTTCAAATACATCTGTCAATGTGGACGCTCCTGTTCTTTATCTCCGCCTGTTCACTGTGCGCTGGGAAAACCTGAGGTTGCCGGTATCACTGTGGACGTCATACTGGACAAAATACAAATATTTCCTTTAAAAAAAAAAATCAACAATGGCAAATAATAAAAGCCTCTCTCTGTGAGGAAGAATGTTTGAATTTAACCTATGGATTCAGAAAACGAGGCGTAGAAGAAGAACGAGAGCATCCCTATTGACAAGGTAGACTTGGACAGGCCACACAAAAGTGAGATTTTAAACTTTCATATGAATATTTTCAAGCAAAATCTCTCACTTGGGTAACAGAAAAGGGTTCGGGGATTTTAGAAGTGTTATTAGACCGGAAATTTTCCTTCCCCAACCCAAGTCAAAAGTGCTGCAAATGGAGCTAAATGAGCATCCTAGGAAATTGCAAATGGATTCCCATGGGACTAGAACCCACGCAGTGGTTTGTGCTTTCCTGAAACGGGGGACACACGATGATGCTGGCACATCATTGGTATCGGCCGATAAGGGCAATAGAATGAAATATCGGCATCAGCCGAAATGCCGATACCACCGGCATGGACGCATGTCATGTAGGTGGGGCGCCTAGGTGGCGATTCATATTTTTGTCTCTGGGTGCCCAAATTAAGTAAACACCGATTTTCACCGAAAAATACCCAGATTTTTTTTAAAAGGAGCAGATCGATTTAAACTGATTTTCACCCGGATTTTATGTTTCCACGGATCCAAAAGCTGTTCCTGTTCATGTGAGGTTATGTAACAGTGCCCTCTTGTGGCGGAATCAAGCATGCCGGATGGCTTTGAAAAATAAAAACCGAAAACGCTGCGCCTTGAGTAAACACCACCAGGGTGATGATTGTTAACACGCGTGCTTTAGTAATTACCACCATGTAGGCTTACTAGGCCGCAGTCGTCTGTCTGTCTAATCACTTTTAAACAGGTTGTACTTGTTTTGTTTTTTTTTACACACAGTTTCTATGTAGTTTTTACCTGTTGGAGGGCTGCGTAGCCGCACGTGGAGAAAACAAAATAGACCAGCCATGTAAAAGTAGAGATCAGCAGTGCGATGTGCGCGGCTTCCGTGGTCGGAGTTGCAGCTTCAGTTCTGTCCTCCACAGGACAGACTTGATGTTCTCTGCAACTAGGTGGGAAAAAATATGTGCATGTATTGGTATCAGCATCGGCAATCGGCCAAAATGAGTTGGGAAATATCGGCATATTGGATATCGGCAAAAATCCAATGTTGTGCATCCCTCGTCCAACGTGACGTGACATCGATGTCTCAAAACTAAGAGGCTCTAACAATATGGAAAAGTATCTATGTTTGCAAGAACATCAAAATAGCTCTAGATCGGGCGTCCGGATGGCGTGGCGGTCTATCCCGTTGCCTGCCAACATGGGGATCGCCGGTTCAAATCCCCGTGTTATCTCCGGCTTGGTCGGGCGTCCCTACAGACACAATTGGCCGTATCAGCGGGTGGGAAGCCGGATGTGGGTGTGTGTCCTGGTCGCTGCACTAGCGCCTCCTCTGGTCGGTTGAGGCACATATTCAGCGGGGAGGGGGAACTGGGGGGGAATAGCGTGATCCTCCCACGCCCTACGTCCCCCTGGCAAAACTCCTCACTGTCAGGTGAAAAGAAGTGGCTGGCGACTCCACGTGTATCAGAGGAGGCATGTGGTAGTCTGCAGCCCTCCCCGGGTCAGCAGAGGTGGTGGAGCAGCGACCAGGACGACTCGGAAGAGTGGGGTAATTGACCAGATACAATTGGGAAGCAAAAAATGGGGGGGGGGGTAATAAAAAAAGCTCTAGATCTAATTTGGAAAGTGACTGTGGAATGAGTGTGGAGATAGGGAATGCTAGCTCTCTTTCAGTACAGAGCACATAGAACAAGCAAACAACTGGAAGTCGGTAAAATAAAGCTGAACTGTTTGATACGGCGTGTGTTCCACTATATATATCTTGTTCTTCCATTACTCACAGCCGAAACCTCAATGGCTGAAGACTACCATCTGGACCAGTCCGACTCCAAACGCTACTCTGTGGACCCGGGAGACTCCGCCTTTGGTTCCATAAGCTCCTCCTACTCGCCAAAGTCCTCCTATGGCTTCCGGCTGTCACAGCAGTTCTCCTCCAACAGCTCGGCCCCCATGGGTATGTGCAGGCAGACGTCCAGCAGTCCCAGCACCTTCCTGGAAAACAACAGGACAGGTCAGAGGTCATCCAAAGGAGGACCAAAAGATGGTCAGCCTTACTATGGGAACAATTCAGTGTTGCAATCTACTACCGCTTGTTTCTTCATTAGGATTTAGACATGGTCAATGGCTCTTAAAGTTACGGAGGGAAAACATTAGACAAAGAAGGACGATGTTTAAAGCTGCATTAAGTCAGTGTTTCCCAACCCAGTGCTCGAGGACCCCCCATCCTGCAGATTCCCATTGTAGCCCTGCTTGTACCTATCCAACCAGCCATCTCACAGGACTTAATTATGCAAGGTGTGCAAAATCTGACATAATTCATTGCTGATTGGTTAAACAACTGCAAACAGGGACCTATTCAGGGTTTGCAAAGAAAATCTGCAGGATAAGGGGTCCTTGAGGACTGGGTTGAGAAACACTAAGTCCCCATTCTGCCCGCTAGATGGTTGACAGTAGTTCTGCAGAGATTTCAAAACACACAGTCAACAGCTAAATCACTGCGCACTGCTCCGCTCCCGTCGCTACAGTGGCCAGAGTGGAACAAACAACTCCATTTCTATCCATTTGTGAAGCATTTGGTGCTCCCCACTAATCACATCCAGGTTCGGTCAGCCAGCTTCTGGGATTCATACTTGGAGTTTCTCTGACTCGGTCCATGTTCGAATCTCTTCACCTGTCACTCTCTTGACTCTCAGACATGTTGCGCTGAACGGGCAGCATTGACATTCCTGACTTGTGAGTTGGGAGCAGCTTTTTCAGGGTTTTATGGGGGGGAGGGAGTGTGAGGAGAGAAGACCGGACCAACGAATCCAAACAATAAACTGAAAGCCGAGGGAAACTGCAGACTCCGGTGTTGATTCTCGGTGTGATCAGCAGTAACGGTCTGTTCACCTTACAGGGAGTCATTTGATTCACTGTTGGTATATAAAAAAAATTAGCTTAACGCAGCTTTAAATGGTCTTGTTCCATCCTCTCTCTTTCTGTTGTTTAATGTCTCCTTCCCACTTTTCCCACTTTTCCCCTTGCTGTCTATTTCTCTCGCTCTATATTTCTTTCTTTCCGTCCGTCCATCTCATTCACCCTCTCTTCTTTCTCTACATCACGCTCACTCTGTTTTTATTTCTCTCCTCATCTCTCCTATTCTCTTCTCAGGAGGCTACAATGCATCTCCAGAGTCCCAGGAGTCCAAGCCTCCCCCCAACAAGGACCCGTCTACCTGGTCTGTGGAGGACGTGGTGTGGTTCATCAGGGATGCTGACCCCCAGGCCCTGGGACCCCATTCAGACATTTTCAGAAAACATGTAGGGGTTTTTTTTTTTTACTTGCATGTTCCTGGTTGATCAGACACATCTCTGATCTGTACTGCTTTCCAATAAGGTACACGTGATAAGAGGTTTACAAGTGGTTACTAGTTACTTTACTAATAGTTACTTACAGGGGTGGGTGTCTGGCATGGAACGCCTGGTGGGGCGCAATAGACTCTGCATGGGCAGCATCTGACTCCTCCGTGAAACTACACACAAAACTACTGGCTCGATGAATCCAAACACAAACACATCTCGTCAGCGAATGAAATCGCAGATGCACACATTAGCGCAACGCGGTGCAGGAGTAAGCGGAGGTGGAGGCGGGGATATCACCAATAACAGCATTTGATCTCACATGACTGGTATATTGCCTTGTTACACCGCATCGCATGACAAACCAAAAGTGATCAAGCAGTATACGGTCATTGTGGTCTGCAACCGTAATAACGCAGCCAAAGCAACATTCCATTGCTTTCCGGGCTTTAACCTACAGCCAGGCGCGGATCTACGGGGGGGGGGCAACAGGGGTGGCAGCTGCCACCTCTGGGACACAGTCTTGCCACCCCTAGAATCCCCCCTCCCCCCTCACAGGCGCGGATCTACAGGGTGGCAGCTGCCCCCTCAGGGACACAGTCTTGCCACCCCTTTGCCACCCCAGGAAAAAAATCTCTAGATCCGCCACTGCCTACAGCCAAAATAACACACCTTGTCGTGATGCTAAATAGACTCGGCAGCGACGTTGGTTGCTTGACAAGAAAAGACGCAAGGCGGTCTTTCATCTGGGCGAACTTGTCCATAACTTTTCCTGTCCAAGTCCACCAATCCGTGAATGAATTCATTTTCAACTGATGGCATAGCACGTGTGTGTCACCCCTGTTGCCCCCTGGTGTCGCGTGCAAATGCCTTAATCCTTCTCCCCGTTGAAAAGCTTCTCTGCACGCTGATACCGTCGTAGCGACGTGTACGAAACATCTCGATGCTGTCATTCTGTTGTTCTCTATTGGCTGCTCTCAGCATGGGGCCAACGTGATCGTGCCCCACAGCTCAGTACTGAGAGGAGAAGTACCGACCTGTACACAACAGGTACAGGAAGATGTGTGGAATGTGTCGGGCAGCGCTACTGTTGTCATATGTAATAAACGTGCAACCATATTCGTTATGAAGAAATATATATATATATATATTACTTGTTACACTGTATTATTGATCATGTTGACATGGTGACATCTGGTGGGGCCAGCCCCCTCCAGCCCCTAATGCAGAGATGTCGTTGGTTACTTAATGACCGTTAAAGGCCTTTGCACACCAAGTCTGAATTTTGTTGTCCTAAAACTTCACACATTTCAAAATTAATGGCTTCTGTTTTGTCCTTTAACTTTACATACAACCTCCAAAAAAAGACGTCTGTCATAAATGTTTTCAAAACAGTTTTTTTTTTTTTTGCATCTGTCAATGAGCTGTCAGAGTTTTTTTGAATTGTTGGACCACGATGATCGATGGGAAAGAAGTGCATAATAAGTATGCACCAATAAAATTGGTGTGCAGAGGCCTCAACTGTAGTTGTGCAAAAAACAACTTTTGTGCATGCATTGCACAATGTTTTCAAGCGTTATTTGTATCCCGCTCACCGAGAATGCGAATCGTCAGCCTCGCCGGCCACGTGGTTTCCGAGAGAATGTCTACGGAGACTCTCGTAGCGATAAAATGTGGCTTCCCAACCTTGTAGCCCAAAAGCCTGTTTATTTAATGTCTTATAACATTACCGATTTAAAACACGTTGAAAAATAAGTTGAGGGGTGGGGGGGGTTGCACGTCCGGGTAGCATGGCAGTCTATTCCGTTGCCTACCAACATGGGGATCGCCGGTTCGAATCCCCGCGTTACCTCCGGCTTGGTCGGGCGTCCCTACAGACACAATTGGCTGTGTCTGCGGGTGGGAAGCCGGATGTGGGTATGTGTCCTGGTCGCTGCACTAGCGCCTCCTCTCGTCGGTATGGGCGCCTGTTCGAGGGGGAGGGGGAACTGGGGGGGGGGAATAGCGTGATCCTCCCAAGTGTTACGTCCCCCCTGGCGAAACCCCTCACTGTCAGGTGAAAAGAAGCAGCTGGCGACTACACGTGTATGGGAGGAGGCATGTGGTAGTCTGCAGCCCTCCCCGGCTCGGCAGAGGGGGTGGAGCAGCGACCGGGACGGCTCGGAAGAGTGGGGTAATTGGCTGGATACAGTTGGGGAGAAAAGGGGGGGGGGAGTTATGAGTTAGGAACCATTAAGAAAGTAATAAGTAACCACTTACAAACCCTTTATAAAGTATACCTCGTTGTAAAGTGTTGCCATCTTATCTTAACTTAGCTCAGTGTTTCTCAACCCAGTCCTCAAGGACTCCCTATCCTGCAGATCTTCATTGTAACCCTGCATAGGTAGCCCTGCTTGTACTTACTCGACCAATCATCTCGCAGCACTTAATTACGCAAGGTGTGCAACGTCTGACAAAATTCATTGCTGATTGGTTGAATAACTACAAACAGGTATACCTATTCAGGGTTGCAAAGAAAATATACAGGATAGGGGGTCCTTGAGGACTGGGTTGAGAAACACTGACTTAGCTTATCTTAGCCTGCCTTATTTTACTGTGGCTGTAACTGGCCAGAATTTTGCATGGCTAACACACCAGCACGAGTGCGTACATGCTTACTGACACAGCTAGCCATGCCTTGTTGTCTTGACACAAAGCTCCTCTTGTTTGCAGGAGATTGACGGAAACGCCCTGTTGCTCCTGAAGAGCGACATGATCATGAAGTACCTTGGACTGAAGCTGGGGCCGGCGCTGAAGCTGTGCTACCACATCGATAAGCTAAAGCAGACCAAGTTCTGAGCGTTGCCTGGTGGCTTCTTTTCCCCGCCTTTCCTGCAGAGGGTGGAATCCGACAATGCATTTTACTGATGGTTTTACATTTCACAATGTCATGTAGTGATGATCCTAATGTCAGCCCAACTTTTGGTTAATGGTCTTATTTTCTATGAGCCCCCCCCCCACCCCACCCCCCACCCCCAGATTTGGATCTATCCACTCTTGCCTTGTGGGACACACTCTGAAATAATGTTATTCGTAAAAGGCCGGTGTAAAGAAGAGGCTGCCCAAGGTGCTGTCAGCGGCTTACCGTGGTCCAGTCATAGGTCAGCTAAGGCCTTTGGCTAGTTTGGCCGCTTTGGGACCTGTAAGGTTTAAGCATGCTTCAGACGAACTAGTTTGTACAATGTGTTGTCCGACCACGTTGGACGGGCTGCTTCAGTCGAACCAGTCACACCTTCGCCAAACAACCTGAACTTGAAGGTGGCTGAAGAAGCTGTCCATCACCCAGGGTGGGTTTAGAAACAGCAAGTCTTTGCGAGAGAGTCAAACACGTGCGGATAAAGGAAAACACTGGGGGAGTTCCCCCCCCCCCCCAAGACGTTCATGCGGAGCGGTGAGCAGTCAGCGGCGCTGGAAGCGGTTCACGTGAAGAACGAATAGAATTTGCAGGCCACTTGACACCCTACTCATTTTCACACCTGAGCAACAGCTGGTCCATCACTGCAGAAAGTCGACGTAGACTCTAAAATGTCCGGTTCTGGTTCGGATGCAGAACTCTGCAGTCCGAACGTGTGAGAGAGGAGCTTCTGTCAAACGATCTGAACAGTCTGCAGAACTCGGCCTCCCTCACTGTTACATCATAAACGTACGACGGGACACGCGCTACACTGTAAAAAGGGATTCTCGCCTCACAGGGGGGGGGGGGTAGGCGGTCCTATCCGGAAAGGGCCGGTGTGGGTGCCAGGTTTTTGTTCCAACCGAGCAGTTACACACCTGACCCCACTAATCAACCAGTAGAGTCTCTGCTGGGGGAACCTGATTAGGAGACACAGGTGCGTAACTGCTTGGTTGGAACAAAAACCCGGCACCCACACCGGCCCTTTCCGGATAGGACCGCCCACCCCTGTAGGGCTCACAAGACACGTGTTTACTCATGTTTACCAAACTATAAATCATTCTATGACTTCTTAAAGAAATACGGTGCATTACTTAACTGCTACGTTGTTTTATGGGTGAGGGGTTAGGAAATTCATTTTGATACTATTTTTTCACATTCGTATATAAAAGACGTAACGGTCCCATTTGATTAAAAAAAAAGAAAAAAAATCATCGTTTTTGATATCATTTTGATACAAAACGACGGAGCCTGAACAAAACGTAAGGACGGCCAACATAGAAAGAAAACACTCTTGTTCACATATTCAGTAAACGAGATAAATGTGATATTTATGTTTCAATATGCAAGGTTGTTTAATGCTAACCATTGGTATTGCCCCGCAGCCTCGTCCTGTATGATCAGAGCTGAGCAATTCAGTTTTCAACTCATTTATCTGGAAAGAGCCCCATTGTTGGGAGTGAGGCCGATGATATGTACCAAACATTTCCGTACGACAAAGAGAAGACCCACACGGCTATCTGAGTACTGCTCTTGTATGCCACTTTGGTGTACAGTATGCATCCTTTTTTAATCAGTTAATCTTTGTACGTGAATGCTGCTGTAAAAACTATATGACGTGTAAAGCCATGCCTAGTGAGATCGAGCTAAGGTGTTTTATGAAGAGAAGGGCGATGGAGAGGAGTTTTAGAGAAACGCTGAGTGGATCCATACTCCTTACTGGTGCTAAAGTTATCTACGTATTTACATGTTGGCTTTTGTGTTCGTGAGATGTAAATGAAATCCTATGTGTAAACTGTACCCTATGTGAGTATTAAATCAAGACGCCGAGTAGCCAGAGCTCGTGTGTCCGAATGAGAGCTTCGTAGTTTTTGTGTGTAGTAAAATGTCATCGCACGGATCGCGGTTTAGTTTTGTTACAGAGTGGCGTACTAGGAGGCCATCGAAATTCATGGTTATTAAATACTTTCATACCAAAGAGCCCAAAATGGGCCCCACATTTGAATGTGGAGAAGTGAGGCGCTGATATGAAGTCACTTTAATTGGCTTGATTCACCAGAGTTGTTGTCCGTATCATCGCCTCAAGAGTGTAAAACTGATTGGTGCAGTAGTGCGGACGTTGTACCGGACCCTTGTGGTGAAGAGGGAGCTGAGCCGCAAGGCAAAGCTCTCAATTTACCAGTCAATCTTCGTTCCAACCCTCCCCTATGGTCATGAGCTCTGGGTAGTGACCGAAAGGGTGAGATCGTGGATACAAGCGGCTGAAATGAGTTTCCTCCGTAGGGTGTCTGGGCTCAGCCTTAGAGATAGGGTGAGGAGCTCGGACATCCGGAGGGAGCTCGGAGTAGAGCCGCTGCTCCTTCACGTCGAAAGGAGCCAGTTGAGGTGGTTCGGGCATCTGATCAGGATGCCTCCTGGGCGCCTTCCTTTGGGGGTTTTCTGGGCACGTCCAACTGACAGGAGACCCCGGGGTAGACCCAAAACTCGCTGGAGGGACCACATGTCCAATGTGGCCTGGGAACGCCTTGGGATCCCCCAGCAGGAGCTGGAGGGCATTGCTGAGGAGAGGGACATCTGGAGTGCCCTACTTAGCTTGCTGCCACCGTGACCCAATCCCAGAGGAGAGGCTGATGATGAGGTGAGGTGAGATGAGAAGAGTGTAAAATTAATGTTAAAAAAAAAAACAACAATGTACGACTAATCACTAGACAACATACTTGTGTCTCTTATATGAAATAATGGTGGAAGTCATTACTGCTTGAATAATGAGCTGTGACTCCTTCATGGATCAGTGAAGTCTGCTTGGAGAACCCATTATCCAAGCCGTTTATCCGAATTCGGGTCGCGGGATGCTGGGGCCTATCCCAGCAGTCATTGGGCGGCAGGCGGGGAGACACCCTGGACAGGTCACCAGTCCATCACAGGGCCCACACACACACACACACAATTCACACCTAGTGACAATTTAGTACCGCCGATTCACCTGACCTAGATGTCTTTGGACTGTGGGAGGAAACCGGCGCACCCGGAGGAAACCCACGCAGACACGGGGAGAACATGCAAACCCCACACAGAGGATGACCCCCACGGTTGGACAGCCCTGGCGTTCGAACCCAGGACCTTCTTGCTGCTGAGGCAACCGCGCTAACTACTGTGCCACCCTGCCACCCTTGCTTGGAGAACCCTTGCCGTCTTATTCATGAGCTAAGAAGTTAAACATCTGACGTGATTTCCTGTAACTTTACACATCTTTGGCCATGCACTGACTCTTCCCCTTTGTTTTGCCCATTTTTTTCTATTGTTTTGTGTAACTAAACATTTCCTTATACAAAGGACAATAGGACCGTCATCATGGATGGATTACTGGGCACGGCCCCGGGGCCCAAGAGGTCAGATGGCCCATGAAGTTGCTGTTAATAACTTTTTATTATTTACTGCAGAATTTAAGGACTCAGTCATTCATTTCAATACCAGCTAGCTGTCACTGGTGTTTGAACAGGGCTTATAAAGTCAGCCTACTAAATACTGCTTTATGCAAGCTGACCTTTGACCTACTATGACTGCAAATGACCCGGGTCGCTGTATGTCCATTATGGACTGACTTTAGGAGACACCCCTCAGCACTGCTCCCCCTCACAATATCCAACAACAGCCCTGTCTCAACCGTGGAGACCTTCAAGTTTCTGGGAACTGCCATTTCCAGGGACCTGAAGTGGTAGACCAACTTCAACTCCGTCCTCAAAAAGGCCCAGCAGAGGATGTTCTTTCTGCGGCAATTGAGGAGATGTGGTCTGCCACAGGAGCTGCTGAGCCAGTTCTACACCGCAGTCATTGAATCTGTCCTGTGCACATGCGTCACGGTCTGGTTCAGAGAAGCAACAAAACAGGACAGGAACAGACTGCAGAGAACAGTAAGTCAATTTTATTTGTATAGCCCAATATCACAAATTACATATTTGCCTCAAGGGGCTTTACAGCAACACAACATCCTGTCCTTAGACCCTCGCATCGGATAAGGAAAAACTCCCTAAAAAAACCCTTTAACAGGGAGAAAAACTAGGAAGAAACCTCAGGGAGAGCAACAGAGGAGGGATCTCTCTCCCAAGACGGACAGCGTGCAATGGATGTTGTGTTTACACAACGTACAGAATACAACACTGAAAGAGGATAACAGAATTATAATGGAATTATAAAATGTATGAAAAATAAGATGCGCAGGATGCCAAGCAGTGTCCAGACGCCACCAGAACAGTCCAGGACCCGAGCCACGTGACCACCATCACCATGTTAAAAAACAAAACAAAACAGGAAACAAAAATTACATGAATTTATAAGCTATATAAAAAGAAAATGTGATGAGGGGGACGCCAAGCAGCGTCCATGTGGCGACCACCATCACCATGGAGACTCACATGACACCATTCACACACAGAAAAGAGAAAGGAGAAGACGTCGTTCAGAGAGAGAGAAAAGACATGCGAGAGAAGAGAACAGTTTGCAGTAGTCATTAGTCATAATTAATTAAGTCATCAATTTGTCATAATCTATACCCTATAATCTGGTAGGAAGAACAGTGGTTGTTAAATTCATTGAGATCGACCCGCCATGCAGTACCGACCCGCCATGCAGTACAGGTTGTGAAGCACCCAACCTAAAGGCAACTAACTGTAGGTTAGGGCAAAAAGAGGAGTCTCAAGCTTGGATTTAAAGGACTCAACAGACTCTGACTGTCTGGCGGCAGCAGGCAGGTTATTCCACAAGAACGGGGCCCGACGGGAAAAGGCCCTGCTGCCACCAGCTGACTCCTTCTTAACTTTGGGGACACACAGGAGCCCTGTATTCCCGAGAGCGAAGAGCTCGAGATGGACTGTACGGTTTAAGGAGATCAGACAGGTATGATGAGGCAAGCCCATTTAGGATTTTATAAGTCAGCAGAGGCACCTTGTAGTCTGATCTAACATGGATAGGAAGCCAGTGAAGGGAGGCAAGAATAGCGGTAAGTGAGGACAGCGGAGAAAAATCGTTGGCGCTCCCCCTGCCCACCATGCAGGACTTGTACACCTGTAGAGTTCAGAAACAGGCGGGCAGAATCAGCACAGACCTCCCCCCCCCCCTACACCCAGGACACAGTCTGACACTGTGCAGGTGGCACGGTGGCCCAGTGGTTAGCGCTGTTGCCTCACAGCAAGAAGGTCCTGGGTTCGAACCCCAGGCCGTCCCGGATCCTCTCTGTGCGGAGTTTGCGTGTTCTCCCCGAGTCTGCGCGGGTTTCCTCCCACCATCAACAAGACGTGCACGTTAGGGTTAACACTCCTGCCGGTGTCCCTGAGCAAGGCAGCGGAAAGAAGAACTGGAGTTGGTCCCCGGGCGCTGCACGGCGGCTGCCCACTGTTCCTCGCCACACAGCTAGGATGGGTTAAATGCGGAGCCAAATTCATCTGTATATGTACAAAATGACTAACAAAGACTATTCTATTCTATTCTGTTTGAACTCCCACCCACCGGCAGGCGCTACAGAGCAATATGAACCAAAACCACCTGACACAGGGGCAGTTTTTTCCCCACAGACCATCTCTCTCATGAACACTTTACAGCGTGGGGCAATAATGGACACTGTAAATACGACACTTGGTAAACAGCCCCTTCTGGTCAAGGTGTCTCACCTACATATCTGTTGTGTACACTACCTCTTTAAACCAGATGTGCAGTACAAATGTGCCACTGTAAATACTCACACAACTGCTGTCTACTGGTTACAAATCATTGCTGTTATTGTTATTATAACTAACATACGTAGATAATTATAATTACATAATATCCACCCAGCCATTAGCCGAACCGCTTATCCTGCTCATCCCATCCCAGCAGTCATTGGGCGGCAGGCGGGGAGACACCCTGGACAGGCCATCATACAGGGCCCACACATACACACACACACACACACACACACAAACACACACATTCATACCTAGGGACAATTTTAGTACGGCTGATTCACCTGACCTACATGTCTCTGGACTGTGGGAGGAAACGGGAGCCCCCGGAGGAAACCCATACAAACACAGGGAGAATATGCAAACTCCACACAGAGGACGACCCGGGACGACCCTCAAGGTTGGAATACCCCAGGGCTCGAATCCAGGACCCTCTTGAGGTGAGGCAACCGCGCTAACCACTATATATATTATAGATAAATATTTTAGTATATAATACATGAGCAGAATTAGTTATTAGTTATTCAGCCATAACAAAACTCTTCATAGTTGCGAGATGCCTGTTGTGAACACACACTTATACCTCCAGTATTCTATTTATTATTCCACTTATTTCCTTTGTTTTTCTTCTGCGTTTGTGTGTGAGTGATGGTATGTATGTAAGTACTAGGAGCTGCTGTGAATCAGAGTAAAATTCCTGGTGTGTCTAGACACCCTTGGCCAATAAAGTTGATTCTGGTTCTGATAAACCCTGTTTAATGTGGGGGTGCCGGGTCTGCGGTGTGGTCTGTGGCGGTGTCTGGTCTGATCATTAACAAGTTGCGGTTGAGGGATGGAGCGGGGCATGCTGTACCGAGCAACAATACAGACAGGCTTGTCAGTCACTTTTTGACAAGTAAGGAGAATTTATTGCTTATTTTACAGCAAAAAATATAAGTTTTGGGCTCTCCGGCCAAAGGGTATCTCCACAAGGTGGGTCACGGCGTGCAAAAGTTTGGGAGGCCCTGACTTAAAGTGTACCTACACGTGTAATGCAGTGGCACATTTCCCCAACAGTGGCTCTTTCAGACTGGAGAACACAACTTGGTAGTGCCTATGAGCTGATTTTGCTCCTCAGCTAACTGCCGCTTGGTTTCACTGAATACACTTTAGTTGGAATTTTTGGGGTAATGACCCCCCCCCCAAAAAAAATGCAGTGCACCTACTCAAGGGCGAATTTGTGGTTACTATGTGGTTGGTTTTGGGGTTGTAATTGAGTGTTACTTTTGCTGTAAAACCATTTATGGGTACAGGGGAGTACTTGCCGTCTGTGCCGCTTGTCATCATTGAGTTTAACGGGTCGTAAATCAAAGGTGGGTTCGAGGTTACCAAGCTGCCGGTTTTAAAACCCCTGCTGGAGAATTGTTGGCTCGTGCTAACGGAGCGTACCCGTGCCGGGGTTTGGGTTGGGGTGTTGGGGTGTTGGGTTGGATGGGGGGGGGGGGCTGGTGTGTGGTGCGCCTGGTGCGGCGTTGCTAATCCTCTGTGGCCGTCCTGCAGCGCTGCAGGCTGACTGGCTGACTGTCTGCTGGGTGACGCGCTGCAGCCTGACCAGAGACTGAGCGGCGGGTCTGCGCCTCATCTGGAGCATCGTCGGGAAAGAAAGGAGGGAAGAGGAAGAAGAAAAAAAAACGAGAGAAAAATCGGGAGAATATTCCGCGTTTATAAGAAGGAGGAGCACAGGCTGAAGATAACCGTTCCGTCTTCGTCGGGAGCTGCTATTTTCGGGACTTTTTGGAGGAGCCGGTGCCGTTTTATAGCCACGCCGAGTCGCCAAATTCCAGATCTGAAAAGGTAAGAAGTAACCGCTGCAGAACGCATTATGTCATGCTGGCCATGCACGCGGTCCCGCACGAGAGACGCGCCGCGCAATGGACGCCTCGCGTACCATTTTACATTTAGGGTGCTACAACGGGGTTTTGTTTGAAAATCTATAACGGATGGATGAGATTGGACCGCAGGGTCTGGCGTGAGATCGGGGAGAGGTTTTGGCACCTGCGCACCCCCCCCCACCCCCCTCCTCGCGTTGAAAGGCGGAACGTTTGGGCAGAAATCGCCCCGAAAACCTCCAGAAATCATTTGACGAATGGGCCGAAATGTCATCAGATATCAGCCGTGTCTGTTCGTTTCTTACTGCACCCCCCACCCCGGTGTGATGGGGTGTCCGTCGGGGGAGCCGTCTCGTTGTGAAAATGGCCCCATCGCTTATGAAATGTTGACGGGGGGGGTTTTGTTTCATTTTGCAAGCCGATGCGCCCCGAAGGATTTCAGCGGAAAGCGACGGAGGCTTTCGAACCCGCGCATTCTCTCACTGCGTCGTTTCCATCGGAATGCGCAGCTCGGCGCGCGCGTTACGGCTGTCAGCGTGACACCGAATGTGGGGCTTTTCTCCTCATGCGGACGCCACAAGTCACTCAACCCCCCCCCCCCCCGCCCCCGCTCCGCGCGACACACGGCTCGTACGCCACTGAACACCGTCCTGTCATAAAGACACGACGGCTGGGCTCGAACGCGGGCTCGTGTGTTCCGTCTTCTTCTTCCCCCCCCCTCCTACCGCCCCCCGTGCACATTTTTTCCCGCACAAACGTTTGTCCTCAAGGTCATTCGCTGCAGCCTGCTTTAACGCCGACCGGGCCCCGTCCGTTTCCCACGCAGCTGCGAGCGGCGAGAAACAGACGAGGCTTGTCCCCCCCCCCCCCCACCACACACACACAGCCCGTTTCCGATTTTACAGCGGAGCGGGCCTGACGCGATGCGGCGCGTGTCCAGCTGTCACGCCGCTGCAAACAGATGTGGACCCGCTCGCGCATCTCACACCAGAAAGCCTCCCCCCCCTTTCTCATTCACCTCCTTTGTGGGTCTAGAACCGACGCATGCAAGGACCGTTTCTCACGTTTGCCTCAGTGACTTGTATTCGGGGCCCCCGGCCGCACTCGCGGTTGCCATTTGTCGTGGGGCCCTTTTAGCGTTAAAACCCAGCTTATCCAAGCTGTTTGGCCTGCGGATTGTCATCGTCAGCCACAGCTCGGAGATGTATAACCCACTGAGTAGGCTGAATTAACAGAGTATAATTTAATCAGTAGCACAGGAAGTGGTATTAGAGCCACACCAACCCAGATGAACTACTGATGTCTTGCTGAGGTCTGAGCCTACATAGAGGATGACTGGTAGGCCTTGTGCTTCAGTATGAGCAGCAGTGTCTCAGGATTGGTAGTCGTGTTGTAGTTTGTGTTGTCAGTGTCATGTTTATGGGATAGTGGTACCGGTGACCAGTGGAAACTTGATCTCACTGATCGAACCTCTGATGAACTGGTCCTGCTGACGGTTATGATCCAGGTCAATGCATCTGTTTGTGTGTGTGTGTGTGTGTGTGTGTGTGTGTGTGTGTGTTCAGTCTAGATTGGCACAAATAGGCTCAGTGAACAGAAATAGAACAAGTGTGGGCATCCGGGTGGGGTGGCGGTCAATTCCGTTGCCTACCAACACAGGGATCGCTGGTTCGAATGCCCGTGTTGCCTCCGGCTTGGTCGGGCAAACCTACAGACACAATTGGCCGTGTCCGCGGGTGGGAAACCGGATGTGGATATGTGTCCTGGTCGCTGCACTAGCGCCTCCTCTAGTCGGTCGGGGCACCTGTTCAGGGAGGAGAGAATAGCGGGATCCTCCCATGCGCTACATCCCCCTGGTGAAACTCCTCACTGTCAGGTGAAAAGAAGCGTCTGGTGACTCCACATGTGTCGGAGGAGGCATGTGGTAGTCTGCAGCCCTCCCCGGCTCGGCAGAGGGGGTGGAGCAGAGACCGGGACGGCTCGGAAGCGTGGGGTAATTGGACAGGTACAATTGGGGAGAAAAGGGGGGGGGCAAAAAGAGCTAGAACAAGTGCATCGTGTGGAGGATTTGGTGCATATCAAAACCTTACACATTCACTGTAATTGTGTTCTGAAGTGAGAAATAAAGAATTAAACGGTGCGGCTCTCTTAATATGCTGGTTAGAGCCGCTCTCCAAGCATAGATAAATGCATTATTCATGTGTTCTCATGCCCCAGGAATCATGGGAAAACAGAACAGCAAGCTGACTCCCGAGGTGATGGAGGACCTGGTGAAGAACACAGAGTTTAATGAACACGAGCTCAAACAGTGGTACAAAGGCTTCCTGAAGGACTGTCCTAGCGGCAGACTCAACCTGGACGAGTTCCAGCAGCTCTACGTCAAGGTGGGTTCACCTCCGTCTGCCTCTACTCACCTGCTATGGCTTGAAGGGTTTCGTGTCAAACCACCTACACGAGGCCAGTAATCCAAATACGCGGTGTCTGGAGAACACTTTTTACCAAATGTGGTCAGTCTTTCTACATCCCTACAGGTATCAAGTAAGTAGATGCGATGTCATGTTTGGTTCAGTTTGGTTCCTACAAGACGTACAAACAGGACGCCTCCACAATACAAAGCATTCCCACTCTGTTGACTAAATCCTATTTCAGGACTTTTCCAGGACACTTTCCATGAGTTTTGTTTGGACGTAGTCGTTGCTGACAATCAGGAACACTTTGTCATTTCAACCGAAACCTTGTTTCCCCCAGCCCACAGCAGTGCAACACAAAGACATAAACACATATCCAAAAACTACAAGAACACTAACTAACACATATCTAAACTAACACATATATCCAAAAAAATCACTGTCCAAGAGAACAAACGCCAGCCAGGATGACTATCGGAACTGCCGGTCTGCATGGGCTAGCAGTTAGCTTAGCCTGCCCCGCTTCTGGGTGCTTCCTCTTCGGGCGTAGCTCCAGGCAGGGGCCGTGGTCCTTGGGCCCACCTGATGCAGCAGACCAGGCTCCCCCAGCCGATCCAACACCAGCTCTCCCAGCCAGACACCCTCGACACACCTCCCGACACTCCACACGACGACACCGAAAATACCACAGTCAACGCCAGGCGAGGCCGCTGCCAGACCGCCCTCAGTGTTATCCGAACTTCTGGTCTGCATGGGCTAGCTTAGCCTGCCCCGCTTCTGCGTCCTGTCAGTCCACCCTCGGTGTTACGTCCTCAGTCGCAGCTCCAGGCAGGGCCGTGGTCCCTGGGCCCACAAGACGCGGCAAACCAAGTCCTCCCAGCTGATCCAGCGCCAGCTCTACCAGCCATCAAACGAAGACAAAACTTAAACGCAGACGAGGACAAAGACACTGCATGGATGGCACTGGGTGAGGCCGCCCAAACGTGAATTCGCGCCGCCATTCGCGCCGCCATCTTCCCACACCGGTACTGGGTGAGGCTGCTGCAAACGTGAATCCGCGCCGGCATCTTCCCACACCAGAAGCAGACAAGAAGGTCATATTATTCAGTATCAGTGGAAGTCTCAACAGTCTCTAGATGGACTGTGTGACTGAACACACTGACGTCACATCTCAACACACTTAAAAATATTCAATCTTAGAGCTTCAAATCACACTAAATATACACCTTCTCAGCAGGTAAAAATTAGATTTTATAACCTAACTTTCCACAACCCTGGTGATATGTCCACGGACATTTGATAAATATTATCAGTTTCCAGGTGTTTTCTATGACTAGAAAGTAGTCTGTATGCTTTTAGATTTTGCAGGATGCATGGGAACCCTGAATACAATGCAACATATTCCCCAGAACAGCGGGTCAGATTCTACAAACACAATATTGAAAAATCCCTCTTGGGGGAAAAGATCAGAAAGAGCTGTTTGTTATGTGACCTGACTACAAATACAAAATCAGATTGGTTTTTTCTTCTTCATACAGTGGGGCAGCAACAGGGGTGACCAGGTATTTACCCCCCCCCCTCAAGATCTGCCCTTGTTAAGCATCTGTTACTACTCACCCATTGATGTATTCTGAGACAATGTTTTACTGTAGTAACCTGCAGGTTACTACAGTAAATCATCTTATTTTCAAATCCTCATTGAGTTGTAGAGAGTAACGCAAATGTACCTGTGATTGGCAGTTCTTCCCTTACGGCGACGCGTCGAAATTTGCACAGCACGCCTTCAGGACCTTTGACAAGAATGGTGACGGGACCATTGATTTCCGAGAGTTCATCTGCGCTCTGTCCATCACGTCCCGTGGAAGCTTTGAGCAGAAACTCAACTGGGCATTCAATATGTATGACCTGGACGGTGATGGCAAAATAACCCGGGTGGAGATGCTGGAGATAATTGAGGTAAGAGATTATGAAATAAAGGTCCTCATTTATAAAGTATGTGTGTCTGTGGGGGGGGGGGTCGTCTATCACCATGACTCCATAAGCAATACACCAATAAATATCACAAAGGGAATCAGTGGTATAAATTAGGGCTGGGCAGTAATCCCAATATTATCGTTTATCGTCTTTGAATGCAGGGCCAGCTCTAGCCTATTTGTTGTTCTGGGCAAAGTTGTGTGAGCTGCCCCCCTCCCCAATCCAGCCAACACACAAATTACACGAGAAATCGTGCAGTTTGTAAAAACAAGCATGTAAGACATTTAACAATGACTTTCTAACATAGTCATTGTAATTTACAAGACGTCACAAATGGAGAAATTAATAATATGGAATTACAATGATAATGGGCATCCAGGTTGCGTAGCGGTCTCTTCCATTGCCTACCAACACGGGGATCACTGGTTCAAATCCCCGCGTTTCCTCCGGCTTGGTCGGGCATCCCTACCTACAGACACAATTGGCCGTGTCTGTGGGTGGGAAGCCAGATGTGGGTATGTGTCCTGGTCGCTGCACTAGCGCCTCCTCTGGTTGTTCGAGGCACCTGTTTAGGGGGGAGGGGGAACTAGGGGGAATAGCG
Source organism: Lampris incognitus (assembly GCF_029633865.1). Classification (NCBI taxonomy): domain Eukaryota; kingdom Metazoa; phylum Chordata; class Actinopteri; order Lampriformes; family Lampridae; genus Lampris; species Lampris incognitus. Next base: position 11,062,072 of record NC_079226.1, read on the forward strand.
TGACTCCCCCCCACCCCACCCCACGTGCTACGTTCCCCTGGTGAAACTCCTCATTATCAGGTGAAAAGAAGCTCGGCTGTTCGACTCCACATGTATCAGAGGAGGCATGTGGTAGTCTGCAGCCCTCCTCAGATCAGCAGAGGGGGTGGAGCAGTGACCTGGACAACTTGGAAGAGTGGGGTAATTGGCCAAAATTAGACTGGGAAGAAAAAGGGGGAGAAAATAATAACGATAATAATAAGATAAAATAAATTTAAACACTGTGTTAATATGTAGAAATGTAAACTTTTTTGTGGTCAGAAGAGTGGGCCAAAACAATTCACAACACTGGACTGCACTGTATTCAGGCTATATACCTAGCTTACCTGTTAACAGAATACATTACTAATGCACAAAAAAACCTGAAGTTATCAAACATAAATAAAGTATAAATAATGTAAAACTTAACATGAAGATATTGCTCACAAACACAACCCAAATTCTCACCCCCCCCTTCAGTATGTACACCAGTCTGTATTAAAATGTTTATCGAAAGAGCATGATAATACAACACCCCTCACCACAATGTTCTTTAAAACTTGACTCTTCTGGACTTTTTCAAAAAGACCCCTTGATTGATGCTCAAGATGGCAAGCGCGGAGAGACGTGCCTGAGACATAGTAGATCTAAGGTAGGTCTTCATCAACTTGAGTTTCGAGAAGCCCCTCTCTGTAGCTGCCACTGCATGGTGGCAGGGATTCTCAGGGCTACCCACATGTTTGGATAAACCTCCTTCAGTTTTCTCTCCTGATGGAAGAACAACAGCTCCAAGGTGGCCATGTTGGTCTTGGGCCAATCTGCAAAATTCTGCATCTCTGGAGCCAGTTCGCTGTCGACCAAGTCAGACTTCCCGCCATAGCTCAGAGTTTTGCTGAGTACTTCACATTGCTTCAGAATGTCTTCATTGCACAGGTTGGGGAAGTGGACAAGCAACCCAAACTTGTTCTCGACTTCACCTAAAGTGCTAAATCGCTCCTGCAGTGATGCAATAGAGGGTTCCACCACTGTGTTGAAAAATAACACTTGAAGCTTTTTCAGTGCAATGCTGAAAGGCTCACCTGGTGACTCATAAGAGAACTGCCTCTTGGTTGACCTGACCTTCTCCTGCTGTAGGACACCTTCCACATTTGTCTCCTGACAAATCTCTATGGCAGAAAATTGGACAGAGACAAACCCAGAGAGTTTCTGTAATTGACCAGGTAGGCTTCTGGTTTTTTTTTTTTTAGGAGATCAACAGCCACATCCAACTGCATGGACTACGATTGCATTAATTTACTAACATGTTGGATGTTGCAGAGGATATCACACCATATACCACAGTGCAAATTGAAAAACAGAATGATCCAACTTCCTCAGCAAGAGATTGTGCCTCAGTTTTTATGGCTGGGTTTGAGGCTTTCTCTCTCACCACCAGAGCAACATCCCTTACTTGAAGAGCCTGACATCTTACTGCTTCTACGCTGTTGATCCGGCTCCCCCACCTTGTTTCTGACCAGGATTTTAGTGTAATAGTGACATGTTTTGTCAGGATGGCCCATCTCTGAGTGGAGGATGAGAAGAGTGTAAACAGCTTTTGTAAATACCCAAAGTAAATTGTGACCTCTGGGGAGCTTTTTTTTCCAGCATCAGCCATCACCCGATTTAGAGTGTGTGCACCACATGGCACAAATAAGGCCCTTGGGTTAACTTCTAAAAGCCTGGCTTGGACACCTTTTCTTTTCCCCTTCATATTTGCTCCATTATCATGAGCCTGCCTTCTGCAGTCTTCAAAGGGGACGTTAAGCTCCTTTAGCCTCTTCAACATGAGAGATGACAGGGCTTTGCCTTTGCACTCCTCTGCTTTGAGGAACCCCAAAAAAATATTCTTTGATTTGGGGTTTGTATTTCATGGAAACAATTCTTGCAATGACTGACAGCTACTCTGTGTGGCTGACATTAGGGGTACAGTCAAGAATAATTGAAAAAATATGTGGATTGTTTGATTTCTGAAACAATTCTCCACAAAAGCTTCTTGCTGATGCATTCTATGAAATTAATTTTGAATATTTTCCCCCAAATATGAAGTATGGGTGGCTCCTCTTTGCATCGTCTCCACATGGTCTTTTAGGATTGAGTCAAACTGGGCCATGAGCTCAACTTCTTTAAGAAAATTCCCATTGTTTGGTTGGTAAAGGGCCTCTGTTGTTCCCCTCAGAGCGATTTTTCTTTCTACCAGAGGCTGAATTATGGCCACCAACCTTTTCAGGACCTCAAGCCATCTTTTCCTCTCAGCTTCCATCAGTGCCATATCTACTTTATTTATTTTCCAATCTAATTTCCAGATCCTTCCATGATGCCATGTACATTGAATGCTCAGGACTGTTCTCATGGCTCGTCGGTATCTGACTACATTGTTTCCCGTCATTGACACCTTCATCCACAAGTTTGTAATCTTTCTTTGAAAACAGTTTGCAGCAGAAACAGTAAAGACTTTTGTGTAGTGTAAATGAGCCAGCTTCTCATGATTTCCCCCCCCCCCCATTTGCTAACTTTCCTTGAAAGAAGAGGTGGTAACAACTCCTGCTATCCTCCCTTTTTGGAAATATAAAATCAGCCTTTATCTGATTTGGCCCTTGAATGACCAAGTCAGTCCTTATTTTATCTGACAAGGCTGGTGAGTCTATGGGATCTGGTGGAGGTGGCTTGATGCTAATCTAGTATATGGCGTATACTAACACAAAACGGTACATATACGGTAAGAGAGTAACATAAAACGGCAAGTATACTTGCCGTATATTTACCCTTTTATGTTACTTATAAAGCATACTGCTTTTATTGTCTTTTTTGATCAATAAAAAAAATCTTTTAAATATATTGTTGCGGCTCCTTACATTTTGGTGGGTGCTTCTACATTTTTGCTGGTGCTCCTAACTTTTTGAAGTTGGGAGCAGCAGCACTACCGAGTAAAACAAAATAATTTTGAGCCCTGTTACTGCACTGGCATGTCACATGTGTGTTTATTGCTCTGGAACAAATACATGAGTAGTGTGCAACTGAATTAACTCACCTGTTACAGGCTGTGGCTGGTAGGAGGAGGAGGTGGATGGAGTGATGGTTGACACTTGATTATCATCTTTTGCAGTACGATGTTTGTCCAGATATTTTAAAAGTGACTCTGTGGGGGAGTTATAGTAATTAAACCTAATGTTACTTCATACCTAATAAGTAGGCTACTGTGCCTAATTGATAAAAAGTAAACAGGTTTCATAGACCAAGATGTATTGGTCAACACACAGCCCTATCATTTTCCATTGACAATGCCCCATAAAACATTTAAACAAGTAAAACAACTACTGATGCCGGAGAAAGAGTGTACAACAGCTCAGTTCAGCTTTATTGTTCCACCAGGGACAAAAAAAGATTTAAATACATTTAAATGCTTATAAGCATTTCAATTTTTATGTTGTATTTTGCTTTAATTCCGTAAAGATACGTTTTTTTAAATATTCTTTATTAAATATTTTTGTAGTATCAAACAAAAAAACACATTTATGAAGCAAGCAAATCCATTAATAAATCAACCCAACCATAACAGCCATAGAAAGAAAAAGAAAAAGGTAAAAAAGAAGAGAAGAGAAGAAGAACAGGGAAAAAAAGGAGGGGAGGGGGGCATTAATCAGGAGAGAGAGAGATTAAAGAGAGTTAAAAAAACACCAAAAAGGGTTGCCATCTGCCATAGAAGTTACCAGAGTTACCTCTCAACACACTCTCCTCGCTTATCAGCACAATTCCGTCTCTATCTTTCATCACCCTAACCTGCTGCCCATCCTTCCCAGCTCAGTCCCTCTCTCTAGCCAATTGGTATAAGTCCTTTTCTCATACACCATATGCCTTTTCTTTTGTTTTCACCACCTCTCTCTTTACTTTACATCACATCGCCTCTTTACTTTACGCCACATCACTTTGTTGTTTGCACATTTCATTTCGGAGCTCGTACCTTTTTTTTCTCTTTCATTTCACTGCACTCGGGACTTGTACTTGTGTGTATGTGACAAATAAAACTCTTGAATCTTGTACTCCTGTCTACTTTCTTCTCTCTATCCCACTTATTCTTTGCCAACCTCTTTCTCTGTATACTTGCCTGTACTTCCACATTCCACCACCAAGTCTCCTTGTCTTCTTTCTTCTGTCCAGATGACACACCAAGTAGCTGTCTCCCTCACTATTTCTGCAGTTGTTGCCCAGTCATCTGGCAACTCTTCACTACCACCCACTGCCTCTCTTAACTCCTCCCTGAACTCCACACAACAGTCTTCCTTCTTCAACTTCCACTATTTGATCTTCGGCTCTGCCTTCCACTCGCTCTAGTCATCCTACCAACCACCATCCGATGCTGCCTAGCTACTATGTTCTCCCCTGTCACCACCTTGCAGTCTCCAATCCCTTTCAGATCACGCCTCCTACCTAAGATATAGTTCCTGTGTGCACTTTCCTCCACTCTTATACATCACCCTGTTTTCCTCCCTCCTCCTGAAATATGTATTCACCACAGTCATTGCCATCCTTTTTGCAAAATCCACCACCATCTGTCCTTCCACATTCCTCTCCTTGACACCATACCTGCCCATCGCCTCATCACGACCTCTGTTCCCTTCACCAACATCCCCATTGACGTCAACTCCAGTCACCACTCTGTCCTCTTTGGGTACACTCTCTACCACTTCATCCAACTCACTCCAGAATTCCCCTTTCTCTTCCATGTCATACCCAACTTGCGGGGCATTTACATTGATAACATTCATCATCACACCTTCGATTTCCAGCTTCAGCTTTCCATCACTCTGTCCGACACTCTCTTCACCTCCAACACACTCTTGACATACCATGGTAGAAGAGTTTGAACCCACCTCTGATGCTCCTGGCCTTACTCCCCTTCCACCTGGTCTCTTTCACACACAGTATATCTACCTTTCTTCTCTCTATCATATCAGCCAAGTCTCTCCCTTTACCAGTCATAGTGCCAACATTTGAAGTTCCGCTTCTCACCTCCACACCCCTACCCACCCTCCTCTCCTGCAGTCTCTGGACATGCCTTTCCCCTCTCCTTGCCGTTCACCCAGCTGTAGCATAGTTTTCACTGGCACCCGCTGGCCAACAGTACCGGTGGCGGTCGTTGGTAACGTGGGCCTTAACCGATCCGGTATGGAAATCTTATTTATGATCCGTATATTTGATTTGGCAAAGGTTTTAACGCCGGATGCCCTTCCTGACGCAACCCTCCCCATTTATCCAGGCTTGCGACCGGCACTAAGAATGCACTGGCTTGTGCATCCTCAGTGGCTGGGTTTAATGATAACAAGAATCTATGGCCTAAAATTTCTCACAGAATGAGGTGTGAAATATGTGAGGGAGTATTATTTGAAAATTAGTTTTGGTTTAATATTATACTTTTCATTACCAAACAGTTCAAAGTCATGAATCTCAGTTGTATTCTTAAACATGATATTGTTGTATATGAAAACAGTTATCATTATATATCATGTGATGTGAAATTTCATTTGAGTATCACAATATTATTTTCCATATCGCTCAGCACTAGTTTAAATGTGAAGACATGTCTTAGTGCCAAAGGTGTAATAGTGTATTGACACTCTACAGTTTATACTGACAATTGACACAAATGTACATTTACAGAAATGTACAGTAAGTCTTAATAAGTAAGTAATCCTCTCAAAGAAGCTGCTAAACAATAATGACATGCATATAGTATTTGTAGCAGTGGGTGACACCAGTGACTTATAAAACTCACAACCCTGGCTATGCAAATGCTAGGTAACCCTAACCCTAAAATATTTAAACTGCTGATGTAGTGAAAATGTGACTAAAGCCCCTTGAGAAACTCTCCTCCTGGTTGTCAATATAATTAAACCATTTCAGAAAACCAACCAGCTTCTGGTAATAAATGACATCATCAAATACTTTAATTTGATTGGACGGTCAATGAATTGTCGTCAGTCTACTAGTTGGTCTGTTTTTGAACAGTTGCCTAGCAACATCACGCTAGTTAGCTAGCTATCCATGAAGAGTCTTGCGAGGTCAACCTCCTGAGCACTGGCGGTGTTCAGAGAAGGAGCACTAACACAGTTATAACAAATCAAATGATACTTCTGAAGATGAAAATAAAATGACACTCCTGACATTAATATTGCACAATAAAATCTGTCTAACTGAACAGTAATCACTGGACTAAAATTCACCTCTTATCCATGGCTAACATGTCTCCATATCTTCTCATCTGTGTTCAAAGGCCATTTACAAGATGGTGGGCACGGTGATCATGATGAAGATGAATGAGGATGGCCTGACACCGGAGCAGAGGGTGGACCGGATCTTCAGCAAGATGGACAAGAACAACGACGACCAGATCTCGCTGGAGGAGTTCAAGGAGGCGGCGAAGAGCGACCCCTCCATTGTGCTCCTCTTGCAGTGCGACATGCAGAAGTGAACTCTGCTCACCTGTAAAACCACACACACACACACACACGCACGCACACACACACACACAAAATGCTTGGACTACTTTTCAATGGACTCGCTTCTTGTGGTTGTATGCATGAGAATGTCAAATGCTGAATAATTTTGAATATAGCTATATGATATCATACGTTTATATTTCAAAACAAAAAAAAAAAACAACACCTGCCGATGTGAGTTGTGCACAGTGACCCTATACGTTCTCATTCAACGTTATAGCTTGTAAATCGGTGGAGCACCGCGCTCACTTTATCCTCCTGCCGTATTGTAGGACTCCCCTGCTGGCCACCGCTGCAGCCGCTGTATGCTTTTCCATAACACAGAAACATAACTCCTATGGTACTTTCTTCCTGTGGTAACTGTAACCGTCTCTACTGTCCGGACTCCTTCGAACCCTCGGAGAACAGAGAGGACTGCTCCGTCCGTTCCACACGTTTTCACGGGAAACAGAAAAGGAAGAGTTGTTTCTCTGCATGCATGCTATTACGTGTCCAAAAATATATATATAAATATACATATATATGTATATTTAAATATATGTATATATATAAATCTCCTAAGTTTTTTCCCCCCTGCATACTGAAATGGGTATCAAGGAGAAATTTGTTTAGTATTGCTGCATGGGATGTACAGTATGTGTCTCAAACAGGTCATTCTCTGTAGCCGAGGTTGGGAGCATGACTCATGTGTACGTGTGCAACTGTTCTTAATTTTATCTGATTTGTTTTATTATTATTTTTTAAACACAGATGTTTGGGTTGTGGTTTGCGGGCTGATCTACTAAAGGACGAGCCTTCACGTGAACGTTCAAGATGAAGTTTCAGTTTTACTGACTTCTGGGGGTAGAAACGCATTAAAAACACTCACCCCCCCCCCATCCTTTAGCATGCGAATGCATACAGAAAAAGGATGAAATTAACCATCCACATTATTATTACTATAGACACTGTCCACACAGGTATGCCAGACGCATTAATAATCTCCCTTAATTACAATGAACTGGTTGAATTTTTATTTTAGACTCCCTCTATGATTTGAACTCATGTAGTACATATCAATATGTTTACAGAAATGAGAAGCACTATAAAACAAAAATGAAGGAAAAAAACGAATACAATCTTGGCTTTCGGCCCTTGGGAGTTTGTTCTCTGGGAGCCCCGATGAGAGCGGCTCTGATTTCCAACGCAGCAAAAAAAAAAGGGAAAAGCCACTCATATGTTTACTGGACGCAGAGCATTCCTACCAACTACACCTTTGTTTTGTAAAGGAGAAAACTTTTTAATCGAAAGGCCTCACCCTCTGATCTGCTCAGCTGTCAGCCTCCATTAATAATGCAGCTCCTCCAGAGACAGAGATGGTTTGGTGCAAAAAGTTCTGAGAGAGCCTTTTCAGTTTCAGACGGCAGGCGGGTTATGTATGCTGAAGCTATCGTCGAAGCGCCTCTTTTATTTTCATTTCAACCAGTTTTTGCCCCCTCCCCCCCCAGCCCCCCCATTTCTAGGCCATGCAAGCATGGACTGGCCCTGTGTGCTTGTCGTGCATCTTAACGGTGGTGGAAGAGCTGCAGAAGCATCGCAGTGTTCTGCACACAGCGTTTCCGAGACCAAAACCCACATAGTTTCCACGTCTTCATTATTTATACCGTCCGATTCGAGTAGTCTTTGTCTAGTAAATGTTTATAATATGAAAAAATCTAAATTCAAGTGACTGTATTTCTCTGGTTCTTTTTCTATACATGTGGCATGTGTTGCACCCCAAATTTACTTCTGTGGTGATTAAAATGAATAAAGACATCGATGGGCTTTTACAAAAGACTTGGTGTGCTGAGTGCAGTTAATGTAGAGACTCAGAAATGACGTGAAGGACTTTCCAAGTTAACACATTCCTATGTTAAGGTGGTGGTGGAGGGGGGGGGGTGACCTGGCCTTTTCAAAAGATTCCGGAATCAGGAACATTGTCGTTTCATTCCATGCACCTGCGCACATGAAATGAAACGACGTCATTCCCACAGCAGTGCAACACAAAGACACAAACGCATCCAAACTACAAGAACACATATACCCAAAAAACTACCCAAAAAAACTACAAAAATTAAAAAAAAAACTACAAAAACACACATCAGACTTCCGGTGACGTCAGACTGTAGAAGACGAGTTCTCTCCCGTGAGTTAACTTGAAAATAGTACTTTTCCATAACCCCAGACAATCAAAAATACATGTGTACACAATCTGTTATACAGAGTACATACCGAGATAATGTCGAAATCGGCGAAGTCATCTAAGAGGGGGGGAGAGTCGTCGAAGTTTCGACCACACCGTGTGATAGCCCAAGCATGGCTAGCATAGTGTAAACTACTAATAAGACCCGTTCTGACCCTTTAGCCGAGCGGTTAGCGATGTCGCCTTGTGGTGCGGTACACTCGTATCGAATCCCGCACCGGGCAAGAAAATAACCGGTTACTTTGGTGGCAGCGGTGGGATCCGGAAGTGTGCAGATCCTCAGAAGTCTCTTCGGAGCGCGGGAAGAACAAAGCGCGATGGCGCGCTTCCGGGGAGGGTGACGACTGTAAACTACTAATAAGACACGTTAGCCCCTAGCTAATGGGTCTGACCCTTTAGCCGAGCGGTTAGCGATGTCGCCTTGTGGTGCAGTACACGCCGTATTGAATCCCGCACCGGGCAAGAAAATAACCGGTTATAGTATTCTTTGGGCCGACGCTGCAGGTCACGATTTTAGCATACGAGGCCCGGTTTTTTGTTTTGTTTTCGGAGATCGACCCACATCGTAGCGACGGCTAGCTTGGGAATTTAGCAGCTAAGAAATGGCGGCGGCTTCGCTGGCCATACTCCACAACAAAGACGCAACCACAGGAACTGCCGCGGCCGGGAAGCGAACCCGTATCGCCCGCACCGCAGGAGACATCGCTAACCGATGATGTCCTTCTGCGCAGCGGACTGAAAGTATTGTATGCATCGCCTCAACTGGCAAAGAGAAATGTCTCCGAATTGACGGTCTTTCGTGCGCTCAAATGGCCTTTGTGATGGCATGGTCCAACTATTCAGACTGTGCGAATTGTTTTTAGCTGTGCCATCTCCCACTGCGTCGGTAGAAAGGACGTTTTCGGCATTAAAAAGGATCAAGACCTACCAACGCAATGTTGTCGGGCAGCGGCGTCTGACTGGCCTGGCCAAGATGGCGACTGAAAGAAGAATGCTGCACAGGATGCGGCCTCATGTTTGTTTATTATGTGGTACTGCTGTCTGTGATCAGTGTGCGTGTGCGTGTGCGTGAGGAGTGCTGTAAAGTTTTGAAATAATAACTCAAATACCATGAAGCTGCATTTTGGGATCTTTAGTGAAACATTTGTATAACGCCAACGGTACATCCGCTGGTGCATCTGCTAGCCATGGCATACTCTTGCTCTCCTACTTCTGGGCTTAACACTTAACTTAGAGCGCCCCCCTAGAGCGCCCCCTTGTGACCAGAATAAAGATTAAAACGAACGCCGGAAACATTACTAAACATGTTACAAAGCATGGATATTACAGGTGCGAGCGTGTCATTTGCTGTGGTGGGAGGGGGGGGGGCTGTAGCGGGAAGAAGCCCTAAGAGCTGTCAACTCATCCTCCAGCTGCTCCAGGCTTAGCCTTATACAGTCCAAGGTACTTCATAGACTCCTTTATAGCAAGGCTAAACTTTACCGATTTTACCAGATAAACTAGATGATAGATGTAATAGATGCACACAAGCCCCCTGTGCTCTGACCCACATGTTCTGGTCGTGCCCCAAATTGAGTCGATTCTGGCAATCTTTTTTTTTTTGATGCGCTCTGAGAAATTTTAAAAATTGAAATCCCTCCCTCCCCTCATGTACCTATTTTTGGTAGACCTCCAGACAAAATCACTACAACAACCATCCAAACCAATGTAATCATGTTCACCTCCTTGATCGCATGTAGGAAAATTCTCCTTTTATGGAAGTCCACCCTGCCACTGTCATTTAAATCCTGGCTGCTTGATATTCTGTCTCTCCTAAAACTGGAGAAAATTAAATTCATACTGAGGGTTCCTCCATAGATTTTACTCTCACTGGAGACCATTGATCAATTATGTTGACCGGCTTCCCCCTGGTAGGGTGTCGCAGTAATGGTATGCCTTATGTCTGCCTGCATCGGGCGTGGGTTTTGCTGCCCGTCTGCCACACGGCCCCCATATAAGATCCCTGTATACGAAGGGGTATACAAAGGCTGTGTGTGTGCAGTAGTACGCATGTTGTCTTCCTGAGCTTCGGATCTTCAATAGTCCAGCATAACGGCCTGAATGTCAGCAACTACCAACTCCTCTTTTCTAGTTTTTGTTTATATGTCTTGTGTTATTATGATTTTTAATTTTTGTTTGCTCACGTCGCTGTGTATGTGAGTGCTTGATTTGATTTCATGCTTCACTCGCTGTTTCAATCCCATCAAGGAGGACTGTGGGGTGGGAATCATCTAGTTGCCTCACAGGGGCCTGGTTCGAGGGAAAGCGGGTTTGAAATTGTAAAATACAAAAATACCTATTCTTTTGTGGTTGTACTTTGGCGTTACATCCTTGTCCTCATAAAATATTGTAATATATATATATATATATATATATTGCTGTCCAAGAGAGCGAACGCTAGGATGACTGTCGGAACTGCCGGTCTGCATGGGCTAGCAGTTAGCTTAGCCTGCCCCCGTCCTTTCAGACTGCCCTCTGTGTTTCCTTCGCGGGGGCAGCTCTGGTCAGGGCCGTGGTCCCTGGGCCCACAGGACACAGCAGACCAGGCTGCCGCAGCCAATCCATCACCAGCTCTCCCTTCGACACACCTCCCCACACTCAACACGACGACCCCAAAAGCCCAGTTAACACTAGGCAAGGCCAAATTCACAGTGTCCAAATGAAAAGTATATAGCTTTAGACGGTCTATACCCGTTTATTAACGTGAATGTAATAGTTAACAATATCTACCTGGTGAATTTATGAGCTGAATCCGCATTGCTGTTTTTTGGCAATTGTAAAATCTTGCACATGGGTGCTGTGGAGTCCAGTAAATGTACATTGTAGTATGACCAAACTATGTGACCATTTCCTATCCATTTAACATTTAATTTAATCAAAAAGCCCAGTGTACTGTACGAAATAACACCATACACGACAAACGCAATCATACCTGCCTACCTCAAGGCATATTTTGAGAATTAAGAGGGAAAAAAGTTGACAATGTAGATTTTAGACTTGATGGCTGAATGTCTTTGATTAGATTTATTTTTTTTGGAGATATTAATCTCTGTGGGGAAATTCTTTCTCTGCATTTAACCCATCCTAGCTGTGTAGCTAGGGGAAGTGGGCAGCCGCCTCGTAGCACCCGTAGACCAACTCCAGTTCGTCCTGCCATGCCTCGGTCAAGGGCACAGACAGGAGTATAAACCCTAACATGCATGTCTTTTTGATGGTGTGGTGTGGAAAACCGGAGCACCCAGAGGAAACCCACCGCAGACACGGGGAGAACATGCAAACTCCACACACAGGACGACCTGGGATGACCCCCAAGGTCGGACGACCCCGGGGTTCGAACCCAGGACCTTCTCGCTGTGAGGCGACGGTGCTAACCACCGGGCCACCGTGCCACCCGTTTTGTGTGCTAGAGGCTAGGTTGCTGTAACTAGAGGGATAATTCTCGTTATATTAATTTATCATTTTGATTTGTACCGCTGCTGTTGACAGACAAGAGACTGAAAACAAACTCCAACTCAACTCAAACATTTATTTGAACGTGAAAACTGAGTCACGGTTGTCGGATTAAGTGTCACCCGGCAGTTTAACAGGACAGTTTAACGGCAGTGTAACAGCAGCTGCCGCGCTGGGAGGCGAGTCCGGGCCACAGGAACACCATCAGCGGGATTTAACGATGAAACAAAGTGAGTTCACCTCTGAACACACTCTGTTTGGAGGCAATCTTCTTAAAGCTTTACAGACAGAATTGAAAGGGAAACTCCCTGATTATCCCTGTCTATGTACAACAGGGATAGCACATGAAAAACACCTGCAGTCGTTCCTTATCATTTCTGTATCTCTGGCCCGGCAGTGAAGCTTATTTATTTTTCTCACACCCCTCAAATGAATCATCATGACATCAGTCAGCAGACAGAAAATCTACAGCAGAGTTTATCTTGGGTTTCTGTTTCTGTACGTGTTGGAAAAAAAAATACTGAAACGTGGCGCTGATGTGTCCGTGACAACCGATATGACAGTAGAACAGTGTTCCCAGTGTGATGTATTGTGTAATACGTTAGACTGTCTGTGGTAGCTTTGGTCCCAGGATCCATTTTCACAAGGGTGGGAGCTGTTTACCGCCGAGCCGACAGCACACCAGCCGCAATGGCTGCCGCACCTGGTTTGTAGTCGCAGAACATCAGAGTTAACAGGTGTGTTTCTCTCTGCCTCCTACATCCACTATATCACACCACTGTTCTACTGGAATACTGACCGTCTGTCCAACACAACCACCACATCATCTCCACCTCTCCGATGGACAAACAGTGAAAAATAGTAGCTTTTATGTTTACCATGCTCATGCATCTGTGTTACAGGCTGTTATTGCTGTGTGGCCTTGGTATTTGACCTATCTGTTTCTTATTTGCTGGGGAAATTATTGTGCTCTATTATATTTGGTTGTGTTGTATCAGGGGTGATATTTGTTTTCACGTTTATCTCTGAGGAACAGATCTGCCGGTACAGAGTAAACACTGATCAGCCAAAACAATAAAACCACCTGCCTAATATTGTGTAAGTCCCCTTCGTGCCGCCAAAACAGCTCTGGCCCGTTGAGGCATGGACTCCACAAGACCTCTGAAGGTGTCCTCTGGTATCTGGCACCAAGACGTTAGCCGCAGATTCTTTAAGTCCTCTAAGTTGTGAGGCGGGGCCTCCATGGATAAGACTTGTTTTTCCAGCACATCCCACAGATGCTCAGTCGGATTGAGAACTGGGGAATTCGGAGGCCAAGGAAACACCTCGAACTCTTTGTCATGTTGCTCAAACCATTCCTTAACAATTTTTGCAGCATGGCAGGGTGCATTATCCTGCAGAAACAGGCCACTGCCATCATTGAATACTGTTGCCATGAAGGGGTCTACCTAGTCTGCAACAATGTTTAAGTAGGTGGTACATGTCGAAGTAACATCCACATGAATGCCGGGAGCACAAGGTTTCCCAGCAGAACATTGTCCAGAGCATCATACCGCCTCCACCGGCTTGCCTTCTTCCCAAATGATGCACATGTACCTGGCCATCCACATATAAAAGGAAATGCGATTCATCAGACCAGGCCACCTTCTTCCAAGCTCCATGGTCCAGCTCTGATGTTCACGTGCCCATTGTAGGCACCTTCGGTGGTGGACAGGGGTCATCATGAGCACTCTGACTGGTCTGCAGCTGTGCAGCCCCATACACAGCAAGCTGTGCACTGTGTATTCTGACACCTGTCTATCATAGCCAGCATTAACTTTTTCAGCAATTTGAGCCACAGTAGCTCTTCTATAGGATTGGACCAGACGGGCTACCCTTTGCTCCCCATGCGCATCAATGAGCCTTGGGAGCCCGTGACCATGGCCGGGCATAAGGGAGGGAAAATGGGAAAACTGTCTGGGGCCCAGATGCTAGTGGGGCCCATGGAGACCAGCAATAATCATGTTTATCCTAAATATAAGCAATGATAATGGCAATACTTGCCATTAAGTATGAACTAGCTAAACAGACGGCCTTTAAAGACATCATACAGGACTTTGCATCCAGTAAGAGAAGGACGATGGCTGTATAAAAGGTCTAAAGACAGGATGTTGTGTTGACCTTGGTGTGTTTAAGTGAGTCAGAGTTCTATTGTGTGTGTGTGTGTGTGTGTGTCAAAAATATATAATATATGATATGATGAAAATATGATATGATAAAATATGATGGTTTTATTGTAAGTTCTCTCTAAGACAAACTACCCAACACAAAATGTGACCTTTGCTGAGCGTGGCGGTATACAGATGTGTACCATAAACCAACACATACTGATCAGTACTTAAGGTTTGACTCTCATCATCCACTGGAGCACAAACTAGGAGTCATCAGGACGCTGTACCACCGAGCTGACAAGGTCCCTTATGAAACTTTGTGTAGTTTGAGATCCTTGGGCAGAGGTCTTCTGTCTCTTCCTGAGTCCAAGCTGATAACTACAGGGGGCATGGCCTTTGCCATCAGGGCCCCGAAGCTCTGGAACGACGTGCCTGAGGAGATAAGACTGTCCGAGTCAGTGTTTTCTTTTAAGTCTGTTCTTAAAACGTGCTTTCGTAAGAAATCATATACTGATTTTACCTGATTTTATTGGTTTTAATTTTGTGTTTTGTTCCCTTTATGTTTTATATTGTGTTGATTTTTATGGCTTTTAGTTCTCTTGTATTTTAAATGTGTTCTGTTTTTAGTGTAAAACACTTTGTAACTGTGTTTTAAAAGGTGCCTTTATAAATAAAGTTTATTATTATTATTATTATTATCATCATTATTATTGCAGACGACATGATCATAGCAGCAGCTACGAAGGAGGAGCATGACCACGTTCTACAGCAGGTGATGGACAGAGTGACCAGGCTGAATGTGACGTTCGATGCTGACCAAATACAGTACATTTTGAGTGAAGCGGCATACATGGGGGACATCATCAGTGCAGATGGGGTCAGAGCAGATGACCCCGAGGTGACAGCGATCACACAGATGTCCCCTCCAGAGGACATAACGGGTCTACGGAGGCTGCTGAGCATGACACGATGCCTAGCCCAGTACAGCCCAGACGGGGCCACACTCACTGCACCACTGAGAAGGCTGCTCAGAAGGACATCATATGGCGAATGCACCCAGATTACCAAGTAGTGCTAGACAGACCGAAAGCAGTGATCTCCAGTGCACCGCTGCTCAAGTTTTTAAATCCACAGGAGATTTCATTTACTTCTGTACATGAAATGAAACGAAATATCGTTTCCCCCCAGCCCGCAGCAGTGCAGCACAAAGACAAAAGCACATATCCAAAAACTACCAGAACTTCAAGAACACGCACATCCAAACTAACAAATATATCTAAACAAAAATAAATAAAAAAAATGAGCACTAAGAATAATAAATTGTGTACGCCGAAGACGTTCCTCTCAGCCTCTATTTCTTCAATTACGTGTCGAAGTCGAGTCAATTTTATTCGTATGGCCCGATATCACAAATTACAAATTTTGCCTCAGTGAGCTTTACAGCAACACAACATCCTGTCCTTAGGCCCTCTCATCAGATAAGGAAGCGTTTATCAAGTGAACTATCTCCAGATTGGCTTATTTGTTCATAGTTCCTTAAAAAGGACCCTTCCCCCCTTTTTTTTCATGACATATTTGCATCCAGTTATCAATTTCATACTTACTCCACACACAGTCCTTCTCTCCTTAGACGCCTTCTTCTCGTCTTATGAGAGCTAAGCCAGATCACGTGTACGTTTTTAGTCTGCTAATGATAGTGTTTGTGTATACTTGCATGTATCATGAATGAGCGTTCTTGACGTGTGTGTGTATGTGTGTGTGTCTTGCGACTATGACTGATTCATCGTACTTGTGTAACATGGGTGTTTATGGGATGCACTGTTGTCGGCTGCTGTGCTGAACTGCGGTGCTGAACTGTGTCTCCGTCTCTTGCTATGTCAGGAATTACTGATAGATACAAATTGTGCATTACTGCATTGCTGTCATTGTTTCTTGTAGTGTGCTGCCTGGAGAAGGCCATTTTCAAGCCCCCCGGGGGGGGGGGGGGGTTAGGTAATTCTCCTTCACATGCTCTTCAATTTATGTACTGTATCTTTTTTCCGGATTTTTTCACATGTGTAAATAAATAAACAAACAAACAAATACTTCGTTTCTTTCATCTTTTATGACAAAGTATTGACGACTTTGAGCTCTTGGGCTTGTCCATTCTGGTAACCATGGTAACGCCCGTCGGTTTACAGAGCCACTGATGACGTTCTAACCCCACGTAGAAAGCAAAAAGCTAAAAACACGCAACCACATTCAAAGGGATCTGATTTAAATGACTCACCGACCGGATTTACACACACGTATATTCATCAAAGTCTGAACAAACGCACACGCCACATTTGAATTTCTCTACATGCAGTGACATTACGCAAAATAATGAAATGGTACAAAATGATTTATTACATGGTGTGGAAAGGTGTGCACAAAATCAACTCTGGGAACTTTGTACACATTTGCGTCCATTATTTCTTAGATTTCATGTAATTTATGTAACTTGTGTGACAGAGTAAATCTGCGCTGCACAGCGTTCCTCCTTACGATTCCCAGGACCAGTTGGGGACTTGGGTACGCAGCAGCTCAGAAGACCACTCTTGCAAGTTCAAACATCACCTTCAATGGAAAACAGACAAATGAATAAGTGCTTGTGCAGATGTGCCCTCGAGCAAAGCACATCACGACCGACTGTTCTGGGTGAGCTGCTCAGTGGCCGGTGGCAACAGACCGGATGCACAGGAAATGGTTTGGTTTGAATTCGGTTTATTTTAAGAATGTGAAATAGGATGTCGTTGCTAAGAACCACTGAGACTTCTCGGGATACATACACTTTTAAAGAACAGTCATGTGTCACTGATGGAGCCATTATGAAGATCACATCTATTCATATGTACAGACATACAGTGCCTTGCAAAAGTATTCAACCCCCTTGACAGTCATCATAAATTTCTGGATTATAAAACATACTCACACGTCTGTTCCTGAACAATATTATTTTTGTGAACCCATAAGCTCAAACCGCATGTTCCCAAGGCCAAAATAAGTTGTGTTTTGCTGAGTTTTTATTAATAAATTAAAAACTAAAATATAACGCTTGCATAAGTACTCAACCCCTTGTGCTCTGAAAGCTCCAAGTTTACACAAATGACAAATTATTCCTAAAATAAACTCAGGTGAATACAATTGGACATAATTAGTGTGCGCCTGTAAGATATTAGAGTAACAGTTTCGTTTATGGGTATAAAAGCTCTCTGTGTGAAGTTCATTAGCTGGGCATGAACTCCCATCAGAAAATGAAGACGGAGGAGCATAATACTGAAGTAAGAGACAAAGTGATTAAAATGCAGAAGGGGGGAAAGGGATACAAAACAACACCCAAGTGTTTGGATGGTCCCACGGAACACTGCTGGATCCATTGTCAGAAAGCTTTGTAGGACAGGCCGTCCCTCAAAGCTCAGTGTCCGAGCAAGACGTGGGCTGGTGAAAAGCCACAGATTATCCTGCAATCGCTTTGATGGAGCTCCAGAGCTCAGTGGCTGAACCTGGAGTAAATGTGCATGAGTCAACCGTATCACTGCCCCTCCATAAATCTGGCCTGTATGGGAGGGGGGGCAAGAAAGAAGCCGTTGCTCAAAACTATGCATATAAAAGCACGCGTGGGAGTTTGCTACCAAGCATGAGAAAGACCCAGTTAGGGCGTGGGTAAAGGTTTCGTGGTCAGATGAGACGAAAGTTGAGCTTTCTGGCCAAAACTCAAAGCGTTATGTGTGTCGCCAAGCTAACACTGCTCATGCCCTAAGAAACACCCTCCCTACAGTGAAGCTTGGCGGCGGCAGCATAATGCTACGGGGTTGCTTTTCATCTGCAGGCACTGGGAACCTTGTTCAAATTGAGGGACGAATGGATGGAGCTAAATGCAGGGAAATATTGGAAGAAAACCTGTTGCAGTCTGCCATAAAACTGAAGCTAGGGAGAAGGTTCACCTTCCAGCAGGACAATGGTCCTAAGCACAAGGCTAAAGTAACGATGACGAGGCTCAGCAACAGAAAGGTGAATGTTTTGGAGTGGCCAAGTCAAAGTCCGGACATCAACCCCATTGAAAATCTTTGGCAAAGACTGAAAATTGCAGTCCAGGGGCACCATCCCACCAACTTGGAAGACCTGTACAAATTCTGCCAAGAAGAACGGGCAAAAATTACTCCAGAAGGATGTGCAAAACTTGTACATACTTACCCCAAGAGAATCATGGCTGTTATTGCAGCAAAAGGGTATTGATATGTGGGGGTTGAATACTTATGCAAGCACTATGTTTTAGTTTGAATTTTATTTACAAAGTCAGTGAAACATAACTTATTTTGGCTTTGGGAACATGCCGTTAGCGCTTATCGGTTCACAAAAATAATATTGTTCAGGAATAGATCAAGAAGTTAGTGATGACTGTCAAGGGGGTTGAATACTTTTGCAAGGCACTGTACCATCACCGATCAGCCAAAACATTAAACACTGACAGGTGAAGTGAATAACATTGATTATCTCGTTACAATGGCACCACTCAAGGGGTGGGATATATTAGGCAGCAAGTGAACAGTCAGTTCTTTAAGTCAGTGTTGGAAGCAGGAAAAATGGCAAGTGTTAGGATCTGAGAGACTTTGACAAGGGCTAAATTGTGATGGCTAGATGACTAGGCCAGAACATCTCCAAAACAGAAGGTCTTGTGGGATGTTCCCAGTGTGCAGTGGTCAGTATCTACCAAAAGTGGTCCAAGAAGGACAACCGGTGAACCAGCTACAGGGTCATGAGCGCCAAAGGCTCATTGATGCACACAGGGAGTGAAGGTTAGTCCGTTTTGTCCGATCCCACAGAAGAGCTACTGTAGCTCAAATTGCTGAAAAAGTTAATTCTGGCTATGACGGACAGGCGTCAGAGCACACAGTGCATCACAGCTTGCTGCATATGGGGCTGCAGACTGCTCAGAGTTCCCATGATGACCCCTGTCCACTGCAGAAAGTGCCTACAATGGGCATGAGAGCATCAGAACTGGATCAGGAAGCAATGGAAAAAGGTGGCCTTGTCTGATGAATCAAGTTTTCTTTTACATCATGTGGCTGGATGGCCAGGTGCGTGCACATCATTTACCTGGGGAAGAGATGGCACCAGGATGCACTATGGGAAGAAGGCAAGACAGCAGAGGCAGTGTGCTGGTCTGGGCAATGCTCTGCTGGGAAACCTTGGCTGACCTGTGTATTGAAACTCTTACATACTCTCCATATTTTTACTACCCCAGGACACTGTGTGAATGTCCCTGCTGTATTTTCAGTTGAGTTTCCCATCAAGTCAAACTCCTTGTGCCTTCATAGTTGGCAAACAATGGAAAAAAAAAACAACTTGAAATCGAAACAAAACCTTCAGTGTGATCAAAATCAGAAAACTCCTGTCGCGCACACTGGAAAGAAGGGCTGAATATAAAATTTATAGAAAAATTGAGTTCGCACACGGCATGTTGTAATACTGTAGGATATTTATCAACAGATCCTTGGCAGATTGAACATTGACTGTGGTGACAATTATATGGGACTAGGCTGTATCCAGTTGTGCATATATTATTTCCACAAATTGTACTATGAAACTTGGTAGATTTGTCATCAATACCTCTTTCAAGTATTAGTAATAGGAAACGTTTTGTATCAGTACATATCGGCAAAGTACCGACTGCAGCTGTAAACTTGATAAACAGACTATAATAAGAAGAAAAATACTATCATAATGAGAATGCCGACACAATCTTGTGTAATGCAAACATGTTACAGAGATAAATCAGATACCTAAGCACATTTTACCCCACAAGTCAAGTGCGCCATTTGTTTTGTTTTTATATAAAACGAGTATTTTTACAATTTCAGCAGCTCCACAGATTTATGAGGTATGCAGGAAGCAGCGGAGTGTATGTTGCCTCTGTGTGGTTGCCAAAATGTACTACATTACAAAGGCAAGTTAAGAGAAAAAGTCGACGTCATAAAATTAGATTATACTGTAATTTTTCTATATTGATGCCTCAAGATTTTCTCGCTACGACAATGCGATGATCGATATCTCATGACAACCTTAAAACCTAGTTTGAATGATGCGTAGCGTGTCGTATACCTCGATAGTGATGAGGATGACGATCATCCACTCCAGTCGTAGACTGTGTTTCTCACTCAGGTGGTTCCTCATCAAGTCTGTCAGCTCAGTGCAGTGCTGCAGTTTCTCATTGACAACCTATAGCAAGAAAAAAAAAGAAGATTTCCAATACCTTGAACAATAAATTAACAAAAATAGCCAACCACTAATAAAAGATCATTAAAAAGCATAGTTTTTTCTTTTGATTCTTGATATTTACCATAAACCAACACATACTAATCAGTACTTAAGGTTTGACTCTCATTTGCGAGAGCACAAACTAGGAGTCATCAGGACACTGTACCACTGAGCTGACAACGTCCCCACCGACACAGCGGCCGGGGAAGGGGAGAAAACCCACATTAAACAGGCCCTGGTTAAGTGTGGTTATCCTAAATGGGTGTTTGTCAAAGCCAGGAAGACCCCCAAACAGTGCACCAGCCAATCAAAGAGAGGAGAAGGACAACAGCTGCCGAAGCCTAAACCAGTGGTGACTCTGTATGTGGCGAGAGTGTCGCAACAGTTGAGATGCATATTTTCCAAACACCGCATCTCGGTTGCTTTCAAACCCCAAAACACGATGTGCCAAAAATTGGTCCACCCCAAGGATCGGGTCCCCCAGCACAAACGGAGCAATATAGTGTACACTGTTAAGTGCCAGGAGGATCACAGTGACCTGTATATCGGGGAAACTAAACAGATGCTGGCCAAGAGGATGGCACAACACAGAAGAGCTAACACGTCAGGCCAGGACTCCGCAGTCTACACCCATCTACAGGCCAGTGGCCACTCTTTCAAGGATGGGGATGTGTACATCCTGGATAAGGAGGAACATTGGTTTGAACGGGGAGTCAAAGAGGCCATCTCTGTGAAGAGGGCATGACTGTCCTTGAACCAAGGGGGGGGGGGGGGCTAAGAGTACATCTGTCGCCATCTTACAATGCTGCGATTACAACTATTCACCAATCCTCTGTGAATAGTACACATTACCACTGAAACTCTAGTTAATGTCATGGCAATTTGCATATGAAACAGATAATTGTTTTCAGTTGTTATGCCACTGTATTGTTTATAGAGGTGGGGATACCTGCGGTCAGTTGAGACTGAAGATGTCACTTATGCCCCTTTTCCGCTGCATGGTACCAGCTCGACTAAACTCTACTCTACTCACTTTTTTGGTTTTCCATTGGGCCAAAGTTAGGGATAGTACCCGGTACCAGGTACTTTTTTTTGGTACCACCTCCGTCGAGGTTCCAAGTGAGCTGAGCCAATACTAAGGTGACGTGAAAATACCACTATAAATAAATAAATAAAATACAAATATAAATATATGTATATTTATTTAAATATAAATAAAATCTTTAAAAAAAAAAAACTAGTCAACATGCCCACAAATGACCAGCGGAGCTTCGCCCTGAGGGGATACTATCTGCGGTGGAAAAAGAAATCCCAAAAAGTAAAGCGAGTAGAGTCGAATAGAGTACAGTCGAGTTGAGCCAGTACCGTGCAGTGGAAAAAGGGCATTAGATGAGTGATGAAATGTTTCTCTCTTAATAAATGTGGTGTTCAGATGAACTGATTCAACTTTCTGTGATTTTCTCACCTGGATTATTGAGCATGCATAAAGACATAGTTCTTTCTATTATTGGAGAACCAGGTGAAGAAATGGCTTTTGCATGACCTACCTTTACCCTGCGGTTGATGCTGAGGAACAGGCAGGTCTTGTCGTAGAGCTGCTCCAGGTTCTCACGGTCCCAGTAGAAGTCCGGTGTGATGAGCAGGTCAGAGCTCAGGTTTATACAGTGTCTGTCAGACCAGAGAACCACACAAACGCAGCAGACAAAGGTTTGTTTGAGTGGATGATTTTATGCTATGACAAGTGGCGAGGTCCCTACCGTGTCTGCTATATACAAACAGAAAATCAGAAAAATCAGGTATGTACCAATATACAGGACTTTACTATCCCAGAAATATAGTGCATACAAATTTACAATCCCAAGACAAGGTACAAATAATAGTTCCTACTGTTCACTGAGCTGAACTTCGCCTGACACACTTGGTTTCTTTAGGAGAGTTTAAATCTAACGAGAGCAGGGATCAATCAAGCAGGGTCAAGGAGAGGAATGTGGAAGGACAGATGGTGGTGGATTTTGTGAAAAGGATGGAAATGGCTGTGGTGAAGAGCGGAGGAAGGTGCACACAGGTGGACTATATCTTATGCAGGAGGTGTGATCTGAAAGAGATTGGACACTGCAAGGTGGTGATAGGGGAGAACCTAGTTAGGCAGCATCGGATGGTGGTCTGTAGGATGATTTTGGAGTCAAGAAGCGGAAGAGAGTGAAAGCAGAGCCAAGGATCAAATAGTGGAAGTTGAAGAAGGAAGACTTGTGTGGAGTTCAGGGAAGAGTTAAGAGAGGCACTTGGTGGTAGTGAATAGTTACCGGATGACTGGGCAACCACTGCAGAAATGGTAAGGGGGACAGCCAGGAAGGTATTTGGTGGGTCATCTGGACAGAGGAGGGAAGGCAAGGTGAATGGTGGTGTAATGAGGAAGTACAGGAAAGTATAAAGAGGAAGAGGGTGACAAAGAAGAAGTGGGATAATTCAGAGAGATGAAGAAAGTAGACAGGAGTACAAGGAGATGTGGCGTAAAGCGAAGAGAGAGGTGGCGAAGAAAAAAGAAAAGGCGTATGGCGAGTTGTATGAGAGGTTGCATACTAAGGAAGGAGAAAAGGAATTGTACTGATTGGCTAGACAGAGGGACCGAGCTGGGAAGGATGTGCAGCAGGTTAGGGTGATGAAGGATAGAGATGGAAATGTGCTGACAAGCAAGGAGAGTGTATTGAAAAGGTGGAAGGAGTACTTTGAGGGGCTGATGAATGAAGAAAATGAGAGTGTGTGAAAGTTGGACAATGTGGGGATAGTGAATTAGGAGGTGCAGTGGATTAGCAAGGAGGAAATAAGGGCAGCTATGAAGAGGATGAAGAGTGCAAAGGCAGTTGGTCCAGATGACATACCTGTGGTGGCATGGAGAGGTTAAGGAGAGATGGCAGTGGGGTTTTTAACTAGATTGTTTAACACCATCTTGAAAAGACAGAGGATGCCTGGGGACTGGAGAAGCATACTGGTGCTGATTTTCAAGAACAAGGGTGATGTGCTGTAGCAACTACAGAGGTATAAAGTTGATCAGCCACAGCATGAAGATATGGGAAAGAGCAGTGAAAGCTAGGTTAAGAGCAGAGGTGATGATTAGCAAGCAGCAGTATGGATTTATGCCACAAAAGAGCACCACAGATGTGATGTTTGCTTTGAGAGTGTTGACGGAGAAGTATAGAGAAGGTCAGAAGGAGTTACATTGTGTCTTAACTCTCTTTGTTTTCATCACAATGCATAAGGCTATGATCACAGATGCACAGATGAAGGCGAATGACCATCGTCCGCCGAGGCAAAATTCGCATCTTGTCGTGCTGAATGTGGGCAGTGCAGGATGTGACGCCAAGTGGGGTCAACCACACACACTTCTTTGCTATGGGCTGAGGCTGCAGATTCGCCGCTCAAAGTTCACCAAAGTTGAACTCCACGCAAAGATGCAAATTTCCTTCGCCACCAGAAGCAAATGTTTGATTCGCCCCCTTCGCTCACATAAAATGGAAGTGAACAGATTGTGAATATTCCCAATGTAAATTTTGCGCACGTGTGACCGTAGTCTAGTTGATTTTTTTGGTAATATTTTCTTATCATAATTATTTGTTTTAATCGTTCTTCAAAAATCGAGCTTCTGGAATTCTTTTGAAATACGAGATTTGTTTTAATTATATTGTATGACTGATTTTCTGTTAATTTCATTTACGTCGTGTGTGTTTTAACTGTATGAATGTGAAACAGGGTACGTGGTCACAGTGTTGTAGCCGAGTCACTAAACCTCAAGTCCGAGTCGAGTCTCGAGTCCCCAGTGTTCGAGTCCGAGTCCAAGTCCGAGTTTCCAAAGAAGAGTCCAAGTAGAGTTCGAGTCAAGTCCCCATTACCCGAGACCGAGTCATCAAGGTTGAGTCTGAGTCGAGTTCGAGTCAGGCATCTTAGCACTGTTACTGAACATGAGGGTCTGCACATGAATCCGCATGTAGGTGGGACACACGTGCCTGCCCTTGCACGAAATTGAATAATGTTACGGTATTAATATAGCTGTCAATATCTTATGCCAAATTATTAGAGCCTTTACAAAAAAAACTGACAAAAACAAAAAACAGTCTCTATCAATTAACAAGTCCAAGTCCTCATCTCCAACTTCCGAGTCTGAATGCAGCCAATACTCGAGTCCAAGTCCGAGTCATCAGTGCTCAAGTCCAAGTCGAGTCACGAGTCCTGAAAATCAGGACTCGAGTCGGACTCGAGTGGACTCGAGTACTACAACACTGCAAGGTCAGTCAACCTACCCAGAATAAATCAAGAGCAAGTTAGTAAATAAACGATAGTAGTTGAATCTAAACTCACTGAAGCTAGTTTGCAAACACCGGTTAAAATGGACTTAGTCCAAATTAAGTGCCAAACAGGTGCTGATAACAGCTAGACAATGGTTGCCGGAAGGTTTGAGTTGATTACAGAAGAGAGACATCTGATGCCTTTCCTGACACTACCCACATTGTCTGCATGTAGTAACCAAACCGCTAGTTTAAAAGTAATGGTGACAATTACTTGTGAATACTCTCTGACCAAGGTCTGTCCAAACAGAAGGATTCTTCATTCATGCTTGTAGACAAAGACAGAAACTGTGTTAACCGCATGCCATGAAGAGATGACTTGAATCAAACTGAATTCACCTCAGAGCAAAGAGCTCTCCTATCCTCTGCATGACTTCTGTCCTGGACAGCTTCACGCTTTTCCCGGACTTGAGCATCTGTTCGGAGGGGAAGGAAAACCCAACTGGGGTCATTTGTGAAGCAAAGCAGACTTTTTGTTTTCAGTGTAACAGCCTCCATGTCCTGGCACGGCCCAGGCATAAACATCAGTTAGAGATAATAAATTATTGCTCATTTCACGGTGGATGCGTTTAGAGCGTCCACCGCACCTCTGGAATTGACTGAATTGACTCTACGAAGCTGTCCAAGGAGACTTCCCATATTGCCAGTTTCACTGGAGGAAAACGGGACACAGAGAAAAAAAAAGAGGAGGTGAACTGGGAGCACTGACAGAAGCAGAACAAAAAGACCCTTTGTTCAGATCTTACACACTGACGACGCACAGCAGAACTTTATAACTTCTCACCTGATAAAGACAACGCGTTCGAAAACGCAAATTTCTCCAGGACGGCTTCCTCCTGGTCGATGTCACTGTTGAGGACGAAGTTACCGCGCTCGAGCTTTGACTTTCCCCTGGGAGCCAAAAAAAAGTTCCAATACTTCAGAAGTGTATGTGATGAACTCCGAAGCCATCCAGTCACACACCAAATTCAAATGAACACACACAGAAATCGTAAACATGAGCATGCAAAGCAAAAAAAAAGAAGAAAGTCAAATCTTAAACTTATTCTAAAGCCATAACATGACAAAAAAAAATATTTGCAGCCAGTGACGCGGACGTACTCGCCAAAGGAATAGTTGATCTCTTCGTTTTCCCAGTGGACTAACGCTACTTCATAGGGTTGGATCTCGTGTTGTTCTAGTATCCTCATCACCCTCTTCATCTGGCGAGAGAGGAGGAAAGTCAAGCTTAATATGACGCAGGAAAAACACGGCAACCACAACAGCGTATCGTATGTTAATTGTTAAGAGGAGATAGGCTGAAAAAACAAAACAGGAGCTGCTTTTCACCGTTTTCTCCTCGACATTCCAGAAGACCACAGACCCTTCCCTGAAATGTGAGATTTGGGGAAAAGTTGGTCTGCGGCGTTGTAGACGATCAAAACACAACAATCATGCCAAAGGCTTTGTGTGATCTTTGAGGATCAAGTCCAGCATCTGACGCTATGGGTCAGGCTTTCTGTCCGTGGTTTTACCTGAAGAAGAACATCACCGCGTTGTCGTCCGGTTTAGCAGCGCTGTCGGTGCTTATCACCAACACGTTCGAAGCATCTGAACGTGAAAATATGTTTTGTTAGAGAAGTATGTTCAACCTGTCGTTGTTTCGCGTGAGGCTGTTTTCACACATACCTCTTGGTAAAGCCACTTCATGGAAGTTGTTCCCTATCAGGTCATGGCACAGCGTTGGCAGATGGTACTGATCCGCTGTTGCAAAGGCAATGCACTGCATCATATCCTACACAAGGAAAACAGACATAAGTGAAACGTTAACAAAACAGCACACCACCGAATCAACACGGGTGACTCAGACAATCACTCCTGTGAAAGAGGTACCTTGTCCTCCTCCTGGTGAGGCTGATTGGCTCTGGATGGTTGTTTTGTTCTTGGCCCTTTGGGGACCTTCTTCCCGGGGACTGATACCGGTTTCAGACCTGATTTTAAAACCGACTTGACGAGGTTGGTTGAATAGGGACGCCTCTGTGAACCTCCACATGCACGGAGAGTCCCAAGGTCATCCAACAAGGTGCTGCTGTTGCGCTGAAACCCACCCGAAACATGCGGAGCATTTCTTCTCCAAGGCCGTTGCTCCTTACAGCAGTCTGGATACCAGGTGCTGGGAAAGATCCCGGAGGTAGACCAGGTTGAGAGAGTCCTCGATGTGGGTTCGTGTTTTCGTTGCTGGGAGGATTGTGAGGGATTCAACGAGGCAATCACACCGGCGGACCTTCTCTCCGGACACCGGCGTCCTCCCAGTCTGCACAGCCAAGTCCGCAGAAGCATCTTCGCATGGGAAGCAGTTGTCCAAGTCTAACAAAAGGACAGAGGAGGGCTGTCAGTTGACAGACAGGGATTGCATCATGCAGAGTGCTGACAGAGACACAGCCCTGCTCAGACCCAGCAGTGTCACCCGAAACCTCACCCAGAACCAGTTATTTAGTATTGTAACGCGCATGGATAAGTAGACACGTTGGTCCTTGACTAACGGGTCGGACCCTTTTAGTCCAGTGTTTCTCAACCCAGTCCTCAAGGAACCCCCTATCCTGCAGATGTTCATTGTAACCCTGCATAGGTGCTTACTCGACCAATCATCTCGCAGCACTGAATTATGCAAGGTGTGCAACGTCTGACAAAATTCATCGCTGATTGGTTGAATAACTACAAACAGGTACCTATTCAGGGTTGCAAAGAAAATATGCAGGATAGGGGGTCCTTGAGGACTGGGTTGAGAAACACTGCGTTGAGTCGACCGGTTAACGTTGTCGCTTGCGGTGCAGGAGATACGGGTTCGCGTCCCGGCTGTGGCGACGGTATCTCGGACTGCCCCCCGCCCCCGAATTCGCTACAGTATGTAAACGTAACACGTGCCCTGTAAACACAACAAATAATTTGGATTATTCGCCCCTATTCAGCCATCAAAGTCCACGCAAGGCTGACTGACCTTGGCCGGGCAGGAATATCCCATGCAAGTCCTACGTATTACGCAGAATAATAGACGAGCAACTCCTTACCTCCTAATGTCAATATCTCTGGGGGGGGGGGGGTCCACTATCACCTCAGAAGAGCAGATTCAGCATGAGAGCAGCGGAGAGAACGGCGCAGTTGCCGCGGACGATAAGCGAGGCGCTTTATTGTCACTTTCATTTAGTATGAAACGACTCACCACGTCATGCCTCGTGAACAACCGACTGCGAAACGACGCTCATTCTGGACGCAAAAGTAGCCGCATTCAACCCGTCCGGCCGCCTGCTTCGCAGCGCACGACAGTAGGTCACACTAATAAAGTTCCATTTGAATCTGCGCTGATAAAGTATCGTTTGAATCTGTGCTAATAAAGTTTCCTGGGTTGCTTTGCTCGGCAGCGGCGCCTGCTGGACAAACGGGAGACGTACCGACAATTTCTCGTGTTAGCCAACAGACGGCGGTAGACAGCACGACGGACCGGCGTGGACGGGATATGTAGAACGTCTTATGAATATTCATGAGGTAGAGATTCGCGTTACGGCAGACGGCCAGCAGTTGTTTTGGCGGTGAATGAGCTAAACCAGAGATCCTCGGCGCTTGGCCACATAAAGATAGGCCAGCGTTTCAGTCTAATGAATGTCAAGTTCAGTAACCATGTTAGAACAGATACGAGCCCCTGTGTGCTGGGTCGGTAACTTCCTAACTGCTTCTGGCGTATGGCAGCCTGGCTAGTCGATTACCTATCACCTGTCACATCCCTCCATCCATCCATTATCCGAACCGCTTATCCTGGTCTCAGGGTCGCGGGGATGCCGGAGCCCAGCAGTCGTTGGGTGGCAGGTGGGGAGACACCCTGGACAGGCCGCCAGGCCATCACATAGCCCCCCCCCCAAAGGGACAATTTAGTACAGCTGATTCACCTGACCTACATGTCTTTGGACTGTGGGAGGAAACCGGAGCCCCCGGAGGAAACCCACGCAGACAGGGGGAGAACATGCAAACTCCACACAGAGGACGACCCCCGCGGTTGGACTACTCCGGGACCTTCTTGCTGTGAGGCGACCGCGCTAACTACTGCGCCAAGGAAATCGCATGTTTGTCGCGCCATCGTTGCTATAAATAGCAACATAGTTGCCACAATGTACGCCGGCAGTCCTCGCTTCGAATCCCGCGTCGCCCAAAACCTTCTTTGCAAACTACATACGGATAGGTGGTTTTGCTGTGCAATAATGTGTAGTTACAGACAGGAAATGTAATTAAGACATTAAAATTGTCTTAAGGAGTCCTACTACTACTTTCGGCTGCTCCCGTTAGGGGGCGCCACAGCGGATCATCCGTTTCCATTTCTTCCTGTCTTCCTGTCTTCCCTCACCACATCCATTAACCTCTTTGACCTTCCTCTTCTCCTCTTCCCTGGCAGCTCCATATTCAGCATCCTTCTCCCAATATACCCAGCATCTCTCCTCCACACATGTCCAAGCCATCTCAATCTAAGTATTAGTATTGTAACGTGCATGGATAAGTAGGCACGTTGGTCCTTGACTAAGGGGTCGAACTCTTTAGTCGACTGGTTAACGTTGCCGCTTGCGGGATGGGAGACACGGGCTCGAGTCCCGGCTGTGGCGGTTCCCGGGCTGCTCCCCTAAATTGGCTAGTGTTTTTAGAAGTGTAAACTACTAATAGGACACGTTAGTCCCTAGCTAACGGGTCTGACCCTTTAGCCGAGCGGTTAGTGATGTCGCCTTGTGGGGCTGTACACCCCGTATCGAATCCCGCACCGGGCAAGAAAATAACCGGTTACACTAGAATACTTGCTTTAACTGCTCCAGAATAGATACTACATGTGAAATTCCGTTTTGAAATAAAAAAAGTAATTCTATTCTATTCTATCCAGCTTTCACAGTGCTTCGGTCCGTTCTCCGGACCAGCAGGTGGCGGTAATGCTCATTTGGAGGCCGCACGCCAGACGTCGTTGAAATACAGGAGGAAGAGGAGGAATTAGCTCGTTCGGTGTCTCGGCGGAGCCGCCGTGTTTTGGTGGGGCGGTGCGAGGGAATGGATGCTATGCGCCGTTACCTTTTACATAACATCACTGTCTAAAGCAGGATGCGCCTCCCTTAACTTGCTTTTTGCCGGTGGACGTACAGCTTGGTGTTGCCGCGGGCTGCCGACTCGCAGCGAAACGTCGCTAAATGACAACAGGGGCGGCGGTTTTGTTGATCGTTTGAAGATTAAGCCGGAGCCGGAGCAGGCTGACGAGCTAGGAGCTAGCGCCTCCTCGCTCCGCCTTTCCGCCCGTCGGGTTTCTCGTGTCCCCTGCTTTAGAGATGTTCTCCAAAAAGCCCCATGGCGACGTCAAAAAATCTACACAGAAAGTGTTGGACCCCAAAAAGGATGTGTTGACGAGGCTCAAGCATCTGAGAATAGTCCTAGGTGAGTTCGAGTCCTAGCCCGGCTGTTCAGGCCAGATGATGCTACGAGCTGTGAGGATGCAGTTGTGATTTTTCTTTAGGCCTGTGTGTGTGTGTGTGTGTGTGTGTGTGTGTGTGTGTGTGTGTGTGTGTGTGTGTGTGTGTGTGTGTAAAGACATGGTATTGTGAGCTACAGACATGGAAAGACGTTGTATTTTGGGGCGCAGTTGTGATTTTTCTTGAGGTAGGTGTGTGTGTGTGTGTGTGTGTGTGTGTGTGTAAAGACATGGTATTGTAAGCTACAGACATGGAAAGACGTATTTTGGGACGCAGTTGTGATTTTTCTTGAGGTAGGTGTGTGTGTGTGTGTGTGTGTGTGTGTGTGTGTAAAGACATGGTATTGTAAGCTACAGACATGGAAAGACGTATTTTGGGACGCAGTTGTGATTTTTCTTGACGTAGGGGTGTGTGTGCGCGCGCACGCACGCGCGCGGCCGCGAGTGTTTGGATTGAGAATGTGTGTGTGTGTGTGTGTGTGGGTCGAAAGAAAGGCTTGACAACACGTTGCAACATGACACCAGATGCAGAGTTTTGGACATACGAGATAAGGGGAGTTATGACTGACAGATGAGCGCACGCGACAGACAGTTAGAAAGGGGGGTACGGGAATAAATGAAACCCAGAGAGAGATTACGACCTCTCTCTCTCTCTCATTCTCATTCTCAGCCACAGCCTTTCCTCTTCCCCCTCGCGCACATCCTCACGCTTGCACTGGGAGTATAGAGGGAAAGGGCAGCTGCTATTCCCTTCCAAATGTTCCGTACAGAAGCCGACTTCCTGTTTCTATTGTAAGAGTTTGTGTGTGAGAAAGTGTGTTCTGCTCAGACAGGGGTGGGTGTGCCTCCACATTGTGCTCCATGGGGAATGTTGGACCTTGATGATAATCGCTCTCTCTCTCTCTGACACACACACACACCAAGGACTCACTTGGAGCTATGTTGGTTATGTTGGAATAGTAAAACCACAAAGACACAGTTGAACAATAGGGATAGCTACACAGATACAAAGCTGAAAGACTTGGATTCATAGCCAATATTATACGGTAGTGTATTTGAGAATCCCTGCCTACAGCAATGACAAAATATTGTTTACAAAGATAAAGTCACGTCCTCGTCATAGTGAGCTGCCAAGCATGAACAGGCAGTTTTTCTTGATGTTTTGTGATGCCGACCATGTGCACTATAGTATCTTTGGTGTGCTGTAGGTTTTATGATCTTTTTTTTTTTGTTATCAGACCAATCAACTGTTTGCTTAGAGCACCATTTATGGGAACAAGTTGAATCTTTGTTGTTCTCTCCATATCGGAAATAAGTTGTGATTGTCTCATATAGATGAAAAACGCCAACTTGAGATGTGTTCAAAGCAAGGCTCTTCTTCTTCTTCTTCTTCTGGCTCGTCCCGTTAGGGATCGCCACAGTGGATCATCCGTTTCCATCTCTTCCTGTCCTCTGCATCTTCCTCTGTCACGCCAACCACCTGCATGTCCTCCCTCACCTCATCCATAACCCCCCTCTTTGGCCTTCCTCTTTTCCTCTTGCCTGGCAGCATCATCTTCAGCATCTTTCTGCTAATGTACCCCGCATCTCTCCTCCGCACATGTCAAACCATCTCAATCTCGTCTCCCTTGCTTTTTCTCCAAATCGTTCAACCTGCGCTGTCCCTTTTAATGTATTCATTCCTAATCTGTCCATCTTCATCACTCCCAATGAAAATCTTACCATCTTCAACTCTGCCACCTCCAGCTCCGCCTCCTGTCTTTTCGTCAGTGCCACTGTCTCCAAACCGTACAACATAGTTGCTCTCACTACCGTCTTGTAAACCTTTCCTTTCACTCTTGCTGGTATCCTTCTGTATTAAATCACCCCTGACACTCTTCCCCACCAATTCCACCCTGCCTGCACTCTCGTCTTCACCTGTCTTCCACACTCCGTTACTTTGAACAGTTGACCCCAAGTATTTAAACTCATCCACCTTCACCACCTCTGCTTCTTGCATCCTCACCATTCCGCTGTCCTCCCTCTCATTCACGCATGTTGATTCCATCTTGCTCCTACTGACTTCCATTCCTCTTCTCCCCAGCGCATACCTCCACCTCTCCAGGCTCTCAACCTGCTCCCTACTCTCACTACAGAGCCCAGTGTCATCTGCAAACATCATAGCTCACGGAGACTCCTGCCTGATCTCGTCCATCAACTTGTCTATCGCTGTTGCAAACAAGAAAGGTCTCAGAGCCGATCTTTGATGTAATCCCACCTCCACCATGAACCCATCCGTCACTCCTTCCGCACACCTCACCATTGTCACACTGCCCTCATACATATCCTGCAGCACTCTTACATACTTCTCTGCCACTCCTGACTTCCTCATAAATACTTCACCTCCTGTCACAGCACCCTGTCATATGCTTTCTCTAAATCCACAAAGACACAATGTAACTCCTTCTGACCTTCTCTATATTTCTACATCAACACTCTTAAAGCAAACATCACATCTGTAATGCTCTTTCGTGGCATGAAACCATACTGCTGCCTGCTGATCATTACCTCTCTTCTTTACCTAGCTTCCACTGCTCTTTCCCATAGCTTCATGCTGTGGCTGATCAACTCTGTAGTTACTACATCTCCGCACATCACCCTTATTCTTGAAAACCAGTACCAGTACACTTCTTCTCCACTCCTCAGGTATCTACTCACTTTCCAATATTGTGTTAAACAATCTAGTTAAAAACTCCACTGTCATCTCTGCTAAACATCGTCTCGCCTCCACAGGTATGTCATCTGCACCAACTGCCTTTCCATTCTTAATCCCCTTCATAGCTGCCCCCACTTCATCTTTGCTCATCTACCGCACTTCCTGATTCACTATCCTCACATCATCCAACCTTCTCACACTCTCATTTTCTTCTTTCATCAACCCCTCAAAGTACTCCTTCCACCATTTCAACACATTCTCCTGCTTTGTCAGCACGTTTCCATTTCTATCCTTCATCATCCTAACCTGAGCACATCCTTCCCAGCTCGGTCCCTCTGTCTAACCAGTCGGCGCAAGTCCTTTTCTCCTTCCTTAGTGTGCAACCTCTCATACAACTCGCCATACACCTTTTCTTTTGCCTTCGCCACCTCTCTTTGCCTTATGTTGCATGTCCTTGTCTCCTGTCTACTTTCTTCATCTCTCTGACTATCCCACTTCTTCTTCACCAACCTCTTCCTCCATATACTTTACTGTACTTCCTCATTCAACTGCAAAGTCTCTTTGTCTTCCTTCCTCTGTCCAGATGACACACCAAGTACCTTCCTAGCTGTCTCCTTCACCATTTCTGCAGTGGTTGACCAGCCATCTGGCAACTCTTCACTACCACCCAGTGCCTGTCTTAACTCCTGCCTGAGCTCCACACAACTTCTGTCTTCCTTCTTCAACTCCCACCATTTGATCCTTGGCTCTGCCTTCACTTTCCTCCTCCTTTTGATCTCAAAAGTCATCCTACATACCACCATCCGATGCTGCCTAGCTATGTTTTCCCCTGTCACCACCTTGCGGTCTCCAGTCCTTTTCAGATTGTACCTCCTGCATACATAAGATATAGTCCACCTGTGTGCACCTTTTTTACTCTTATACGTCAGCCTGTGTTCCTCCCTCTTCTTGAAATACATATTCACAACAGCCATTTCCATCCTTTTCACAAAATCCACCACCATCTGTCCTTCCACATTCCTCTTCTTGACACCATACCTACCCATCACCTCCATTCCCTTCACCAACATGCCCATTGAAGTCCTCTCCAATCACCACTTTCTCCTCCTTGGGTACACTCTCCACCACTTCATCCAACTCACTCCAGAATTCTTCTTTCTTTTCCATCTCACACCCAACTCGTGGGGCATATGTGCTGATAACATTCAGCAATACAACTTCAATTTCCAGCTTCATACTCATCACTCTGTCTGACACGCTCTTCACCTCCAGCACGCTCTTGACACACTCGTCCTTCAGGATTACTCCTACCCCATTTCTCCTCCCATCCAGACCATGGTAAGTTTGAACCCACCTCCGATGATCCTGGCCTTACTCCCCTACCACCTGGTCTCTTGCACACACAGTATATCTGCCCCCCATCACCTCAGCCAGCTCTCTCCCTTTCGCAGTCATAGTGCCAACATTCAAAGTTCAGACTCTCACCTCTACATTCATACGCTTCCTCCTCTACCCTTTTGTACCTTTCCTCTCTCCTTCTCCTTCGCCCAACAGTAGCATCGTTTCAACCAGCACCCTGCTGGCCAACAGTATTGGTGGCGGTCATTGGTAACCCGGGCCTCAACTCATCCAGTATGGGAAAGTTGATGTATGAGCCGCATATTTGATTTGGCAAAGGTTTTACGCCGGATGCCTTTGTGGCGCTCTATTATACAGCCTTTCAATGGTATGGTTTCACTGTGTCGAGAAGTTCCTTGTTTTATGTCATCTGTTTTGACATGTGTGACTGTCGCTGTTAGTAAACCCAGACTTGCTATCTGGCGACACAGTATAAAGAAGGAAAATGAGGAAGTCATTCACAACTCTCTGCAGGCTGGTTTTGAACCAGTGCATGGCATTTCAAAAGATTTGATTAAGGTTTCTAAATTATTCTGAAAAGAATTACTCCCCAGTTTTACTGACTGTGTTTGAATCTCAACCTTTTTCCAACTCCCTTGACCGTGTAGATGGTTGAGTAACATCCTGTGAGCTAGTAGGATTGTAGCCTCAGTTATCGGGCTGTTCGGCAGTCAGTAGAATTGATTTTGGGTGGTAAGAATTTTTTTAATGCCATTCTCAAAGAGCAAGAAAACCGCTGAGCTGTGCCACAAAAGACCGTACAAGGGCAACTATTATTGTGTGTGCATGTGTGCGTGCATGCGTGCATGTCTGGCAAAGTTCAGCCTTCAGTGTTTCATGTAAACATACCCAGAGACAGGCGCTATCGCTCAAAACCCTTCTGTGTATGTGTGCGTGAGAGAAGGTGCGTGCTTGTGTGTGTGTGTGTGTGTGTGTTATCTCTCAGCAAGATAAGTCCTGATGTCTCCTTCCAAATGACAGCTAGCTATGCTGAGGGAGATTCAGACCAGAACACACCAAGGTAAACCTCCCTCTAAGGGTTGGGTAGCGAACTCGATACTTTTAAGTGTACCGACCGGATTACATTGGTACCTATTCACGTTAGATCAGTTGGTGCCAAAATTCGGTACCTTGAGAGCAGGCTGTGTTGTGAATGAAAATAAATATTGATAAGATTCCTTGTGAGCCTTTTGAAAAATCCCTCCTAGTTTACCGCTTGTTGCAAGTGGGCATGTGGGTGAGAGAGAGAGAGAGAGAGAGAAGAGAGAGAGAGATGAGAGAGAGAGAGAGAGAGAGAGAGAGAGAGAGAGAGAGAGAGAGAGAGAGAGAGAGAGAGAGAGAGTAGAGGAGAGAGAGAGAGAGAGAGGAGAGAGAGAGAGAGAGAGAGAGAGAGAGAGAGAGAGAGAGAGAGAGAGAGAGAGAGAGAGAGAGAGAGAGAGAGAGAGAGAGAGAGAGAGAGAGAGAGAGAGAGAGAGAGAGACTACATTACCCCTCCTCTAAACCTACCGCTTGTTCAAGTCCAATACAGTCAGGGCAATGGTGAGCTGAAAATTGGTCATTTGTTTTTGCTTTATTTTAATCTATTTTTTCCCCTTTTCCCCAACCCCACTACAGTAACAAACCTTGCCGTTACAACTCCTAGATCAGGACATGTGCTTCCTCCGAGACACAGGATGCTCTGCCCTGGTGTCTGTGACAGGCTGGAGGTTGTAGGGAGGGGAGAGGGAGGTAGGGAGGGGTTTTATTTTGTATAGTGTCCATCCAGCCATTATCTGAACCATTATCTGAACCGCTTATCCTGCTCTCAGGGTCGCGAGGATGCTGGAGCCTATTCCAGCAGTCATTGGGCGGCAGGTGGGGAGACACCCTGGACAGGCCACCACAGGGCCCACACACACACACACACACACACACACATTCATTCCTAGGGACAATTTAGTACGGCCGATTCACCTGACCTACACGTGTTTGGACTGTGGGAGGAAATGGGAGCCCCTGGAGGACACCCAGGCAGACACGGGGAGAACATGCAAACTCCACACAGAGGACAACCCGGGATGACCCACGAAGGTTGGACTACCCCGGAGCTTGAACCCAGGACCTTCTTGCTGTGAGGCGACCGTGCTAACCACTGCGCCACTGTGCCGCTTTTGTATAGTGTGTTACAACAAAATGTCCGTCCATCCATCCATTATCCACACTGCTTATCCTGCTTAGGGTCACGGAATGCTGGAGCCTATGCCAGCACTCATTCTAAATAACAATGTTGAAACTGATAATTTTGGACTTATTTTTTCCCTCCAGCCATTATCCAAACCGCTTATCCTACGTAGGGTCATGGGAAGCTGGAGCCTATCCCAGCAGTCACCGGGCGGCAGGTGGGGAGACACCCTGGACAGGCCGCCAGTCCATCACGGGGTCGACATTCACACCTAGGGACAATTTAGTATGGCCGATTCACCTGACCTACAAATCTTTGGACTGTGGGAGGAAACCAGAGCACCCGGAGGAAACCCACGCAGACACGGGGAGATCATGCAAACTCCACACAGAGGACGACCCCCAAGGTTCGGGGCTCAAACCCAGGACCTTCTTGCTGTGAGACGGCCACGCTAACCACTGCGCCACTGTGCCGACTTATTTTTTACAACAAATTACATTTTTGTAATTATAGAGAGTAAAGTACCGAAAAAAGGTACCGGTATCGGTTTAAATACGAATGGTACCCAACCCTACCTCCCTCTGTCTAAAACTGTGTCTTAAACTGCAGGTTGGGACCTGTGTTTGGCCGTGGATCTGTATCTGGTGGATCCAGTTGAAAGCAAGGACATGTTTAGAGTCCTACAGTGAGGCAACGTTTCCCAATTGTGGTACCCTGACTGGAAAGATTTTGCAAACGTCGGTGTAATGCCTGCCCCTTTCTTTATCACGTTCAGGATTGCCAGGGGTCAGAGAATATTTGGATTATTCGGGAATTTTGGCGGCCCTGTTCTAGACATGAGCAATAATAGAAGTCTCTCAGTTTAGTGTTGAAATCGCACAAACGGGTCAGTAACCAGAGTATCATTCATGATGGTTAATGTTTTTTTCCAGCTTTTCTGTGTATAGTTTATCAGATCGTACCGTGTGACTCACTTTTGTGTGTGTACGTGTGTGTACATGTGTTTGAGCATACACACTTGATGGCTTATTTTTTTTCTCCCGTGTCCTCCTGTCACCTCTTCTCTCTCCTTCCAGAAAATGCAGAGTCATCTGAACTGAAGCAGTTCTTCGATCAGAACTACTCCCACATTTACTATGTCTTCTTCGAGAACTTTGTTACCATCGAGGTCAGCCTCAAACAAAAAGGTAAGTTCTCAGACGCTGGCAGTAAGGTGAGCTGTGATTGGTCAACTTGGAGTTTGGTATAAGTACTAAAAAATAAATCTTAAATAAAGGCAATTAATGATGCTGAACTTCCCTAAAGCCAGTCTATCTTATGTTGTAGGCCATAAGTCACAGAGGGAGGAGCTGGACTCAATCCTCTTCATCTTCGAGGTAAGAAAAACCCCAATTATCACAATTATTATGGTTACAATACCACAGGTAAATCATTAGAATGTAGATTTGATGAATAAGGATAGAGGATAGAGTTGGGTTTTTTTTCTTCTTTCTTTTGTGTGTCTTCAAATGAATAAAAACCAGTTTCCACTGTGGGATTCGAATAGCCGCAGATCGAAGGTCTGACTGTGTGGTAGACCAAAATCATCGACGTTTCTGAGCCAGCTAAAACTTTTTCCAGGTGGCCCCGGTCAGCACCACAGTCACTGGTCGGGCTTGACCTCAGACTGACACCGCTGACATTTAGAGACACTCAGAGCCTGGTGCTGTTTTTGAGTAGCCGGGATAAGATAGCAGTGTGTGTGTGTTTGGGTGAGCTGTTTCTGTATCCTGCACATGTGTGTGCATGTGTGTGCGTGTGTGTATTTCACTGGGAGTGTTGCTGACCTCAGTTTGCCTCTGAATCGTGACCACACAGCTGAGTGTTATCCACTCCTTTGGAGAAGAAAACTGTATTTATGCATTTCCTTCAGAGGAGTTAGCTTAAAAGCACTCTGTGTAGTACTGACTGAGACGACTTGCCTTTTGGCCTGTTGGAGCATTAAACTCTGCCCACTGTTATTTATTGTTAATTTAGATCTTATTTTTTGTACATTCCACTTCCTTTATCCCAGTAATTGGGGTCAGCTGCATCATTTGCCGGGACTGACATGTTTACTGTTGCCTTGTTTGTATTTGTATTTTTTCATCATAATGTAGCTTTATTTGAAAATTATCATTTCCTACACCATTTTAGTGAGTTTGCTGACATCGACAGGTTAAAAGTCATGTGAAGGTTAAAAACATGCCAGGCTGGTCTTGATACTCTGTGGCGTTAGCATAGCAGGATAAACACAGCTGCAGATTATAACATTAATAATGGGTCTATTTGATGTACAGTTAAGGTCAAACTTATTAGCCCCCAAGGAACTGTGGCACATTTCCCTAAAATTCTGCCCAATATTTACATCATTCATAAAACGTTACATAGTAAAACATTCATCAATGTTAAGGCCCCTATTTGGTA
This sequence comes from Lampris incognitus, assembly GCF_029633865.1. Classification (NCBI taxonomy): domain Eukaryota; kingdom Metazoa; phylum Chordata; class Actinopteri; order Lampriformes; family Lampridae; genus Lampris; species Lampris incognitus. The sequence goes on from NC_079226.1 coordinate 11,101,268, forward strand.
CATTTTGGAATGTAAAATAAATCTTCAGGTTTGCTTTATACCAAATGTAGTGAAAATTGAGGTGGTCAAAATTATTAGCCCCCATGTGATTTTTTTACTTTCAAACCACACCTGAGCAATCAGTCAGCATTGAACTTTACTTAAGGGACTCCAATGAACAGGGCTACTGGCACTTGAACGCTTGATTGAGAGGGACTACTCTTAAATTCTTGGTAAGAAGTAATTTCATCATGCCAAAAAGTAAAGAAATCAGTCTGGAACTCAGAAAGAAGATAGTGGATGCTCATCTTAAGGGGGAAGGCTATACTGCCATTTCCAAGCATTTCACAGTGTCTAGAACAGCTGTGTGTTGCATCATTGCAAAGCACAAGGAGACAAATTCTGTTAGAAACAAACCTGGGCGTGGTCGAAAGTGCAAGATTTCCAAACTTTGGAGAGGAAAATAGTCAGAGATGTCAACAACAATCCCCGGATCTCTGCCAAGATGATTGTTGCTGAACTGGCCTCTTCCGGACTTGATGTTTCAAGGAAGACTGTTGTGAGGGCTCTTCATCGTGGTGGGCTTCGAGGTCATCGTCCAAGAAAAACTTAATTGCTCACATAGCAGCACATCAAAGCCAGACTGAAGTTTGCCCGTGAACATCTGAAACATGGGCATGAATTTTGGAAGTCTGTCCTTTGGTCTGATGAGACTAAACTTGAGCTGTTTGGGCACATGGATGTTGTTTTTGTTTGGTGAAGGAAGGGCGAGGCCTTCAACCCTAAAAACACAGTTGCCAAAGTTAAACATGGTGGTGGGGGCATAATGCTGTGGGGCTGTTTTGCTGCTCCAGGCACAGGGAACCTTGTTCGGGTGCATGGGATCATGAAGAAAGAAGATTATGTTGACATTTTGAAGGATAATGTAAAGAAATCTGCTGCCAGTCTAGCTTTAGGTCACTGCTGGGTCTTCCAGCAAGACAATGACCCGAAGCATACATCTGAGTTGGTCCAAAACTTTTTGAAGGACACCAAAATCGAGGTCCTGGAGTGGCCCTCTCAGAGCCCAGATCTCAATCCTATTGAGAATCTGTGGCGGGAGCTCAAGGTTAATGTCCATGCTGGAAAACCAGGCAATTTGGATGAGCTGGAACAATTTGCCTTGGAAGAATGGGCTAAGATCCCTCTAGAGACATGTGCCAACCTAGTTGGTAACCACCATAAGAGGTTGTTGTCAGTTGTGAGGCAGAAAGGTTACACTATTGACTATTAATTGTCAGAGGGCTAATAATTTTGGCCTTGTCATTTTTGTTTTTTCTTGTTTCAGTTCAGCGCATCAGTAAAATATCTTAATCAAGCTTAGTGGAGATTTTGTCTTTGTTCTTTTGGAAGCAATTAAACTATTTGGTTATGGTCATTTCCATAGAAAAGTTAAGGGTTTTGTTTGATTGCATAAAGGGGGCTAATAATTTTGACCCTAACTGTAGGTGTGCCAAAGAACCAGCATTGACTGTGCTATTGGTAATTGTTTGTATTTGCTCTGTTTTTTTGGTCCGCCAATGCCGATAGGTGAGGATTTACTCATGTGTACCTTAAAAGACAGTGTACTTGCCAGTCCCATGTGAAGGCACAAATAGCTAGAACTATAGATATACATATATATATATAAACCATATATTATATAGACCTTTATTCTTCTACAGAAAATCCTCCAGCTCCTACCAGAGAGAATCCAGAGCAGATGGCAGTTCCACAGCATTGGTAACATGCATACACACACACACACACACACACACACACACACACACACACACACACACACACACACACACACACACACACACACACACACACACAACAAATATACACAGATATATTAAGACACAGACATATACATGCAGTTGTACTCACAAAAAACAGACATGGACCACACACAAGCATGTCCAGTTAGACCGTTGCTTAAACAGACACATCACATACTTTGCCACAGACACATGCAACCCCTGGCATGCACATTGTGGCTTGTCTCCATGCCATATCTACTTGTAGCTGATGAGTTGGTGTCAGTCAAAGATCAAGTCGGATCTTGTTTGACCACATTCAGACAGCGTGGCCTCTCACAAGATCTGTCGTTTCATCTAATGGCAGAGGCTACAGCACAAAGAGTGTGCAGAGTGAAGAATGCACAGCATCCATTGTGCCACTTGTATAACACAGCGGTATTGAATTATGTATTAAATGATGTATTAAATTGGAACTGCCAGGGAAGAGGAAAAGAGGAAGGCCAAAGAGGAGCTTTATGGATGTGGTGAGGGAGGACAGAGGAAGATGCAGAGGATGGGAAGAGATGGAAAGGGATGATCCGCTGTGGTGCGACCCCTAATGGGAGCAGCCAAAAGTAGTAGTAGTATTAAATGATGTGCCATGGCGGTCAGTGTGTATGCAGGTTTTCTTTCCAGCCCAGCACGAGAACAGCTGTGGTTTAGTGTTGGGTTGGAAAGAAAACCTGCATACACGTGGACCTCCATGGCATACTGTCCCCAATGGCCTCCCTACATGTGTGTAAAGGATAAAGCTGTGATGATGTGACTACCTTCCAATGTGATCTGTAGGGGAAATGGTGACTAGTTGAATTATAGACAAGTGTGTTACAGCTTTTACCTGAACAGAGTGACATGTTTTGTGCTCTCGCTATCTCTCTCAGGGTTGATCTTGAAGAAGCTGCTGCACACTGGGAACTCTCTGAAGGTACTGATCTGACATTACCTTTCACGCCGTGTTAACCTGTCAGTCATTCCATGCTCCCGCCCCCTCCTATTTTGATATTCATGCCGCTCAAGGTTGCTTCTCCCCTGACATCTCCCCTCCCTCTTCTGTCTCCTTTGTCGTGCGCTGAAGATCCGTCGGGAGGGCGTGCGGTTTTTCCTGCTGTGGATGCAGGCACTGCAGAGCAATGCGGAACGGGAGCAGCTCTGCATGTTCGCCTGTTTGATCCCCGGGTTCCCAGCACCCATGTGCCACGGCATGCCACGCACCCTGGACACCCTCATCAACCCTCCACTGAGTCTGACAGAGAGTTAGTGGAACACAAACGCACACACATACATACGTTCAGTGACGCAAACACACATGCACTCATTCACACGGACACGTAGATATGTGCACACAGATGTACACTAACCCACACATACACCACTTAGGTTTTACAACAATGTTTCTCTCTCTCTCTCTCACACACACACACACACACACACACACACACACACACACACACAGGGTCCGAAATTAACACTCGCCACCCGCCAAATGCGAGTAGATTGTCTGATTGGCAAGTAAATCTCAGAAGCCTACCCGCCAAATGGCGAGTAACAAAAAAGTGAAATCCAACCACTTAATCCCCCCCCATCTCTCTCGCTCTCTCCCCCTCTCTCTCCTTAGCAACAGCAATAACAGAAATGAACCAATCGAAGTGCGTTAGAATGTTGCTAGACGCTACTGGCGAGTAACATTACACACACACACACTCGAGAGGAACAACGACAGCACCGTCAATCTCGGTACTGGCCTACTCTATTCTTTTAACTAACGTTAGCGAGCAACACCAGTTACGTGGCGATATTTAGAAGGTGCAAAACCACCATCAAAAAGACAACCATGCCCCGAAGAGGAGGAAGAAGCCGCCATCACCACCAAACCGAAAAAAGAAAGTATAGTGAAAAGTGGAGGTATGGCGATAAAGGAGCTGCGAGAGGCTGGCTGGGGTATAATGCACAGGCCGTGATAATGAGTTGCTCCGTCTGTCGCCAGGATGCCAAACCCGTAGCAATTCATTTGTCATCGGTAACAAGATAATGAAGGTAGAAAACATCAGGGAAGATGAGACCTCCAGATGTCACATTACCTGTATGAATGCCTCTCGGGCTCAATCGGAGCCTCTCCTCGCAACACCCTCCGTAAAAGCGCCAATAGCCATGTCCGAGCAGACCAGCATGAAAATGCAGAACATGTTTAGGACGGTGCATGCCATTGGCAAGAAGGCCAGACCACTCTCCGACTTCGAATCGATGTGCGAGTAAGTGAATTTAGTTGTCATCTCAAAATATCCTTTTACAGCGTAAACAAAGTGCTGGCTGTAGCTAACGCTAGCCAGCTAGCGCTAGTATGGGACACCTAGTTTGCACTAACGTTAGCTGTGTGCTAGCTTCAACACCATGAAACAGGTTAAAACTGATTGATGTGTCCGCGGTGGTGTAGCGGTCTAAGCATCGGTTTTGTGTCGATGCAGTTGCCCACTGGGGACCGGGGTTCGCGCCCCGGTCTCGTCAGATCCGACTATGGCCGGACTCGATGAAGCAGCAATAATTGGCAACGCTGTCTTCGGGAGGGGGGTGGAGTCGCCTTGTGTACGTCACATGAATGCATCTCTGTGTGTGTCGGGGAAAACAGTGGTTCGGCCTGGATTCGCCTTGTCACGAAAGTGGCGAGGCGTCTCCTTCGAGACTGCCGGCCGGGGGGATGCAGTTGGCATGCAGTACGCATGCAGTACAAGGATGGATCGTATTGCATGCCTTTGCCAACTAAAATAGGGATCGATTGGCCACTAAATTGGGAGGAAAAATCAGAAATAAAAACGATTTAAAAAAAAAAACTGATTGGCGATCCAACCTCAACTCAGACACACTCTCGGATCTACTGATGGTGCAGCTGTCATCTCCCGAGATCAGGGAGTATGACCCAACCAGTGCTGTTGATCTGTGGCACCAAGACTCTGTCAGGGGCAGGAGGCCAGACTTCATCAATGGTGCAAAGTGGCTGCTGTAGAGTGAGAAGTAGTCTGGGGCTAGGGATGGGCATGTGGAGCACTCGAGTAGTTATAATAATACTGCAAATAAAACATGAAATTATACTTGTAACATTTTATCTTTTAACAATTGACTAATTTTACATAAAAATATTTTTGCTTCCGATCAGCTCTTGTCACATTTTTAAAAGCTCTTATTCAACACAATACCTTATTCTCTCATTGATATGTACTGAAAACATATGTATGGCACAAAAAAGGCTACTAATTATTTTGGCCGGTAAAAAATATGCTTGGCCGGTAGATTTTTTCATCTCCCAGTCCCCTTGGCCGGTAAGCCAGAAAGTTAATTTCGGACCCTGCACACACATATAGATAGATAGATATACATACACACACATGACTCAGGATATTACAGCTGAGTCATGCCCACCACCAGCCTGATGTTTGTAGTAAGGACACACAATTCCGAAGTAGGACACAATTCACATGGGAATGTTGCATTTCACTACTGATTATGTCAGACACGAGATAAGCCCGCACATGCAGGTGTAATGCTTTCATTCTTTTAGCGGTCACATTTTGCTGGGCTGTTCATAGAAGCAGCCAAGTTTACAGTCTGTGGGCAACATGGCAGATTACATATGCTGAAGACATTATGGGGGAATATAATACAGGGTTTCAGCTTTTTTTTGGGAATTTTCCCCCTTTTTCTCCCCAATTGTATCCAGCCAATTACCCCACTCTTCCGAGCTGTCCCAGTCGCCGCTCCATCCCCTCTGCCGATCCAGGGAGGGCTACAGACTACCACATGCCTCCTCCAATACATGTGGAGTCGCCAGCCACTTCTTTTCACCTGACAGTGAGGAGTTTCACCAGGGGGATGTAGCACATGGGAGGATCACGCTGTTCCCCCCCGGTTACCCCTCCCCCCTGAACAGGCACCCCGACTGACCAGAGGAGGCGCTAGTGCAGCGACCAGGACACATACCCACATCCGGCTTCCCACCCGCAGACACGGCCAATTGTGTCTGTAGAGACGCCCAACCAAGCCGGAGGTAACACGGGGATTCGAACCGCCGACCCCCCTGTCGGTAGGCAACGGAATAGACTGCTACACCACCCGGATGCCCGGCACAAACCTTTGAAAGATGCCCATTTGTTGGGTGGAGTGTGATGTACCTTGGACTGACAGTTTGTCATCTATTTTTGAATTCTGTCTTCAGACATCAGACTACCCCGATTTCTTTGCTACTACATCAGTAGTACCTTATTTTTATACTTTTGGCCATACAAACTAAAGTATAATGGAATAAGTGACAGAGACTGGTTGCTGCTGAAAAGACTGTAGGCCACTTTGTTGACAGAGCAGACTTTTGGAATCCATACAACATTTCTAATACTTTTTACCAAGTTCGTGCGTTAAAGACCGCATACACAAAACAGTCAGGCCACCATGCATGTTTATCTTAGGAAATATTTTCTGCTAATGGTTTTTTTTTAAGTCTTTCTGAAACTTTGCTTTCTTTCCCCTACAGCCCAGGTGACCCCAGAAGAAATCACTCCATTGGTCCCTCCCCAGTCAGGTGACAAGAACCAGGAGGACCTCACCGCCTATTTCCTGGAAGCACTGCTCAAATACATGGTAAACCAGGTATTAGCCCTATCTCCTACTAACACCGCTAATACATCCAAGTACGTGGTCGAAAAAAGATGTTAGTCCAATCCCCGTAATATATTAGTCCAATACTAATACCACTAATGCTTAAAAACACGTGGGAAAATGGATCTTAAAGAGGTCTGTTCCTGACAACATGATGCCTCGCTGACTTTCACACACTGACTTTCTGCTTGCATTGCCCATGCTTGCTTCTGTTTCTGTAAAGCTGATTCTGACACACATACTTCCACCATAAATAGCTGCCTGTTCGTCATTTTCTCAGAAACAATGGCACTCTTCTCCACTCGACTCGACACTGTGTGAAGTGTTCTCTTTATAACAAAAGCGTCTGTGTTTATGTGTGCACATCTCAATGACTGTGCTGTGTTTACATCCACCAGGCCAAGTCTCTGGAGTGGCGTTGTAAAGAGAACCACGAGCGCGGCTTCAACTTCCTCTTCGGTCATTTCAGGAAGTTCTACCTGCCCTACATCTTTCCCAACTTCGCCATGGAAACCAGCCTCTACCAGCCCATACTGGGTCAGTAGAGATGCATCAAAACTTATTAGACTGTTAAACAGGATATACCCGTTGTTTTTAAGAGATATGCTGCTGGCCAGCAACAAAATTTTATCTCTTTTAACACCAGAACGACCGGGATTTCATTCCTACCTAAAACAACCATGGGCAGTCAAAATGACCGCCGGTTTTTAAACTCTATAGTCTGTCAAGATAAATACCTAATTGAGATATTAATGCATTGCATGTGTTTGTATGTCTGTTAGGAAACGAGTGACACCAAAATTAAAATTTTAACAACTATAATACAATTTTAAGCAATTTAAACTTCAGAGATATGTGATCGAACTTGAAAAGCAAAATTGAAAAAGGCAAAATATTACCTGAAAAACAAAACTGAAAATACATATTGCTAGTCTAACAAACATTACAAGGCCTATAAAATGTGAGATAATAATAATAATAATAATAATAATCAGGTGTAAAAAAAAAAGAACTGAAAATAACCATTGAAACCGTCCCAAACAGTTACCAGAACATAAAAACTACTAGAACGACCATGGGTGGACAAAATGACTGCCCATGGTTTTTAAACTCTATAATATTCTGTCAAGATAAATACCCAGTTGAGATATTAATGTATTCCATGTGTTAGTATGTCTGTTAAGAAACGACTGACACCAAAATTAACATTTTAACAACTTAAATACTATATTTCAAACAATTTAAAATCACCGCTGTGCAACACCTGTAAATAATGCAACGCCTCGATGGTAGTCGTGGTGCGTCTGAAGTGGCGGCTGTAACCAGACATGTTGGAAATAATCAGAAATCAAGTTTAGACTATTACTCTGCACTGGAGAACGCTAGTGTGTTTCTAGGACAGAGCAATGAACTTCGCAAAGGAAATGACATGGCCAACACACGTCATAAATAGTGACATGACATGCGAGATGACGCACAAGTTACGCGCGGTCACTTTGACCGGTTGTGGTCGTTTTAGGTAGAGCTTATCATAACTTTTTTTGTGCAATTGATATAAAACTTATTTTAATGCAAATATAGGCAGTTCTAGGAGCATTCAGGGAGCGGCAAGCCTGTATTTTTTTTCACAAAGTTATTAAACTTTGAAAATCCAAAACGATGACCGCCTCGGTCATTTTAGTGTTAACCAAAATTATGTATGATGCACTCATTTTGATAAATTGGTGTGACATAGTGATAATACAATCAGTCCTCGATTATCAAATCATTGCCACTTGGGCTTTCAGATTTGTCATAGACATTACAGTGTGCTGTTAAACCATCCTTCCTCCAGATGTTCCTCCACTGCGTCCCAAGCCGTACTACAGTGTTGTCCGTAGGGAGCCCGACACCAACGAGGCAGTGTACTGCACCAAAGAGAGCTTCCTCCAGGCCAGAGTCATCTTCATCCGCTGGCTGGTCTCTTTCTGGCTGGAGCCACGACCCACCACACATGCACACATCCCTGGAACAGAGGGCGAGAACGTACCTAAGAACATACAGGTGACACACCAACGCACGGGCAACACATGCGGAACAGACGATAAGGGGCAGGAATCATCCAAAAATTGCCGACATGATGTCATGACCCCTGAACTGTTAATCCTGTAAAATTGTAAATATGTTCTACAATATCTCCATCATCTGTGTCTGATCACTTTCATATCTGATCTTTCAGCCTCCACAAACTGCCTTTCTCTTCCACCACCTGTCTGTCTGCCTCTGTATTGCCTGCTTGTATCTTCCATCTGCTTGCATGTCTCTCTTTCTTTGCCTGTTAAAGCAGACAGGTGGCGAGAGAGAGAGAGAGATTTCTGATCTATATATTTGTCTCTAGCTGTCTCTCTATTTGTTTGTCAAGCTGCCAGTCCCGTATTGCTCTCCATCTGAGTTTCTGCCTATCAGCTTGTTTAACTTCATCCTCCTCTGTGTTTGCCTACCTCTGTATACACCTCTCTTCTGTCACTCTGTCATATTATTTGTTTTTCTCTCTTTGTCTCTCTTTAATACCCCCTCCTTCCTCCCCCAGCGGGCAGCAGCCGGTCTGGCAGCGCGCTCAGCGGGCAGCTCGGATGATAGTGGCGGTGGCAGTGGAGGGGGTATCAAGTCAGACAGCCACCTTGACGTGGGTGCGGGCATGTCGGGGCCCGGTGGGAGCGTCCCAGGGGGCCCGGGTGGGGCGTGCGAAGGTGAGCAGAGCCACTCTAACACCTCCACCCTGACTGAGAGGGAGCCCAGTTCCTCCTCACTGTGCTCCATGGATGAGGAGCAGCTAACAGACATGGAGGTGGTGAGAAGAGTGCTGACTAGCACCAGGACTAACGTCAACTTTATCACCGAGATCTTCAGACAGGTGAGAACGTAGCGCTGACACTCATGGACATTTCCTACCACCATGTGTGACTTGCTACACCTAAACAGGCCTGTACCGCTATGAATTAAAGTTGTTTTTCCTCCATCTATCTTAATATATACACACATAGCTCTTTTTCTAGCTGCTACAGCCACTAAGCGCATCACAATTGATACAATTCATGCACAGTTAATCATGGATGTATTACTGGAGTTTAATAGGCAGGGAATTCATTCACTTGAGTATGCCTTGGTTACCTTAAAATTCACGTATGATCTGTCACGGTATTGATTACCTAAGCACTACTTATGTAGGACTTGTAAGACTGGTTATTTTGTGGTTTGTAATAGGACAGAAACATTAGAATATAGGGAATAATGAAAGGATTCAAAATGTAAAGCTTTCTCCCTTGTGACGGCACGGTGGCCCAGTGGTTAGCACTGTTGCCTCACTGCAAGAAGGTCCTGGGTTCGAACCCCAGGCCGTCCCAGGTCCTTTCTGTGTGGAGTTTGCATGTTCTCCCTGTGTCTGCGTGGGTTTCCTCCAGGTTCTCCGGTTTCCTCCCACCATCAAGAAGACATGCATGTTAGGGTTAATACTCCTGCCTGTGCCCCTGAGCAAGGCAGTGGAAGGAAGAACTGGGGTTGGTCCCTGGGTGCTGCAGCTGCCCACTGCTCCTATACAATAGGATGGGTTAAATGCAGAGAACACATTCGTTGTAAAAATACAAGGAAAAAATAAAGCCACTTTTTCTTACATATATATATATATATATATATATACATCTGAAATGCCTTCAAAATATGGTGGGTGCCAGTGTAGGAATTTCTCTTAGGTTCATTAATGAGGTGAGTGAGTGCATTGTAATGTATTACCTGTGTATCAGGACTGAGTCTAGGCACGATGTACCCAATTTACAACTGAAAATACAGTCTTTATTGCAGTAACCTTTTTCTTATATATTAACATCAGTGTACCATCTAAGATTTGATTTACATCATGACAGATTTACTCTTTAATGTGATATTTTTCCATCTGTACTGTGTAGGCCTTTCTCCTCCCCATGTGTGAGGCAGCAGCCATGCGTAAAGTGGTCCGAGTTTACCAGGAGTGGATCTCTATGGAGGACAAGCCCGTGCATATGAAGGAGCCAGAGGAGGGGCCATACCCAATCACAGCAGCCAACAGTATGGACACAGGATCACAGCACGGGGACGAGGAGGAGGTGAGGAGCAAAATGTAATCGATTACACCGTATCAACAGAAAATTGTAATCAGCCATGTAATCCTCCTGATAGCGACCCTACTTATGTAGGTTAGTTTATCTTAGGTTACTATACCTCCAATGTCTACTAACTGCATTTGGTGAGATGAGTTATTCACCAGGACCAGACTGCTATTACGTGGCAATTGTATCGCTGGACTATGTTTGCCCTGTGTGTACCTGGAATATCAGCATCATCTGGTATCTTTTTGAAGAACAACACTTTTGAAATAAAAAAAAATCCACGAAGATCAATAATTGTGATGGGACAGCTGTAAGAAGATGGAAGCTTATGAAGCCCGATCGTAGATCTGGATTGAGATCAATGCATTTTCTATTCTTTTTCATCTCAAGTATTAGCGTTGGTCTAGACTCAAAAAATATTGTGTGTAAAAAGACAAGGTGTGTTTGCATATGCATTTCACAACAAATTCAACTTGTATGTGTGTGTGTGTGTTCTTAGGGGATGGACAAGGTGATTGACAGCGAGTTGCTGGAGTATAGTGTTGCTGCTGGAGTACAAACCACACTACAGGTACGGTCCACGAACACACTCATATGCAGGCACACATTGAAACATTAACCACCATGACTTTTCATCGCTTTTTTAGGGATCCAAGCAGCGACGGCTGTAGAACCCTATTGTTTTTCTTTCTAAGGATTATTATTATTATTATTATTATTGTTGTTGTTGTTGTTGTTGTTTCCGCATCGGCTCCAGTCCCGGCGCTTCTACGTTTTGGGTCATATCTCGGGCTCTGTATGGAATATTTGAGACATTCTGTTTTCCCTCTAATTCCTTAGAAGCTCCCAAATCTTAACGCACCCATTCTCGCCAATTTCTGCCTGCCAAAATTTTCCACCATTTTCAAAAAGCAAAGTGAAAGTAAAATGAACTAGTCTGAGGCTGTTCATCCATTCTCATGAAATTTGGTCTGCGTCATCTCCACACAACGCTGATAAAAAGTTGTTAAAAGAATTTTGATATGTCCTTCCATTTCGAAGTTACATGTCAATCAAAATTTAAGGTGTGGTCCATAGTGATTGTATTGCCTGTATCTAGTGATGTGATTTTCCAAATTTCACAAAACTTATCACGCACAATCGCCACAACATTCTTTGGAAGCATGCCAAATTTTGTAAAAATTTCGTCCATAGGTCTGTGAATGTTCTCATTCATCCAGGTCATGGTTATCCAAAGGAATTGAATCGAGTGCAGCTGGACTTGGTATATATCTGTGAAGACGTTTCGCCTCTCATCCAAGAGGCTTTATCAGTTCGTGCCTTTCTGACTAGACCAAGCTAGTCTGACTGGCTGGTGATGAAACTCCCCATCGCTCACCCAACCGGGTGAGCGATGGGGAGTTGGGACATGTTGGGACGTGTTGCAGTTTTCACAAAGGTCCAACTGGGGTAAAGTGCCGATTGGCTGGATTACCAAAATGGCCGCCAAACAACCAATCAAAATTCAGTAGCTAATATTTGCTAGTGTGCATGGCCAATCTTCATAAAACTTGACAGTCTTATTCTTTGTGGCACATAGAAGCCATGTACCAAATATGAAACAGATCGGACACATGGGGGCGCTACAAGGTTGGTAGGCAACTGCAATACTGCTTGGACCCCGTTAATCACCACTTGTGGCTATATTTTTTTCATTATTATTTTTTTGTATTTTTCTATACCTTTTTATTAGCTAGTGATAGGGGAAGCAGATAGGAAAGAGAGAGAGAGAGAGAGGGAGAGGTAAGACATGCAACAAAGGTTGCGGTTGCGACCATGTTGCCATGTGGGATGGACTAACTATTCAGCCGCGGAGGTGCCCTTACCTCTTATTTTTATTCCTCTTCCTTGTTTTCTTCCTCTCCCTCCACATGTCCTATTTCTCTTTCCTGCTCATCTCTTCTCGTTCTGACTCTTATTCTCTCTTCTGTATTTACATAGAAAAACAAAATATTTGTTTTTGTGTTTTAAGTAAACCGTCTTCTCTTTAAGTAACATTTCAATTCAAAAGAAAAACAAGGCATCAGTCGAACAAGGATGTGACTAAGCTAGACCTGCGAAAGTAAAAAAAACAACTAGAACTAAAGAAAATCAAGTCTAAGAGAAGTAGTCAAGAGTTGGGGGCAATGCAGGTTATTGGTGTGTCTGGGAAGGGAGGTGTGATCTTCTTCCCGTTCCTCCTACTCCTCCCTCTCCACCATCTTCTAAAACATACCCATATCCTATCCTCCCATGTCCTAACTTGGGGTTTTCCCGTCCAGGTGTTTATCACCCACTCCTCCAATGTGTTCCTGTTGGAGCCGGCGAACGATGTCAAGATCCTCCTGGAGGAGCACGTCGACATGTGCAAGCGAGTCCTCAACATCTACCGCAGTCTAGTCATGCATGAGACCATGGACCAGAAAACATGGTGAATATAGGGTGGATGCATGCAAATCAGTGCCATATTACATACTACAAACATCCTTAATGGTTCAGCAGCAACACCAGCGGGTTGTAACCGTGAGTTAAATTTATGGTAACACTATCATGTTGCATATGAAATACATACTTATCTAGTCAGCCATATTGTGCACAAGATCATAAAGCAGACAACGTGGTTAACACTAGCTTAATACACAGCAGTATTATCATGTTTCATGCTTACTACACTGTACCTGAGTTGGCTGCATCATGCACTAGACCATGGACCACAAAAATGGCTACTGCTTGTTAAAGACAGATTATTGTCTACAATGCAATATGATATTTTTTTTATGTTATACCAGTCTGCTTAAGTACAGCTAGCCCTCATCTGAAATGAGATGTGACAAGTCAGCGGACAGACCTGTTGACCTCTGGAAAAACCATCGAGCTGCTGTGTGAAATTGATGACCGAAAATCACATGTAAACAGACTTCACCATCAATACAGCTAGAAAAAACACACAGCGCCTCCTATAGTGTGATCATATGCGAATGCTTAGACGATAATGAGTTCTTATTACCCTCACCTGGAAACCTGGACCTCCATGTGCTTAAAGCTGCTAGAGGATGAAGACGTAGCTGCTCTTAAAAGTGAAGTGTGTGTGTGTGTGTGTAGGGAGCAGATTTTGCTGGTGCTGCTGAGGGTGACTGAGTCGGTGATGAAGAGACCACCCTCCATCATGCCCCAGGGCAAGAAGAGTAACACGCTGTCTGGCAGACTGGCAGGAGCTATTTTTCAGGTATTACTACTACTTTTATCCCTATCAGACAGAAACACCCCTAGAAGGTGGACGAGCTGCAGCTGTATTTCATGTGCTTGAAATAATTTTCTCTGACTACTGACATGTGTTGGCTGGCTGTTGCTAGCAAGGATCTAAGGAAAACCAAGTGGCTATACAACCAGGTTTCTAATAAACCACCGTGTTTTCATTTGAACCTCTCTTGCTCTAGACACTGATAGTAGCCTGGATCAAGGGGAATCTGAATGTCTACATCAGCAGGGAGCTATGGGATGACCTCCTCTCCGTCCTCTCCTATCTCACCTGCTGGGAGGAGCTGGTCACCGAGTGGTCCCTGACCATGGAAACGCTCACCAAGGTGACGGATGCTATTATAATATCTTAAGTTCAGGACCTAAAAAAAAAAGCAGTTGCATAAACTCATATAAGCAAAGCCACCATCTTTCCAAGTACACCAGTAATGTATATGAGCTGAAGAGGAAGTAAACCTTTAATTACACTCTGTGCTGAAAAGGAGTGTTTATTTACCTACAGTGGTAAAACTAGTCATACTGATGATAAATTCGACATGAATTAGATCACAATACTCAACCACTTCCAGGGAGAAATTCTATGCTGACCCTTTCTTCTGGGGTAAAACGCACATTACAATCAATCCCACCCACCGCTGATTTGCCGACACAGTACGAGGGCAGCAAGGACAACCAGACCCATGTGACGTAGCGAACCCGTACTTTCACCAGGTTAGACCAATAAAATATGTGTCGAGCTGAAAGGTGACACACCCGGTGTTGGCCAACTAAACTCTCTTGATAGAGTTGTGAGAGGCTGGGATGAGATGTTCCTACTACAACACTGAAACCTTCAGTCTAACCCACACTGCCATCACCGTCCTCTACACCTACACCCCTTAATGGACACCACCATCACTTAAGAGTACATCTGTCACCATTTTACAGTGCTCTGATTGCAACAATCCCTAATCCTCTGTGAATAGTACGCATGGCCTTTGAAACTCTAGTTAAAGGTCACGCCCATATTTGCATATGAAACGGGTCGTTGGTTTCGGTCGTGAGGCACTGTATTGTACTGTGTTTTTTATAAGGAGTGATAATACCTGCAGTCAGCTTAGACTGAAGATGTCACTTAGTTTAGTGATTAAATGTATCTGTCAATAAATGTTGTATCCAGATGAACTGATTCAACCTTCTGTGAGCAGCAGTATGGTTTCATGCCACGAAAGAGCACCACAGATGTGATGTTTGCTTTGAGAATGTTGATTGAGAAGTATAGAGAAGGTCAGAGGGAGTTACTTTGTGGATTTAGAGAAAGCATATGACAGGGTGCTGAGAGAGAAGGTGTGGTATAGTGTGAGGAAGTCAGGCGTTGCAGAGAAGTACTATGTAGTAGTGGTGCAGGATATGTATGAGGAAAGTGTGACAGTGGTGAGGTGTGCGGTTGGAATGACAGATGGGTTCAAGGCGGAGGTGGGATTACATCAAGGATCGGCTCTGAGCCCTTTCTTGTTTGCAATGGTGATGGACAGGTTGACGGACAAGATCAGGCAGGAGTCTCCGTGGACTGTGATGTTCGCGGATGACATTGTGATCTGTAGTGAGAGTAGGGTGCAGGTTGAGGAAAGCCTGGAGAGGTGGAGGTATGCACTGGAGAGAAGAGGAATGGAAGTCAGTAGGAGCAAGACGGAGTACACATGCTTGAATGAGAGGGAGGACATTAGAGTGGTGAGGATACAAGGACTAGAGGTGGCAAAGGTGGATGAGTTTAATTACTTGGAGTCAACTGTTCAAAGTAACGGGGAGTGCGGAAGAGAGGTGAAGTAGAGAGTGCAGGCAGGGTGGAGTGGGTGGAGAAGAGAGTCAGGAGTGATTTGTGACAGAAGGGTACCAGCAAGAGTTAAAGGGACGGTTTACAAGATGGTTGTGAGACCAGCTATGTTGTATGGTTTGGGGACAGTGGCACTGATGAAAAGACAGGAGGTGGAGCTGGAGGTGGCAGAGTTGAAGATGCTAAGATTTTCATTGGGAGTGACGAAGAAGGACAGGATTAGGAACGAGTATATTCGAGGGACCACTCAGGTTGGACGGTTTGGAGACAAAGCAAGAGAGGCAAGATTGAGATGGTTTGGACATGTGGAGGAGAGGTGCTGGGTATATTGAGAGAAGGATGCTGAATATGGAGCTGCCAGGGAAGAGAAAAAGAGGAAGGCCAAAGAGGAGGTTTATGGATGTGATGACGGAGGACATGCAGGTGACTGGCGTGACAGAGGAAGATGAAGAGGACAGGAAGAAATGGAAACGAATGATCTGCTGTGGTGACCCTTAACGGGAGCAGCCGAAAGTAGTAGTAGATACATGGACACCACCATCGCCGTTCTCTAAATCTACTCCCCTTTTTTAAATGTGAGTAGGAAAAGACAGGCTGCAAAATGAGTGGTTCCTTACTCCTCAACACTGCATGTGTGTCTGTGTTGCGTCTCAGGTGCTGGCCAGGAATCTGTACAGCGTCGATCTGAATGAGCTCCCTCTGGACAAACTCAGTGAACAGAAGCAGAAGAAACACAAAGGAAAAGGTCAGTCGCTCTCAGAAGTCTCCGTATGCACAGAAATTAATACCTGTATGGAAAAAGTCATTGCACGGTTTAAAACAAATATCCTTTGCAGTCATCACAGTTCACAAGGCCTGTTTTTTACATAAAAACCGTCAGTTATTCCTTTTTTTTTTTGTCCTTGTGTGAGAGATGTCTGCAAGTGCTAGAAGCTGCTGTGTGCCGGAGTCAGACGCCTCGTGTGCATAGGCACGCTTGGCCAGTAAAGTTGATTTTGATTCGATTCTGAATTTGAATCGTTTTAAAATTATTCCGCTACCGTGTAACAAGGAACGTAAGTGTTACTTTATCGCCTTATGAAAGGTGCTATAACCTCTGAACACATTTTGAAGTTACTGTGTAGCTCGTAAATAGCTTCGTCATACAGTGTGACAAGCCTCTCCATGCTTCTAACTTATCCCTGCTAATGAAAAGAGGTAAGATTGCATCTCTTACACTCTTTTTGCCCCCTCCCCCATGTGAACTCGCTCTCTGTCCTTTTTTTCCCCCCCTCTGACTCTCCCGCCATACCAGGTATAGGTTCGGAGGGCCAGCGTCAGTGTGTGGACCATTCTTTCTCTCGAGGTTGGAGCAGGGACCAGCCCGGCCAGGCGGCGGCCATGAGACAACGCAGTGCCACCACGGCAGGTTCCCCTGGCATCGAGAAGGCCAGGAGCATAGTGCGCCAAAAGACTGTCGGTCAGTCTCCGTGTCTTTGGACCTCTAGCCTTGTGTGTGTGTGTGTATGTGTGTGTGTGTGGGGGGGGGGCACTAGAAAATACTATAAAAAGGTGTGTATGCTTGCAAAGTTGCAAGGTAAAAAAAAGCCCCTTAAAAATATTGATGTATTCACTCAGATTCTTAGAGATTGATTTATGCGTAGATTGTGATAGAGACTGCCAGTGATTGAACTTGGGAATTAATAAGGTGTCAGTGCGTGTGTGTGTGTGTGTGTGTGTGTGTGCGTGTGTGCATAGGTACGTTCAAAGGGAGGTTTAGAGCAGTGGTTTTCTTTTTTGGGGGGGGGGGATTTTTCCCCCTTTTTTCTCCCCAGCTGTACCTGTCCAATTACCCCACTCCTCCAGGCCATCCTGGTCACTGCTCCACCCCCTCTGCCGATCTGGGGAGGGCTGTAGACTACCACATGCCTCCTCTGATACATGTGACGTCGCCAGCCGCTTCTTTTCCCCTGACGGTGAAGGAGCTTCGCAAGGGGGACGTAGCACGTGGGAGGATCACGCTATTCCCCCCCAGTTCCCCCTCCCTCTCCAACAGGCGCCCCAACTGACCAGAGGAGGCACTAGTGCAGCGACCAGGACACATACCCACTTCCGGCTTCCCACCCGCAGACACAATTGCGTCTGTAGGGATGGCCGACCAGGCCGGTGGTAACACGGGGATTCAAACCGGTGATCTCCGTGTTGTTAGGCTACGGAATAGAACAGACCGCTACGCCACCTGAGCGCCCGGAGCAGTGGTTTTCTATCCGGTTCTCGGGCACTCCTGATATTGCTAGTTTTCTGTTGTACCAGATAGTTAATTGAATTCCCTCATCGTGTCAAACAGTGTTTCCCCTAAGTTCAAAGGTCATCTGTGGAGGGCCTGGTGGGTGTGGGACGATGTAACCGGCAGTGCCAAATGCAAAACCCGGTGCAATCACAACACACCGTCACAGCACAGCTGACACACCAGTGCTTTTTGAAGTGCCCTCTACTAAACGTGACAAAAATATGGCTTTGTCGTGGCATAATAACAAAAGTAGGCTTTTATTACATGTACGTATACAGGCTGTTTTGTTTATAGATTAAAAAAAATCCTGTTCCTGAAGAACTTAAAATAGCCTTGTAGTCTTGCCAGATGAAAATATTCCTCAGCATTGGCCGACAGGATCATTACTCTATTGCCCTGCCAAAAGGCAGAGAAAGGGCACCAAAGTCCCATTTTATGACACAAAATCAACCTACAAAAATTAAAAGCAACTCTGAAGGATGTTCAACTCAAAATCAGCAACAAAGCATATAGAATAGAGACTAAATGTGAGCATAAGGGACATGCTGTTGTGGTGATGTGTTGTCAGTTGAACCTTCTCCAGTGCTTTGTTGTCTCCGCCAGGTGGTAGCCTTAAGGAGATGGTGCGTTTGGTCGTGTGTGTGTGTGTGTGTGTGTGTGTGTGTGTGTGTGTGTGTGTGTGTGTGTGTGTGTGTGTGTGTGTGTGTGTGTGTCCGCAACTAATGTCGCATACTACTGGACCTGTCAGCCTAATAATTTTTGTGCACAGTTATGGCCGTATTATCAAGGACTTCTTGTGGTTGCGGTGATTCAAAACCTTTGAAAAACCTGTTTTGTACTGCAATTGAGCGCTGACTCCTCAGCTGGTTTTTCATCCGAGCACCGGAGAAGGGGAGATAAGCTGGCAGTGCATCAGTATTTTCCCTTCTTCTGGTAGCCGAAAAAAGTGTTGCCAAGTCTGAGCCCTAGAGAAGGGTGAGGTACGCTCGGCGGAGATCTTCACTCTCCTGGGTGCACTCTTCTAGTTTTGGCTGTTTTTTGTAGGAATTTGCGAGCACCAGAAATGGACTCAACACCGAAATTGTTGCTTTACTTTTGCGGTGCGTCACAGCCTGTTGCACCAGGCATAATTTTTGATGCTTTGGCTGCCTTGAACATACTGTGGCGAGGCACCACAGGTGGCGCTACGTAGGGGAGACACTCTCAGGTATCCCAGCCATCTAATCAGGGAGGTTTTAGATTGGGACGGGGGCAATGCAGTTTTTTGCCGATTGAAAACCACTGGTGTAGAGGCAGAAGCGCTATCTGTCACTCCCCAAACTCTTGTGGACACAGCCTCTCCTGCTCTCTCCCTCTTCTTCACCTCCTCTCTCCCTTATTGGTTTTCTCCTAAGACATTATGCTCTATCCTGGCTACTGTTTGATTCCTGCTCCTCCTCTCCTCAGTAGAACATGGATTACACAAACCCTTCAGGAAGGGGGTGGTTTCCTCCTCAGTGTTATTTATTATGGAATACATGACGACATTTTTATTTTCAACGCATAACTTCTACACATTCTGGATGCATCCACATGTATTCTAAACTAATCTGCACAAACAAGGCCGTAGCAGCTGCTACAAGAACCAGACATGCTTCCTCTTTTAATGTAATATTCTCACATTGTCAGACTACACTCCATTTCTGCTATTTCTCATTCCTGTCTATAGGGCACGTCAGAAGGGAAAAGGGAACCTTTTTGTCCGAAAAGGCTTCAGTGCTCCCTAGAATTCAGGAAAACTAGATTTCAGAAAAATATCAGGAACTCCAATGCGTAATTGGTTTCATGTCGGCGGCCTGTCCAGGGTGTCTCCCCCCCCCCCGCCTGCCACCCAATGACTGCTGGGATAGGCTCCAACAGCCCCGCGACCCTGAGAGCAGGATAGGTGGTTTGGATGATGGATGGATGGTTTCAGAGAAGCCGTCCGGTTCGATTACCTCGCCCCCTCAGCTGCTGAAGCCGCTGGCATTTGTCTGGCTGCTGGTGGCAAGTCTCCCATCCAGGATTGTTTCAAAATAAACAAGGCTCTGTGTGTCTGGTAAACCTTTGTGCGAATGGAGATATGGGCTGTGACTGGGATGGTGATGGGGGAATAAATGAATACGCCATCGCCTGGAACACAGGGACCACAGGAATCCGAAACGTGTACGGTTGGTTGAGACTAGCGGTAGCATTGTCTGTCATCCTTGGAAAGGTTAGCCAAGCTGTCGCTATCCTCTCACGTTCACTGTTTCTCCTCCGGTTTTAACCCAGTGTCTCACTCTTCCTTCCCTTTCCCCACCTCTGCTCTCTCCCCTCAACCCTCTTCCTCTGCCCCCGTACCTCCTCCACCCTCTCCACCCGATGTACTTTCTTCCCCCCCCCTTTTCCAACCGCATCCCTCTCACTCAACCTCTCTGTCATCGATGTTTTTCTCCGTCCCTTCTTGGCCCCTTTCATTTCAATCCTTCTATTGAACGTGATACATTTTTATTTCCCCCTCACCCTCACTTTCCTCTCCTTCCCCAAAACCCTATACCTCCCTGTTTTCACTTCGCACCTCCACCTCCTTTTCCTTCATTCCGTCATTTGTTACCTGTGGTCATCTTCCTCTCTTTTTCTCTGTTTCCCTCTTATTCTCTTCTTTTATCTTTCACCCTTATTGCTCTCTACCCCCCCCCCCCAGCGCTGCGTAGCTGTTCTACGGGGGACTCTCTGCTGTCCTCAGCCTTTATCCGCAGTGCTAAGAGTGCTCCTGCTCTGGCTCCGCCTCTTCCTGTTCTCCTGCACCACCACCACCACCACCCCTTACTACCCCCCCTAGCTGACCAGTTGGCAGGTACACAGTCTGCACTACCTGTCTGCCTGCCTGCCTGCCTGTCTGCCTGCAAACTCACCTGTGTTGTCTTTGAATCTGTCTGTCTGCGTGGTCTTTATCTGCCTGTCCGTTTCCCCGCCTGTCGTTGCATCCCTTGCAGACTACGTTTACCCCACCTGTCTGTCATTTGAACCTCACCCGTCTGTCTCTGTTAAACCGTACCCGTCTTGTGTACTGGTCCTCCTGTCTGTCTACCTTTGGCTGCCGGTACAAAGTGAATTTGCCTGTCTCGTTGTTGGTATGCTTCCGTTTGTCTGTCTGTTCCTCTGACATTTTTCCTGCCCGCCCACGTGCCCATCTTGTCCGTTTTGCAATTTCCTTTCTGTCATCCAGTTTCCTTGACATGAATACCTGTCTGCCCGCTTGCACACCTGTCTGTCTGTCTGGTGGTTCAGTAGCATTGTCTATTTGTCTGCCTTCTTACGCTTCCATCTGCCTGCGGGGTGACCAGTCTGCTTGCTAAGCATGCTCGCCTGCGTCGATACCCATCTTCCCCTCTGCCATTTCTCCTTTCTCAGCGTCTTGCTTGTCGTCCTTCGCTGTCGCTCAAGTCTGGGTGATGGGGTTCGACTGGGCACAGCTATGATTTCACCTTGCTTCATAGTCTGCACTCAGTCACATTAGTTATTTTTGTTATTATACTGACTCACTTGTTTCATTTTATTTGTCTGTGTATCCTGCATGATAATAAGTTATACAATATAGAAACATCCCACTTGTCCATCTCTGAGTCTACCTGTTGGTGTTTTGAAAATGGTTTTAGTGCCCAGGGTTGGGCAATAATATTATCATTTATTCAACTTTCAGTGTTATTTTCTTGGGATGAAATTTGGATATTGTCATATGACACACAATTTTGTAAAATTTTGTGATGATAACAAGAATTTATTGCCTAAAATATCTGGCAAAATTAGGTCTGAAATATCTGAGGGGGGGTATTATTTGAAAACTAATGTTGGTTTGAGGTTACACTTTACATTACAAAACAGTTCAATGGGATGAACCTCAGTTATATTCTTAAATATGATATTTTTGCATGTATAAGCAGGTGTGGTGATATATATATATATATATATATATATATATATATATATATATATATATATATATATAGCGATACTGTAAAAACCTAACATTTTCCATATCGCCCAGCACAAGGTTGCACCGTTTTATGCTCTAATGATAGTGGCAATATCGCGGTCTAAACTAACTATTGTCTAGGTAAAAGTAGACTTTTATAAACGTGGTTTGGATAGGAATTTGTGAACGGGGGATGAGTGTGCACCTATACCTCTGCACCGCTCGCCGTCCCCAGCTGTAATAAGCAGCATGTTCATTATTTGAGACGTAAAATGGCTTCAAGAGGGGCGCTGCGGTATCGACAGATGCTTGGCTGGCCTCACTCCTGTACAAGGCTCAGCGTTTTTGGTTTTTATTTTTCAAAGCCATCCAGCATGCTGAATTTCGCCACAAGAGGACACTGTTACATAACCTCACACGAACAGGAACAACTTTTGGATCCGTGGAAACATAAAATCTGGGTGAAAATCAGTTTAAACCGATCTGCTCCTTTTAAAAAATCTGGGTATTTTTCGGTGAAAATTGGTAAAAACCGAAAACGCTGAGCCTTGCTCCTGTATAATCTCAAATTCTGAATATTTTCAAACCACTAATCAGAAAAGCAATAGCGAATAAGTTTTGATGTCTTATTGCATACGAAATGCTGATGGATTGAGTTTGATAATGTTGTTTATTAAACTCTAGCATGAATATGCTCGTGCCTTGTTACCTGTTTTTAGTTTTGTTACTGTTTATGGTATTTTGTTTTTTCACTCTAATTTTAGGCATGCTGGTGGTGACTCATCTGCATGTGTGAAGGGTCCAGCGATATAGTGGTGGATTGTGGTAGGGCAGTCACGAATGACCTAAAAGTCGACAAAATCTGGAAGCCATTTTGTGTTCTGGGGGCAAAACGAAAAAATCTTGTATGACAGGGAAAAGGGTCAGAGAAGTCACAAAATAGATCTGGATTGCTGCTGACAAGTCAAATGTAAAGACCGGCGTTGCTCAAAGTCGTTATTCTGCACCATAGAGTAGAAGTAGAAATGTTTTCTGTTAGAAGTAAGATTTCGATAGAACAAGAAATCCTTTTACCAAATCGTCAGCATCACAGAGAATTTGGCCTGCTGACATGAGAACAGTTTGGATTTCAAACTCGGTGAATAAACTGCTTATGGTCTTCTAACTACAGACAGCGGAGGTCTGAGGGTGTCATTTGGTCCACAATAGTCATTGATCAAACAATTTGGTGATCCGTCTCTTTTACAAGTTTTTGTTTTGGGATGAAACTGTAAAATCTTTTGTAAAAAAAAAAAAACCCGAGATATTTCCTAAAAATAAAAAGTAAAAATTGATTCTCGTAAAATACGTGGTAACCATGTCTAAACTGCTCAGCCCTGTGTTGCTGGACCGTAAAGATCAAATCATCATCATAGAATGTGGATATTTGCCCTTCATTGGCTATTCCCTCATATTTTCCATGGTTTTCCTTGTGTCTGTTACTGTGTGTACACCTTAATTTGCGTGTTGTCGTACATTTGTTTTGTGTGTGTGTGTTTGCTTGCATTTTAGACCACAGCCCTACTAATCTCACTCCCTTCTCCCCTCTCCATCAATTAACAGACCTTGAAGACCCGCCAATCACCCTGACACCCCGCCCCTCCCGTATGCGTCATTCCTCTCAGAGCGAGGAGGCCCCTCCAGCTTCCTGTTCAGAGGTTTTCCAGGGCGGAGTGTGTGACCTGGATGCCCTGCCTACCTCTTCAATTGCACGGAGCAGCAGTGCATCTGACATCATGGAGCCTTTCATCGCTGAGAGGGTCAAAGGTGAAGAGCCCCAAAATGACCCCCATTTGACCCCTGATTCCCCCCACCACCCCGCCACTACCTTTTTGCTCACAGCCAACATCCTCACAGCTCCACAACCCTCACAACCCCTCTCTTCCTCTGCCCCCTTCACCTCTTCCTCTAATGGTGTTGTCTCCTCTTACTCTGATGGGCAGGATGATAGTGGTGCATACGACAATTTCTGGCCCGGGATTGGCTCTCAAAGCCGGGGTTCTAGTTCCGATTGGGCGAGTGGCTCAGATTCCGCCTTCCTCTTTTCACCAGAGAGAGAGTTGGATGGAGAGGAGGGAGAGTTGGGGGGCGGGGTAGAGGAAGATGATCTGTTCTCCTCAATTAGGGAGTACCTCAGCCAGAAAGGAGGTGAGAAGAGGGAAGAGATGGGAGAGCAAGATGCTCTTGGCCAGTTACCAGAAACTAGTGCTGTGCCTTCACCAGTGTCTGTGCAAACAGGGATAGCTAGACTGCAAGAGGGGCAGACAGGACAGCTTGGAGAGGTGAGGCAGGTGGTTAGAGAGGACAGACAGGCTGGTAAAAATGACAGACAGGTAAGTAAAACAGTGAGACACAGTAGCGTGGATTCGACAGAGGAAAATGAGGCAGATCAGTGCAGCATTTACCAGTGCCTGGAGCTGCAGTGTCAGTCTCCAAACACTAAGGGGAGCTCTAGTTTAGAGAGACAGGCTGGGGAAAAGGAAAAGCGAGTAGGATGCGGCGGGGCAAATACAGGAAGGTCAACAGGCTGGGGAGGAGGAAGAGATGAGCGATGGGACAAAATAGGGGAGGTGAGAAAAGAGGAATTGGGGAGGGAGGATCATGAAGTAAGGGCGATAGCAGATGAGCAGCCCCATTTAATCAGACAGGACACTGCTGAGTTAGAATCTAGCACTGAGACAAGTCAACCCACCCAGGGCCTGGACTCTCCCAGGGCCAAGATGCCCCATAGTCGCCTGAAAAAGCGCCACATGGGGGGGGTCCATGTCAGCTTCCGGCCCTCCACTGAGTCTGTACAGTTCCACAACCCCCTGGAGAATAAAGAGGCCCACTGGAGAGCCAGGCTGCGACGCCTCAGTCACTTCCACACACACAGTCACTCAGCAGGGGAGCGGGCTGGGGCGGGGGGAAAGACAGGCACAGGGGTCACAGGTAAGGTCGGGTCTGTGGCTAGTGGTAGTTTTGGAGGACTTGCTGGAGTTAGCCATAGGATAGGGGCACTTAATGAGAAAGCAGACCCTGGGGACTTAACAGTGCCTGGGGTAAGCGGGGGTAAGTCAGGGGCGGGGGGCACATCAGGTGCTGGAAGCCTGGAAAACAAGGCTGGGACTGGAGCAGGGGACAAGGAGAAAGAGCAGCCGCCCGGTGTGAGTCCCGAGGTTCATTCTGATGTGGGATCAGCTGGTTCTGGCCCTTCAGGCATTTCCTCAGCGGTGCGTGGTCGTTTGGGGCGCTCTGCCCTTCGCCACCGCACCTCACGCTCCCGTTCCCAGGAGCCGGGCAGCAGCACCTCTCGCCACCACCAGGTGGCTCTACTCGGTGGCGTCTATAAGAGTGTGGTTCATGCCCTCTCCTCCAAACCTCGTCCCAGAGGTCAGGGGTCATCTCAAGGCTCGTCCCCTCAGCGGCAGGGTCGGGTTGCCATGGGCGACGCTCCGTTAAGAGAACTCTACTCCCACGTCTTGGGCTACTTTGGACGCAAGACGACTTCGCCAGGTGAGGATTGCAGAATCCATGAAGTTCTCACAATGGACACAACACCAGTAAACAACACCTGATAAACATCAACAAACAAACTGTGGAAAAGATCAAATAATTCATAAAAAAAAACACAAACACCAGCAAATCTCTTTACCTTTTTGCTGTTTTTTTAACTAGTTTGTTGTGATGAATGATATATTTTTTTCTTTTTTGGCTGAAACTCATCATCTTGCTGCTGGATTGAAACCGAAACCGCCTTTTTTGTGTTTCCTCTTGATCGCAGCCCCTCCTCCAGCCCATCTCCTCCCCTCTCCACCAAGGCCCCCTCCCCCATTCCCTCCCACTTGCTCCTCTGCCTCGGGGGCTCCTTCCTCGACTCCTCTTCTCCCCCTATGGGCTTTTGGACTTTCACTTTTGCTTCTCCACCTCCTTTTCCCTCTTTTGCTCCTCTTCCTCCCTCTCCTCCTGGATGTTGCATGCGGCCTCCTTCGCCTCCTCCCTGGACTCCAGCCCTTCTCACAGAAGAAAACGACAGGCGACAGAAAAGCACAACCACCCATAAATAAGATAAAAGACAAGAACAAAGAAAAGGGACCAGCACAGCACAGAATGGCACAAGTACCAAAGGGCTTTCAGAAAAAAGCTCTTATTATTCACTTAAACATGTATGACGGGGCGCATTGCCTTCTTTCTAAACATGTAATGTTTACATTTGTGAGGGTTTGAAATCTGGCTCAGTTAGAACTAGATTTCAGTGGAGAGCCTTTCAGAATAGCAAGACTGCTTTTAAGAAATTGAGTGTTTGTGAACTGAGTGCTGCTGGTATGCCTTCCCCCACCACCGGAGGGCAGCAGAGGCCCTAGTGTCAGGATGGCCAGGTACATAATGACAGTATTGTGGTGTAGCGTTTGACTGGATTGCAGAAACATCTACATTCAAATCACCGTTTCTAGGCGGTCATGTAGCTGAAACGAAACATTTGACAGTGTAGTAGTATGAGACTCAGAAACCTGGTATGTTTTTGTGGCAAACCGACTATTCCGTTTAATATTCTAACCTTCCGATTTTTATTTCACTGGCCACGTGAGTTAAATGGCAGAAATACCTTCTCCATTTATTCTCATTCTTGTGGATCAAGCACTGCTATTTTGGAAGACGAGAATGGCGGGGCGGGGGGGGGACTATCTAACAATATTCAAACAGCCATGCCGAAGTAGGGATAATTCTTGATGCCAAAATGTCGAAAAAGCATTTCGGTGCGAGTCAAACCTCCCAATTCTGTCAGGGTGTCTGGACACCGTCTTACTTTCCCCATTGTTCATTGCTAGTGTGTTGTCTGCAGAACTTGGCAGGCTAGTATTCTTTTAAAACAATCTGAAGTTTGATTTAATCCATCTGGTGTCGATGCTGGATGGGGGAAAATCACATAAAAGAGATGGAACAATAAGTGCCTGTCACAGAAAGTTGGATCAGTTCATCTGGATGCAATGTCTATTGATAAATGTTACACAATAAACGTTGTGTCCAGGTGAACTGGTTCATCTTTCTGTGATTTCCTTACCTGGATTATTGAGCATGCATAAAGACAATAAGCGCCAGTATTCTGCCACACTGTTGTAGGAAAAAGTACTTTAAAGTGATTATTACGACACTTTAGCGCGATATACAATTTACCTCACGCTGTCTTGTTTGTCTCAAAGTGACAGACTTCTCATCTGGTGCTTACCTATAAGTTCAAACAAATGCTGAGAATTATATGCAGCTGTTGTTTGACCCCCTAAGTGCAGCTGTCTGTCTGCTTGGCTGTGTGTTAAGATAGGTCTGCGCGACCAGCATTTGCATTAGCTAACATCACAATTTAATATTAAATATGTCTACGTACTTGTTGATGTCACTCGTCGCTTTTTGCTACACTAGATCAGAAACGTGCCCAACGCAGTTCTGTTCTGTAATGCACTTAACCGCTGTAAAGTACTTACTTTCACAGTTTAATAAAAATACTAAGGCAGGTCAGCGCAGTTTAATACTGTCAATCATAACCAAGATGACCCATGTCTTATCGATAAAAGGCCGCGTTTATACCTGGATAGGAGAAAACGTCCACTCACACATCGCCAGACTAAAGTGCATCTTCTGCCTGCATTGAGATTTTAAGGTCATTCTGTGTCGTCTTCACTGCAGCAGGTTCTCACAAATCCTGTCAGTGTTTGACACTACAGCCAGTCCACCCCGTCATACATCGTCAGTCTGATAACTGGCGCTACTGGAAGTGACATGTCAATCAGCCGCCGGCCACCGGGCCAAACTGGTTAGATTGAATGTGGCCGGGCGTGAAGCCACGGCCAAGCCATGGATGGCGAGTTTGTTCATTTTTCACCGTAGGTACAGTCTTGTAGCCTTATTATGAAGCCGACTTGGCGGCTGCTGAAAACTAGAATGACCAAACTCTTAATCCATCACTCCAAATCACTGGGTCACAAAATGGACGTTTGGTGGCTGATAGTGTAGGGGTTTGATTGCTCCCATCTGGCTTGGGGTTGGTGGGCACTGACTGCTCTTGAAGTTAACCCATTCATCCACTGACTCACTGACCGCTGTCATCGCAAACAAACTAACAAGCAAACTAACCCCAGAGTAACTTCAGTAATGAAAGTGGACCAGTGCAGGCCTCTGGTATGTGGCTTGTTTAGAATTAAAAAGTCTCTCTCTCTCTAGGTCTCTCTCTCTCTCTCTCTCTCTCTCTCTCTCTCTCTCTCTCTCTCTCTCTCTCTCTCTCTCTCTCGGTCTCTCTCTCTCTCGGTCTCTCTCTCTCTCTCGGTCTCTCTCTCTCTCTCTCTCGGTCTCTCTCTCTCTCTCTCTCTCTCGGTCTCTCTCTCTCTCTCTCTCTCTCTCTCTCTCTCTCTCTCTCTCTCTCTCTCTCTCTCTCTCTCTCTCTCTCTCTCTCTCTCTCTGCATGGTGTGCGATAACTCCTGCATCGCTTCACTTGTTGGTTGTGATGTGTCTTATGTTTGATTGGCTTGTCTTTAACATCGGGTTCATTGTTGCCCACCTTTCACCCCAGGGTAAGGCCCACAAACGCGTCAGGGCTAGTCTCATAATCACGGCAGGGAAAGTCCACCTTAAAAACCCACTTGTGCGTCCGGGTGTCGTAGCGGTCTATTCCGCCGCCTACCAACACGGGGATCTTCGGTTCGAATCCCCGTGTTACCTCCGGCTTGGTCGGGCGTCTCTACAGACACAATTGGCCGTGTCTGCGGGAGGGAAGCCGGATGTTTCTTTGAGCCTCCGGTTCTACATTTCGGGGCCGTCATGCCCCCCTTAGCGTCATTGTCGCCTTCTAAGGTGCCTCTGTTGATGGTTGCACACGTCCAGAATCAGAATACTTTATTCATCCCCAGGGGAAATCCGGTAGGGGAAATTACCCAATTGCTCCCTCGGGGATGAATGAAGTACTCTGATTCTGATTCTGATTGTCGGTATGTGTCCTGGTCGCTGCGCTATAGCGCCTCCTCTGGTCAGTCGAGGCGCCTGTTCAGGGGGAAGGGGGATCTGGGGGGAATAGCGTGATCCTCCCACGCGCTACGTCCCCCTGGTGAAACTCCTCACTGTCAGGTGAAAAGAAGCAGCTGGCGACTCCACATGTATGGGAGGAGACGTGGTAGTCTGCAGCCCTCCCCGGATCGGCAGAGGGGGTGGAGCAGAGACCGGGACGGCTCAGAAGAGTGGGGTAATTGGCCAGGTACGATTGGGGAGAAAAAGAGGGGGGAAAAAACACTCCTTATGACCTCACAGAGAGTTCATTTAGTGGACTTGAGCGCGTCTCTAAAAGTCGACACCGAAGTCAAGTGATTTCGGCTTTGTTTTTTTTTTAGGGTGGATTTTCACCCCGAGATACAATGTGGTCTACAGTGTTAAGGGGATGTTGTGACATTTTCACTGTGTAAACTGCTGGTTTTCTGCCAAATGCGGGAATTTAGATAATGCCAGAGCTGCCGGCAGTGCTGAGCAGCTTGTGTGTGCAGCTGCTGTCCGTCTAGAAAATGTTGACCCTGCCTGTGACAAGTGGCAGATGAAATGAAACCACGGGGCAAAAGAGGAGGAAAATGTCACCATAGCCCCCCCCCCAAATTCACACCGCAGTCTTTGTCGGCTAAATTAATCCCGCTCTACTACCTGGAAAATTGGTCAAGGAATACATAAAGACTAACAGATCATAGGATACACACTAACATAACCACAAGGTGGCGTGGTACAGTTAAGAGATCGCAAAAACATATCACTTGTAGTCTTCAGTCTTTAACTTAGAGCAAAAATTGTGTGTCTCTCTGTCCCTCCTTGTCTTTCAGTGTGTATTTGTGTTAGGGAAGTGTGGTGGGGGTGCCTGTCTCTCTCTCTCTCTCGCTGTTTGCTGTGGTGATTGTCTTTGTCTGTCCAACTATGTCGTACCCATTTGTCCATCAATCTGTGTATCACTGTACATTTCATTTATTTATTTGTGTGTGTGTGTGTGTGTGTGTGTGTGTGTGTCTGTGTCTTTGTGTCTACCCATAACCAGCCTGTCAGTTTTTGCCCTAATGTGTTGATGTGCCTGCCCGTGTTTGTAGCCAACAAAGAGGAGGTGGTCCAGAAGGCGCGCCCGGTCTCCAGTGATGTGGGGAGCACCAACCCCAACTTCTCCGACCTAATGGATGAATTCATCCAGGAGAGACTGAGAGCCAGAGGAACAGCGGTCAGTACGCACACTCACAAATACCGCATCGCCCGCAAGGATTTCTTCAGTCCCGAGCTTAAAGCTACAATCCTAAAGTGTCTTGCAAACTGATGTCCTTATTTGATGCCTAATTCACATATCTAAACCAACTGCTAATCCACCAATATCCAGACAACAAATACTTTTGTAGTTGCTCATATTAGTGGTTACTGTCTGGTTGGACCTCACTTGGTGAAATGATGTGACGCAAAGCGTTGAGCCTTTTTACTAAAGCGGGCAAATGCAGAAAAGTAAACAGATTCCCACATGTCCTGGAAAACCTAGTAAACCTGGAAAATTATAGACTAGTTTTCCAGTCATGGCAAACACCTGGACATTGGTAAAATTGATCAAATGTCCTGGAAATTTCATCAAGGTCATTAAAATTTTCAACTTTGGTTAAATTTTATTTTTACCTGCTGAGATTGCCTGCTGCCCAATGACTACTGGGATAGGCTCCAGCATCCCCGCGACGCTGAGAATAGGATAAGCGGTTTGGATAATGGATGGATGGAGGGAGATTGCATGTTTTTAACATAGTTTAGCTGAGATTTCATAGTTTTAGCTGCTGAGATTGCACATCAGCACTTGGAAGTTTGAGTGGTGTGTTAAATGACCGGCTAAAAGTTACATAGTACATCTAGAGACTGTCAAGGCTGACCTTCCTTGAGCACAATGGCTGTCATAATTGTCCAAGCAAAGATCATGGGAAATGTCCTCAAAGTACCCCTCCACTCAAAATTGTGTTTTTCTTATGTTTGTGTCCCCTAAAATGTCTGGCCTTGACTATACTGACTTGCATCTGTGCAAAGTTTGTCACCAGGGCGATGTTTTCTCCTCCACTGGAGGAGGAGATGTCTGTGCACTTCCCTAAAATCTGAGATTCAAGCGTACCCCCGGGCAAGCTGGATTTGGTACATCACAAATCTGAAAGCCAATCGCTGTCTAATATGCAAATAAGGGATGGGCAAAGAAACCTTGAAACCCCCACGTAGAGCAGACTTGCCGGTACAGAAAGCGAGTTTGCATTAGCATAGCGAACGTTTTGACAGCAAACATGGTAGCGTGTGCAGTTTTCGGATGTAAACCAGGTCCTGGAGCGTCCTTCCACTATCTACCAAAATATCCCACTATACTGCTAAAATGGTTGGAATTTCTTTATAGACGTCGGGCTCACGTGCCTGCAAACCGGGAGGGACTGCGAATCGGCAATGCTCATTTCAGTGAGCAGTGTTTCCATAACCTAATGCCAAAGTCGGGTTTTCACAAGAAATCGGTTTTGAAGTCTGATGACTATAGTCAGGTGACTATTTATCCTGGGACTATGACAGCAGGTGGGAGTCAGTATGTAAGTTAAGTATTTCTTTTACTCAACCAAGAGTCAAATGAACGCTTTCCTGCATGCCGCATATAACTATGTTAGCTTTTTGCTAGCTGCTGCTAGTTTTTTGGTAAAAGTAAAACCGTAAACTGTATTTAGCTAATGTTTCAAAGTTCACCCGTATGAAATGATGACGGTGGCCCAAGGTGTGTTATTTTTCACTCAAAATACAGTGCAGTGTGCAATGTAAACCTCTTTTCTAGTCTGGACTTTGATCCCAACTGGGTTTGTGTGGGTCCCCCCTGCTCCAACAGTACAACTAAAGGCGTCCGTCGTGGTGCGCTCTGAGGACTGATGGAGTGACAGCAGCAGTGTCGGGAGCCATCGGCGGTGGAAGGTTTCCCCCTCCGGTGCTTTCTAGGCTTGGGTCCCAAACAAAATGCTCAGAACCATAAACTTAAGTGTGGTGTGGGTCGCCTTGTGCTGTTTTCCTGGCAGTTTTCAATTTTAGAGTACTGCCGATGAGCCAGCTCTCAGGCAAACTTGGTTGGCTAGGAAGATTAACAGATATTACATGTAATATAAAAATCTCAGCCAGAATGAGACAATGTGAACACACTGTGACATCGTAGCAGATATTGTATGTTTTACAACCACTGCTGTATCAGCCACTGCCTGTTACAAGCCAACAAACAACAAAAACAAATAAAAGGTGCTAACTGCACTTAGCATTCTGATACCTCTGCTAGTCGCCAATTTTGGTGTCTAACAGAGTCTGGGTCTGACTGAGGCTCGAACATTTATGGCTGAATTTCTCTGGTGTTTGCTCTAACGCTAGCTAGCCGTCTTGATGCGCACTGCTCTTTCACTGGTCAACCTAGAGCACGTAGCGGTGGGGGCGGGGCATTAGGCCAGATATATTTGCATATTCAAAGATGCTGAATTTGTCAGTGAGGGAGAAAGATGTGACTCCAGCTCCTTTTCAGGTTTTTTTTTGTTTTTCTTTTTTTTTACGTGGGGAAACTATGTTTAACAATGTACTAATTGTCTCAGAGTATTTTTAAACTTTAAAATGTGTCTGGAGGGGAACTTTAAAATAAAAGTCTTAGAAAATGATTTATTGAAGACAGGTAGTGGCAACTTTATGGAAGAAGCAAAGTGGTTGTGTCTAACAAGCAGATGTGACAGAGCAAGCTGGTAGAAGATCTTTACCAACATACCACAACATCAGTAAGTCAGACTCTGGTTGAACCAGGTTTTTATTTGGCAGTGGGGACACAACAACACTGCTGTCTGTGGTTCATTTCCAATGGCTCTCTGGGAGATAGAGCAGTTAAACACCAATTCAATTCAGCGAAGTAAAGAAAACAACAGTCTTCAGGATTGTATCATTAAAGGCTGATTTACACATTAAAAAGTAACGAAACCCTTGACCATTTTCATGAGTTTGCTGACATCTACTTGTTAAAAACATGGCAGGCTGGTCTTGGTACTCTGCGATGTAGCATAGCAGGATAACACAACTCTATAATAACATTAATAATGGGTTTATTGGATTTAGGTGTACCAGCACATCTATCAGCGTTGATGGACCGAAGAGCAAATACTAACAGTTGTCAACAGTACTGTCAGTGCTGGTTCTTTAGCACACCTACATCAAATAGACCCGTTAATCTTACTGTGTTGTGTTTGTCCTGCTATGCTAACATCAGCAGAGTACCAAGACCACCCTGCTGTGTTTTTAACCTTTACATTTTAACCTGTAGATGTCAGCAAACTTACTAGAATGGTCTCGGGCAGGGGTTGGCAACCTTCACTATGGAAAGAGCCATTTTTTGGGGGGAAAAAACTGTCTGGAGCCGCAAAACATATTTGAGCCTCATAATGAAGGTAACACAGCCTATTAAGTCTAAATTAGCCTATCAACATTAATAATCAGTCTAAATGCTAAATGAGCACCATGTGTGGCTATTCTGTACTGGGCTAGTTCTGATTATTTTGTAGTTAAACTTTGCATTTCCATTACAGTAATACTATGTTTTGCTGTATTTATAGAACTACAATAAGGAAAACTGTTTATATTTTTGTTATTTTTATTGGGGGATGCTATTAGTAACAAAACACAAAACTGAACAACAGTCCAGTTCAGTGCGAGGTAATCCTCTTCTTTTTCCCTCAGCCTCAGCCACAACAGCTAAGGGTTATTCAGTTCATTGAGAAAAATCACAACTTGCTAAAACAGATACTTTGTCGCCAAATAATAGCTTATTAACGGGTCGCGTTCTCACCCGTTTAATGCGATTTCTGTTTCTGAACGTCAGTACAGATCTTCTCCATGTCAGGGCTGTCCTGCAGGCTCTCACCTGTGAGGGGAAGTGATGTTTGGATTATGTAGTTCATGCTGAGGTGATGATGATGATGATGATGATGATGCTGAGGTAGGGAGACTTGACTAGCCACCGCTATTGGGGTTCTGCAAAATTTAGAGGAAATGGCGCCGGGCCGTAGACGTAGGCTATGATGCATATTTTAGTTGACAAAATCTTTAAAAAAAAATTATTCCTTGTAGAGAACATAAGAATCAGTTTAGGCCTACAACAATGGTGAATTAAAATGTTAAAAAAATAACCATTATTCATTTCCATATAATTTTTGTCAAAGCCACTGGGAGCCATTGGAGAGGGGCAAAAGTGCTGCAGGTTGCTGACCCCCAGTCTAGGGTTTAGTTACTCTTTAAAATGAGGTTGTATTGCATGGAGATAGACAAGTGGTCGGTCTTCAGGTGTCTTATCAAGGGAACGACGTGTGTGTGCCCCCGGTGGTCAAGGATGAATTTACGTCTCCCATTATCTTGCTTTCTTGAAAGAAAAAGATAACTGTTGGTAGTCGGGAATACTTTTGGCCAGTTGCATTGTTGTTTCTGTCAGGTTTTTGCTTTTCTTTTTGGCAACTTATTCCCCTTCCTCTTTCCTACTTTTCTGAATCCAAAACTTCCGGCACTGGAATTCTGAATTCATTGCAGAAATGGCGTCATTATATAGTCGTTGTAGAGTCGAGCTGAATCCAGTCTGAAACTAGACCGTTGCCTTATCACTACAATATATGAATGATCGCAAAACCTTACAAACCCCTTTACACACAAAGGGTCGTCGTGGCAGCAGCCCAGGCAGTCTGGAGGTTCCCAGGGACCTGCCGGAGCTCCTCGAGGGGGGTCAGGGCCAGGGATCGCGACCTTCGGATGACCTTCGGCCCATAGATGACCCCGGGGTGCCCTCTGAGTGGACCTCACCCGCCAGCGCCAATGGCTCCGATGTCATCAGCTCAGACAGCCAATCGGACTCCTTCAATGCATTTCAGTACTCCAGCTGCAAGTTTGACAGTAAGAAATGGAGCGCCATCTCTCTGATACTGGGAGCATGGTCACAGCATACACGTGGGAATGGGGATTTCTTTCTTTCGTAAACGTCATGTCAAATAAAGTTTACTTTCTGAATAAAAATTACTATAGTTGGATTTTTTTTTTATAGTTTGCAAATCACATCAGTTTATACAATGAATAACAATTATATAAAACACAGCAAACATTTCCCCCCCTGTTGTCCCTCCCATAACTCATCCCTGTCAACTGAGTAGCCGGATTGTTTTTACATTTTAAATTGGCCGGCTAAATTGGCTCATGCTAATTCTCTTGTTTTTCTATCGTAGATTTTACTTTCAGCACGGACGCGTGTGGAGGAGGTGTTGGATCAGGCGGAGGTGGGTTAGGCAGCTCATTAGACCGGGACAGCCTGGGAGGGGGCGTGGCCTGTGAGGAGCAGGAAGTAGCCAGTCTGACAACACTCCACATCGACTCAGAGACCAGCAGCCTCAGTCACACCGTTACTATTACTGGTGTGTATTTTTATGCTGCACACACACCACCCCCTTCAAATCACCGTCAGTCATCTTGACAGCTGCAATGAAATGATTTATAGATGTATGAACAAAGTGTTCCTTATTTTCTCTGTGTGTGTGTGTGTGTGTGTGTGTGTGCGTGCGTGTGTGTGTCTTGTCTGCCTAAGGATCAGAGAGTGCATCTCCCATGCATTCCCTGGGGGGCTCTCGTTCCCAGACCCCCTCACCCGCCACGCTGACGGCCGAGCACACGCACTCCCACTCACACACACACCTACAGCTGGACCAGAAGCTCCATCACTCTGTTCTGCAGACGCCTGATGATCTGGGTAACACACACACACACACACACACACACACACACACACACCAGGGCCTGTGTTGCTAATTTGTCATCAGGGGAGGACCCCCAGGGGTGCTTTTGGTGTCCACAGAGCAGAATGAAGAAGGGAGGAGAATATTTTATTTTAAACGGGTATAAGACTCGGGATGCGGCTCATAGGATTTATTCTGACCGCTGCCATCGTCCCACCTACAGTAGACAGACGTAAAGTTCTGGACTAAATTATGTCACACAAATGAAATGGATACAATTCTTGTATTTATTTATTTTGTGCAATTTTAGGGTCATTATTATCATTACATTATGGAGACCAAGGGACTTGATCTACCCCTCCATTGGTTGCTGTACATCATAAGTACCTACCCCATTGGTTGTTATAATTTGAATGTTTCCCCATCTGGTTGGTCGCCGTCCAACCGAAATTAGGGGCGTGACGCTGGGCAGCGTAACTGTATGATTCTTTGTGGAAAAAAAAACATTAGCAGCTGATGAGTGTGAAACAGACGCACGAAACAGGCCTCTTTTTTTCCTGTATCCGTGCTGATATTCCGCTCCTCATTAGTCGAGCACTCAACACCATTGCCGGTTTCAGAAAAAAACGCGATGAGTGCTCAACAAATGAGAAGCAGAATATTAAGATAGATGTCGGAAAAAAAACCTTAATGCATTTCAGTACAAGCTTGTTTCATGCGTGATGCACAAAACAAGCTTTGAGTGCATGACGCACAAAACAAGCATGTATTCCGGAAACCATCAGTGGTTTAGATAAAAGTGCTCAACAAATGAGGAGCGGATATTTTAAGATATCTATCTATCTATAGATAGATAGATAGATACAGTTTGCTGCGATTAATTACTTTTTTTCTTCTTAAGACTGAAGCTTGTAATAATGGATATTTAAATGTGAAATCATGGAATTAATGTAGAATCAACACAAAGGAAGTACATTTCAATTCAAATGCTATGGTTTAATAGCATCTTTGGACTTTAAACACAGATTCTCTTCTGTGAACTACAGTTTTCCAATAAAACCATCAAGGCCATCAGAACTGACTGTCAGCTTGAAAGGCATATTTCTTATGTGCACTAACAGAAATAATAACACAACCCAGGCCTGTATGTTATAGTGTCAGTTGAATTTCAAAACAATCAAGGCCATTAAAATTAGATATGAGCTTAGAAGGCGATAATTTTTTGTGTGCACTAATATAAGTGATAATTAACAATAAAAAATGTGTTTGACGTTCAAGTACCAGTGGAATTTAAAGTGTCGTGAATTCACAGCGTTCATTATGTGTTCATCACAGCGCCCCATATGTGCCCCAGTGGCACAGCACAGCAGAATATGTAATGTTCTCCGTGAGGGGATGAGGGATGGGAACAAATAAAGCCTACTGCTGTGAGAAAGCAGGGACGAAGGTTACAAACTGTACCAGCCCAGTGAAGAGCAGAGCAGAGTAGGGGAAAAAGACAGCTGTACATGGGCTGACAAGTAGGAGGAAGAGTGCAGAACCAAATCCGCCGATATGCCTGTGAAACAGCCTCGCACAGCTGCCACAGGAAGTAAACAAAACAGCTGCGTTAATTGCAATAATTCTTTTTATCATGTTAAATATTTCAAATTGTGTGTGTGTGTGTGTGTGTGTGTGTGTAAAGCAAGAGTCTATGTTTGTATGTTCGCTTAAAACTCCAGAAATACACATTGTAGAACAAAAACAAAGGTATCTTTAGAATCGGCACTTTCCAAGGATTGCACAGTTCGAAAAATATTTCAAAAACATTTGATTTATTTGCAAAAGAGGCATTCCAACGATGCTTTGTGGAGATTTCCAGTGGTCAGGGGAGGCACTACACCTAACATTGTCAATGCTAGCCTGTAGGCACGCAATGTGGTTTACGCTGACGCGCTTGAGCACTGAGCAATTAATACACACATTGGCAAAGAAGCTTGATGAATGGATTGAAAATTATGACATTTGATCATTTTCATTAATAACATTTGTTTATTCAACATTTGTTTATCACATGTATCATATCATAAATTATCCTACATTTCATCCTCGATTATATTGTAAAGATCAGATCGTGTTAGTTGTTTTGGTGAGAACATTTTCCCCGGGCAACGCAACACCGGGTACCTCTGCTATATATATACACACACACACACACACACACACACACACACACACACACACACACACACACACACACACATGCTCAGGCTTTAACTGTGAACTGTGAGTGATAAACACAGTAAGACTTTTTAGTGAATTAATTGACTGGATATTCACACAGAAACCAGTGAATTCCCCAGTGAAGACTGCAGTGTGATGGCAGGGGGCTCTCTGACTGGTTGGCATGCAGACGTCGCCACGGTGATGTGGCGGAGGATGCTGGGTATCCTAGGAGACGTCAACAGCATCAAAGATCCGGAAATCCACGCGCAGGTGTTTGACTACCTGTGTGAACTGTGGCAAAACCTGGCTAAGGTACCCCAAGTAATCCTTTTTCCATTGTTGCATCTGTCATAATAGTCTTTTTATGGGTGGAGTCGGACCGAATTCACAGAAACATCACAAATGCATAACTTCACACATCTATCAAAATCCTAATCGCAATACTTTTCATGATCTCCTCCAGATCAGGGATAATTTGGGTATTTCTCTGGATAACCAGACGTCTCCGCCGCCCCCTGTTCTGATCCCACCACTGAGGATTCTCACCCCTTGGCTCTTCAAGGTAGGAGGGACTAAAAGTTTGTTGTGGTGCCATAGCTGTCAGTATGGACTGATATGACCTCAAGTTGTGGCTGTGGAGGAAGTGTTTTCTGGTATATTTAATTTAATGTGCTAGAGGCCGCTCAGAATAGAGTGTGGATTATTTGAAAGCAGAAAGATATTGTTTCCTCTCTCACCATCCTCCTGAAATTCATAGTGTCTAAAAGGAAAAGTTTCACATCACTAGTTGCACCCCATTCTAATGTTAATGTGCTTCGTGGGTAGCAGGTCCCTGTGTGTGTACGAATACCTGCTTCTGTGTGTGCGTGTCTGTTGACTTGTCCGTATATACCTGTGTGTGTTTCTCCAGGCCACTATGCTGACAGAGCGTTACAAGCAGGGGAAGCTCCATGCCTACAAGCTGATATGTCGAATCATGAAGAGACGGCAAGATGTCTCCCCCAACACGGACTTCCTCACACACTTCTACAACATCATGCACCAAGGACTGATGCACCAGGATCAGGTAGGTTTCTGCAACTGTGTGTTGTTTGTGTACATGGGCATGTGTGTATCAAGAATACTGGATACATGGAAAAAAAAAATTCAGTTATTATGTTCTCTTATGTATGCATATATGTGTGTGTGTGTGTGTCTGTCCGTCTGTCTGTCTCTAGGACATAGTGAACACCATAATCAAGCACTGCAGTCCCAGGTTTTTCAGTATCGGCCTTCCTGGAGCCACCATGCTGATTTTGGACTTCATCATCGCTGCTGCTAGAGTCACAGCTTGCTCTTCACTTAATGTAATGCATGCATACACATGAACACACACACAGACACACACACAATTCAAAGAACACGTTTAATACATGTATGCAATACAGATCCAGCAAGATGTAATTACATTAAAAACCTGCAAAGTGTGATGTGTGTGTTCTTACACAGGCACAAGTAGAGATTTTAACAAAAGGGAATATTCCATGTCTTTGAATATCCCTCCATCAGTGTATTTCTCCTCATCCTTTTCTGTGCCACCCCTTCCCTCTTTCTCTCTTCCCCACCTCACTCCTTTCTCCTTCTCAATGTCCCTGCAGGCTCCCAGGGTAGAGGCCCAGATCCTGCTGGGTTCTCTGGTTTGTTTTCCGAACCTCTATGAGGAGCTGCCGGCACTGCATCCCACCACAGCCGACGTGGTCCTTACCAAGTTCACAGACGTCAAGGTAACAACAGCTAAATCCCAGAAGTTTGTGATCATGTTTCTTTTTTTTCTTCTTTTTTTTTCTTCTCCTTAATGTAGTGCACAGGAGGTAAAGTGCAGGAAAGCTGGGTCATGATCTGCCCTTGACATCATAAAGGGGCATGACTCAGACAAATACAAAGAAGACCTACCGGTCAAAACAATTTAGCACACCCCCATTTTTCCAGTTTAATACTGAAATGTAAGTGGTTCAAGTCCAGTAAATAACCTGAGATGGTACAAAAGGTAAGTGATAAACTGCCAGAGGTTACAAAAAAGTGTTTAGGTTACCAAAAACGAAAAATAATGTAAATGGGCGCCCCTGTAGCCGAGCGGTTACAGCATATGCCACATGGACATACGGTCGCAACTGTCACTGGTTCAGTTCCAGCCGGCAACCTTTGTGGCATATCATACCCATCTCAAATTCAAATGGCTTTGTTGGGATGATGTAACTACATATTACCTCTCTCTCTCACCCATTTCCTGTCTGCTTTTTACTGTGGCTATCTAATAAAGGTAAAAAAATGCCCCTAAAAATAATCTTAAAAAAGAAAAATAATATAAATGTCAGAGTTGTAATAAAAGGCCCTTTTCAGGGAACAAGTAATGGGTTAACAACTTACAACTGTTCTGCAGCAATGGAAGTAATTTAAGCCTTGAAAGTTGAAGCAACAATTCTTACGGGTGTCCTTACTTCTGTTGATTACTGACAAAACCTCTGTCTGTATAAAAGCGGTTTTGGAACAGACTGTGTTAGTACACCCCGCGAAGCATTATTTTGACAATGTTGCACTGCAGGAAGTAGTGTATTGCTATTATAATGGTGAGAAAAAGGCAATTAACAAATGAAGACAGACTGTTATAACCCTTAAAAGTGTAGGTCTTTCCTTCAGAGAAATTGGAAAAGGAAGCCAGGGTGTCAGTGAGTACAGTTTCCTGCACCATCAAAAGGCACTTGGAAACTGGAGGAGACTCTTGACAGGAAGAGGTCTGGCAGACCCAACAACAGAATCAGAATACGAGAGTCAACAGCTTGCGTGATAGGTGGCTCACAGGACAACAGCTTCAAGCACAGCTTAACACTGGTCAGAGTAAGCAAGTCTCACTTCCGCTGTGAAGAGAAGACTTCGAACTACGGGCAGGAAGAAGGCCATTGCTAAGATGACAAAATTTAAAAATTTTTAAAAAAAGGCTTGCCTGGTCCATGAAGCACCGCAAGTGGACTACTGAAGACTGGAAGAACGTCTTATGGACCAATGAATCAAAATTTGAGATCTCGAGTTCATCACGCAGGGTTTTTGTACGCCTTTATAAATGCACCCTACGGGGCAACCGAGCACGATCTTTAAACCTGTCCTTTCAACAACAATGACAAAACAACCCTCGCACTTCAGGTAGACTGCGTACATGATTTCCATGATCGATGACTTCTCATTTTTGCTGGCTGGGTAGTTTATCGGTTTTACATGACTACCTATGGTTGATGTAGGCTGCTCATTCCTGCCAGTTGAGCCAGAGAGTAGCTCAGCTATGTAATGGATCATTAAGAATATTGAACATCTCAGGAAATCCCTTATAACTTGCACTTTTAAAATACATAGTTTTAGTTGGGTTGAATTGGCCTCGTTGAAACTTGTCTGACACTCATGTACCGCTTTGTAAAGCTGTGACCAGCGGCGGTGCTGTATCCAGAATCTCCGCAATGAAGCCGGTGAGCAAAATACTACCGCTACTTTTTATTAATTCCCCATTGGGGCAGTTCTTTTTCTGCGTTTAACCCACCCTAGCTTTGTAGCTAGGAGCAGTGGGCAGCTGCTAGTGCAGCGCCCGGGGATCAACTCCAGTTCTTCCTTCCATTGCCTTGCTCAGGGGCACAGACAGGAGTATTATCCTTGTCTTTTTGATGGCGGGGGAAACCGTAGCACCCGGAGAAAACTCACTACAGACACGGGGGGAACATGTAAACTCCACACAGAAAGGACCTGGGATGACCCCCGCCAAGGTTGGACAACCCCAGGGTTCGAACCCAGGACCTTCTTGCTGTGAGGCGACAGCGCTAACCACCGTGCCACTAACAAAAAATGATGGGATAAACTATGAAAGTAAGACTTGGGCTGTAAAAAAACAAAAACAGAATTATCCTGTCAGGTCAGTGGACACGGAAAAACGGGGAAATCTCACTCAGAGTTACCAGTTATTCAGTACACCTGCTGAACCCAAAAGACGTGCTGCTTCCTTGTCTTTAAAAGTGGCTTCTGGCATCACATGTACCATTTCCAGAATAGGTGTTCACTGTCGAGAGTGAAACTTCTCCAGTTAATACTCTTTTTATAAGCATCTGAGGCAGTGTGCTGTCCCTAGAAACATGGAGATTATATTACCAAACCCAACCACAGTCCTAAAAATGTCCTCCTTGTAGTCGCCACATCGGCCGGGTTGTCTTTAAACCTACACCTCACACAGCCGTCGTCTCCATAGGCGGTCTGGAAGCAGAGTAACAGGTTAATGGCTCATCGCTGATGCTGCTTCCAGCACAGAATAATGAGACTGTTGCTGTTATTGTTGATCCGTAAACAGGTAATGCCATGCACCCCAGCGTCTCACAGTGGCAGCGGGGTTTCTGCAAAACAAGGTCTTGGTTTGAATCGCTTACCTGTTATTAATTCTGACCATAGGGACCAGAGCGGTGTGTGTGTGTGTGTGTGTGTGTGTGTGTGAATAAAAAAGTGAGGGAGTGATTACAGGCTTGTGTTTGCATGTGATGAAGTACATAGCTGTACAGTCCATTTGTATATGGACACCTATATAGATACACACACACACACATATGTTGTTGTAAGAAAAGAAAGTTAGGTGGGGAGTGAGACATGGACAGAGAGAGGATCTCATCGCACCATAATTTTCACAATAAGTTTATTTTTCTGTTTTAGGAGCACATCATCAAACATATCCTGACCTCTGCCAGAGATGAGCCCTCCGCCCCAGCAAGGTAGCGACTCTGTGTGTGTGTGTGTGTGTGTGTGTGTGTGTGTGTGTGTGTGTGTGTGTGTGTGTGTGTGTGTGTGTGTGTGTGTGTGTGTGTGTGTGTGTGTTATTTCTATTTGTGTAACTCCTTATTCTTCCCTCTGCCCTTTTCTCTCTCACTTTGTCTCCCCCTCTGTCCCTCCCTGACTGTCTAGGTGTGTGGCGCTGTGCAGTCTGGGTATCTGGTTGTGTGAGGAGTTGGTCCATGGCACCAAACACCCGCAGATCAAAGACGCTCTCAACGTCATCTGTGTCACACTCAAGGTCAGTGACAGAGTCAGTCTCAAGTTCACCTAGTGGACTGTAGAGCTAGGAGTACCAAGTGGAAACCCGTGCACACAGGGCGAGCATGCAAACTCCATATCCATTAGATATGCCCCCCCTTTTTTTTTCCCTCCCCAATTGTACTTGGCCAATTACCCCACCCTTCCGAGCGGACCCGGTCGCTGTTCCACCCCCTCTGCCGATCCGGGGAGGGCTGCAGACCACCAGGAGTTTCCCCAGGGGGATATAGCATGTGGGAGGATCACGTTATCCCCCCCCCCCCCCGAACAGGCGCCCCGACCGACCAGAGGAGGCGCTAGTTCAGCGACCAGGACACATACCCACATCCGGCTTCCCACCTGCAGACACGGCCAATTGTGTCCGTAGGGACGCCCGACCAAGCCGGAGGTAACACGGGGATTCGAACTGGCGATCCCCGTGTTGGTAGGCAACAGAATAGACCGCCACACCACCCGGACGCCCCATATCCATTAGATATGTTGAAGTATCTTCTGTAAAACTGAGAAATATCCTCAGAACATCCTGGAAAACAGGTTGCCAAAGAAGAAGAAGAGTGGGGTGCTAATCCCCGGACAGAATGTGTGTTGAAACTGCTGCTGCAGCATTAGCCCCAGCACTGGCCACCACAACACAGTTGTGTTACAGTCATGTTCTTTGAAATAGTGCCCGTGAGTGAGAACTGAACCTAGGATATTTTTTTAGATTGCAGACCCTGCATTAAACACGGACGTTAGTGTCCCATCAGAACTTCTGTTTTTTGGGGTTTTTTTTTAAAGTTTGATTTCTCCCCTGTTGTACCCGGCCAATTACCCCACTCT
Organism: Lampris incognitus; assembly: GCF_029633865.1. NCBI lineage: Eukaryota > Metazoa > Chordata > Actinopteri > Lampriformes > Lampridae > Lampris > Lampris incognitus. Next base: position 11,145,081 of record NC_079226.1, read on the forward strand.
TCCAAGCCATCCCGATCTCTGCTCCACCCCCTCTGCCGATCCTGGGAGGGCTGCAGACTACCACATGCCTCCTCCGATACATGTGGAGTCGCCAGCCGCTTCTTTTCACCTGACAGTGAGGCGTTTCACCAGGGGGACGTAGCGCGTGCGAGGATCACGCTATTCCCCCCAGTTCCCCCTCCCCCCTGAACAGATGCCCTGACTAACCAGAGGAGGTGCTAGTGCAGTGACCAGGAAGGACACATACCCACATCCGGCTTCTTACCCACACACAGCCAATTGTGTCTGTAGGGATTTCCAACCGAGCCGGAGGTAACACGAGGATTCGAACTGCCAATCCCCGTGTTGGTAGGCAACGGAATAGACCGCTACGCCACCCGGACGCCCCATTTCTGCTTTTTAGCCACAACAGCTTCGCCTGTTCTACAAACTTCCATGTTTGGCTTCTGTGGTGAAAAGGCAAAAAGCTACAGACCTAAACGTGTTCATGATTAAGATACTGAGCGTAGCACACATGGATGTTTATTTGCACCTAAGTCTTCAGGACTGGGGCTTTAAGGCCCGAAGACAGCCAACTGTGGTCAAACTGTGAGGTGTGCACTCAACAACAAGGTCACAGTACACAAAGAATATTTACAAGCATCATTATGGAAATTGAGATGGTCAGCGCTGTGATCCCTGAATGTGGCGGCTGGGCTGCCACAGCGGCGAGGAGATCCAGAGGTTCACCAGCCAAATGAGTCACTCGGCTGCCAAATCACAGAGAGCCAAACTAGTTTCCCCCGGTAGAATAGACGGGGCTGAGCATAGACTGGTTGGAGGTTGAATGCAGGTAGCAGGGGGGGGGGCTGTAAGGAACTAGTGTGTGACTAACACATTGCCGGTGATAATTGTTGGTAAAATTGTCTCCACTTGGCTCGCTGCTGAGCAGTGTTTGTGTTTGAAGACATTAGTCGAGGAGGCCTGTGTATTGGATTAATCCAGTCCAAGATTTGTTGTCATCTGTTGCCAAGTGGCTCCGTCCATTATGCCTGGAAACAAAGGGACACATGCACATGACACGCACCTTGGAATCCCTTGCTTGTGTATCGGCAGCCAATGGCCTCCTAAGGGACCACAGTGCCACATAAACACAAACATATTCTCCTGGGAGCAAACCCTGGCCTGTCAATATGTTTGGTCCTCCTTCAGAAGGGACACTAATCAAAGGGGGAACGCTGCAGGCTGTCACACAACTGCACATAAGCACCACATGTGCAACCACACACAGCTCGCACACACATATCCACACTTCCTGTCCACTTTGGAATCTTGGAACGACAGCTTGTGGCCTCAGCCATGCTCTTTCTCTCCCTCTCCCCTCTTACTCCCTCGCTCTCTCACACACACACACACGGACACACACACACTCTCACACCAGCATACAGCTAGGGGTTATAGTGTTTCGGTGCATGATAAGATTCCAAATGTCTTCCCTTGGCATCTTCTCTGCCTCCCTCCTTTTCCACCATTTCCTTCCCACTCCCTGCCACCTACTAGCAGTCTTTGTTGCGAGCATGGCTGTTGCAGTCATTCTGCAGAACTAGCGCCTCGTGGCAAACCACATCAGTGTGGCACCTGAACCTCTCAATGAAGAACCTGTAAATCCACTCCCCACCGTGGTCAGTTGATTAAACAGTTTAGTTTTAGTCAGTCAGGTGCAGGGTGCAGCTACAGCTCCATTTTAATATCAAAAAGTTGTGACGGCCAATTACCCCACTCTTCCCGAGCCGTCCCGGTCGCTGCTCCACCCCCTCTACCGATCCGGGGAGGGCCGCAGACTGCCACATGCCTCCTCCGATACATGTGGCGTCGCCAGCCACTTCTTTTCACCTGACAGTGAGGCGTTTCACCAGGGCGACGTAGCGCGTAGGAGGATCACGCTATTCCTCCCCATTTCCCCCTCCCCCCTGAACAGGTGCCCCGACCGACCAGAGGAGGCGCTAGTGCAGCGACCAAGACACATACCCACATCCGGCTTCCCACCCGCAGACACAGCCAATTGTGTCTGTAGGGACGCCCAACCAAGCTGGCGGTAACATGGGGACTCGATCCGGCGATCCCCATGTTGGTAGGCAACGGAATAGACCGCCATGCCACCCGGACGCCCCAAAAAAGTTGTGACTTCTCACAATTTCTAAACTCTGTTGATAAGAAAGTTGACATAGATAATATTACAGTAGACCTGTGGCTCTCAGCTCTGGACCTCAGTCACCCTGCATTTAATTGGGGAGTGGCGACCCCTAACGGGAGCAGCCGAAAGAAGTAGTAGTAGTAGTAGTAGTAGATAGACCTTGTACAACTGATGAAATTATTTATCTGCCCAGTAAAGCGTGCTGCAGGGGTATGGAGAAATTGAGAACAACTGCACTAGACCCCTAAAAATAGAAAACAGTTTTTTAGAATGGGTCACTTAAAATACACAGTCTGGTTGGGAATCTGAGGCGAATGTTAATTCTGCAGCTGTATTCTCCTTGTTTAGGGTCACTGTCCCAGTGGATCAGTTTTCTGTATTTATATAGTTACTGCATCAGAATATTGCCGGGTGGCTGTTTTTCTGACCTTTGCACTCCTGAAAACTGATTACTTATTATGATGATGACCTTGCAGTGAGGTTTAATGTACAGCTACACTTCCTGTAAACTACGTTCCATAGGAGAATGCATGCCTTTTACTACTACTACTACTACTTACAGCTGTTCCCGTTAGGGGGCGCCACAGCGGATCATCCGTTTCCATCTCTTCCTGTCCTCTGCATCTTCCTCTGTCACACCAGCCACCTGCATGTCCTCCCTCACTGCATCCATAAACCTCCTCTTTGGCCTTCCTCTTCTCCTCTTCCCTGGCAGCTCCATATTCAGCATCCTTCTCCCAGTATACCCAGCATCTCTCCTCCACACATTTCCAAACCATCTCAATCTTGCCTCTCTTGCTTTGTTGCCAAACCGTCCAACCTGAGCGGTCTCTCTAATATACTCCTTCCTCATCTCGCCCTTCTTCATCAAGAGCATCCCTTTTAAATACTTGTAAATAAAAATACAGTTTTTAAATGCCTATGTATCTATGTCTGTCTGTGGTTCATTACTCTGTGTGTGTGTGTGTGCGTGCGTGCGTGTGCATGTGTGTTTCTCTGTCCAGTACCCCAATAAGAATGTAGCGTTGGTGGCATCAGACATCCTCCACCTTCTGATCAGCTACGTGGACCATTTGCAGAAATTCCCGCCAGATATGCCAAAGAAGATCGTAGAGGTGAGACGCAAACCACCAAGCTTCCTCTCTAAAGGCTGATCTAGGATTAGGACTCCTCTCCAGTCTCCAGGACTAACCATCATCCATAATATGGTGGCTCATTAATATTTGAAAATTATTAATGTTTCAGTCTCCTTGCACAAGTAAGTGGGCTAATTTGTCAGTACTGGCTCCTAAGGTGTCTACTTGGATGCCTCTTTCAGATCCTGATTGCCACCATAACGCACCTTCTGCCCTCTACTGAGTGTTCTCTGCACGAACTGGACAAGAGGGTAATTACTACACACGTAAACACACACACATCCTGCTCAGAACTCTGTCTTCCTGGCCTCTCGGGATGTGATGCTTGGTCCCCTCCCGTTATGTGTCCGACCTGATGAAGAAGCAGGTTGGACCTCTAAAGGACACCGTCTTTATTCGGGGCCAGAGGAAATAGTTTACCTTTGTATCCCTGCACAGACCTGCATCAATCATGAACCACACACACACACAAACATACACTATACACATTCATCACACACATATCTCACACATATGCAAACACATGACAATCACCCATATACTCTCTCTTCACTTTTTATCTTATTTTCCTCAGTTGCTCATATTACTTTCAGAAATGATCTAATTCCTCTGTGTGTGTGTGTGTGTGTGTGTGTGTGTGTGTGTGTGTGTGTTTGTTGTAGCTGGTAGTGTCCCTCCTGTTGTGTCTATTAGACTGGGTGATGGCCCTACCTCCAAAGACTCTTCTTCAGCCTGTCCAAACACGCAGCCCCCCTGACAAAGAGCAGCCCACCAAGACCCTTCTCAGCTGCATCTACAAGGTATGGACCAGCGTGTGTGTGTGTGTGTGTGTGTGTGTGTGTGAGTGAGTGAGAGACCCTCCCCATGTCTAGTTACATACAAGTTCCTCCTTTATTCAGTACCAGCAGGCTACCAGAGCAACAACAATACTACCATTGCTAAAGAGGATTTGAAATTAAAAGAACATCATGCTATCATAAATAAATCCCCCATACTCCCCCAAACACGGTTGTTTTACCACAGTGTTACTTACAGTTACTGGTTTTGTGATTATAAGTATCCCAGTGGGAAGAGTATTAATGAAACAAAACTGAGACGAAGGTGGAGCCAAAGTCAGGATAGCCCAAAATGCCACTGCAACATCAGTGTTTCAACAAACCTGACTGCATGATGTCAGTTCTTCTCCTCTTTAGCTACTACTACTTTACTACTACTACTACTACTACTTTACTACTACTACTACTTTCAGCTGCTCCCGTTAGGGGTCACCACAGCGGATCATCTGTTTCCATCTCTTCCTGTCCTCTGCATCTTCTTCTGTCACACCAGCCACCTGCATGTCCTCCCTCACCACATCCATAAACCTCCTCTTTGGCCTTCCTCTTTTTCTCTTCCCTGGCAGCTCCATATTCAGCATCCTTCTCCCAGTATACCCAGCATCTCTCCTCCACACATGTCCAAGCCATCTCAATCTTGCCTCTCTTGCTTTGTCTCCAAACCGCCCAACCTGAGCGGTCCCTCTAATATAATCGTTCCTAATCCTGTCCTTCTTCGTCACTCCCAATGAAAATCTTAGCATCTTCAACTCTGCCACCTCCAGCTCCACCTCCTGTCTTTTCATCAGTGCCACTGTCTCCAAACCATACAACATAGCTGGTCTCACTACCATCTTGTAAACCTTCCCTTTAACTCTTGCTGGTACTCTTCTGTGGCAAATCACTCCTGACACTCTTCTCCACCCACTCCACCCTGCCTGCACTCTCTTCTGCACTCCCCATTGTTTTGGACAGTTGACCCCAAGTATTTAAACTCATACACCTTCGCTACCTCTACTCCTTGCATCCTCACCATGCCACTGTCCTCCCTCTCATCCACACATAGGTATTCCGTCTCGCTCCTACTGACTTTCATTCCTCTCCAGTGCATACCTCCACCTCTCCAGGCTCTCCTCAATCTGCACCCTACTCTCACTACAGATCCCAGTGTCATGCGCAAACATCATAGTCCACGGAGACTCCTGCCTGATCTCATCCATCAACCTGTCCATCACCACCTGTTCTTCTCTTTAGCATTCACCCTATTCTTTCTCTTCGTACCCTCATCTATCAGTCGTTCTCTCTGTCCTGTGTGTCTAGGTGCTCCATGGGTGTGTGTATGGAGCCCAGTCTTTCAACAGCCCCAAGTACTTCCCCCTTCAGCTGTCAGACCTGTTGAGTCCGGACTACGACCCCTTCCTGCCCCTGGAGAGCCTCAGAGAACCAGAACCGCTGCACAGTCCGGACTCCGAACGGTCCAGTAAACTACAGCCTGTCACTGAAGGTAAACACACAGTCAGCTTTACTGAACACACACACACACACACACACACACATCTGTGTGTACCTGAAAACGCGCACATACACAAAAACACAGAACAAAATGCAATGTTCTGGCACAGAACCATCCAGCCTGTTCATGAAGGTAGAGCGTAGTTTTGTGTGTGTGTGCGTGTTTTGTCCCCTGCTGTGGTCCACCAGGGCTGTCTGACTAGTCTAATGATTGGAGCAGCGCAACACATCATGCTCTCCTCTCCCTGTTTGTTTCCAGCTCCTCCTCTCCCTTCCCCTCTCTCTCCGCTTCATCCCCCCTTCTTCCACCTCTCTCCTCTCCTTTTCTTCTCCCCTCTGTTTCTCTCGTTTTGTTCTTGTACTTTGCTGCCATGCTCTTTTCCCCCCTGTCCTCGTTGCTGAGAGGAGAGCCAGGATAAAATGGACTCCTGAGGCTCAGCTAGATGTAGAGATGTCTGGTCAATACATATTTGTAGTCTGCACACAGCCACGTCAATAAGGAGGTGTGTGTGTGTGTGTGTGTGTGTGTGTGTGTGTGTGTGTGTGTGTGTGTGTGTGTGTGTGTGTGTGTGTGTGTGTGTGTGTGTGTGTGTGTGTGTGTCCTTGCATCTATGTGCCTGCATTTGTGTGTTTGCCAATGTCTGTACCTGTATCACCCCACCCTTACGTGTGTGTGTGTGTGTGTGTGTGTGTGTGTGTGTGTGTGTGTGTGTGTGTGTGTGTGTGTGTGTGTGTGTGTGTGTGTGTGTGTGTGTGCGTGCGTGCGTGTGTGTGTAACCTGTGTGATTGTAATGATTAGCTACGCGGAAGCACAGTGTGTGTGATGGCATTGGCTTCAAACCAGCATGGGGCCAACAATGTACACACACTTGAGAGCGTGTGTGTTTTTCTGTCACTTTTCACTTGTGTGATGTCTGATTTTGTGTGATATTTCCCTGCTGTTAAATTGTAACATTAGTTAATAATTAATAATGATTATAACCAAAGTCAAGACTCGTCGCTGCAACCTATGAAGACTGAAGAAATTATGACACAAAAACCTCAATAAACATTTACCAGTGACACAATTTAGCCATCAGCAAAACAAAGTTAGTTGTTTTTTGTTCGCTTGTTTTTTGATTTCGTACCCTAGACCTTTCTTGAGTGTCGCACAAAAAGATTTGACGAGTTTCCTTTGTGCTTTGACAGAATGGAAAACTTTCCAGGACAGTGAAACATGCAAGAAATCAAGAGGTTCACGTGTTTTTTAGCCTCTTTGTGTGCAAGACTTACAATGTATTTTTCTTGGCTGTTTTTCTAGCACATAGTCTGATCCAAGGCTTTGTCCTCTAACTGTGTTTTCTGTTTGCTCTCCACCAGTTCGTAGTCGTATCCAGCAGGGCCTGGTTTCCATAGCAGCCAGGACAGTTATCACCCACCTTGTCAACCATCTAGGACATTATCCTATGTCTGGGGGCCCTGCTACGCTAACTAGCCAGGTACTGTGTGTGTGTGTGTGTGTGTGTGTGTGTGTGTGTGTGTGTGTGTGTGTGTGTGTGTGGTACACTGACTTGTAATAGGGAGAATGGTGTCTCTTTCATTCCCTCTCCTCACCTCTAACGCCGGTTCTTGCAGTATGTAACTCGGGTTGAGCGGGTACGATCTCCCGCAAGAGATTTTTTTTTTTCCTAGGATGGCGAAGTCAGTGTGCCGTCAAAATGATTTTGGTAAAACCACAGCACCCCCGGTTGCATATCTGCTGTAGATGCATTGCCACTGCTTTATTACTGCACAGTGCAAAAGCACAGATGAACGATCAGTCTACAACAATGCACTGTGTCGACTCGTGGGTTTAATAGTCGACTGTGCTGTGAAACCTCTAGTGTGTGGTAGGTGACAGTAACCCGCCTGTGGTGGGTGTAGTGGTTGTGATTTACTTATCACAAAGCGAATTGATTTTAAATTTAGAAAAGTGTGTTTAATGTAACACTCCAGAAGTAAAGTATATAATTCATTAAATTGGGTTGTCTGACCAGTGATTTCCAGTGAGTTTGTAGCGTAATTTATCTGTCGGTAAATTCTGATTGTTTGTTTGTTTTTTTTTGTTTTTTTCTCTAGGTGTGTGAGAATCAGGACAATCCGTACTGTGAGAGTGCAGACTTAGGACCAGAACTTTTCCATTCCCCAAACCTTCAGTTCCTGGTTCTAAATGGCTCCACGTTGCTGTCAGTACTGCAGGTAATCCCTGATGTGTGACGCTGTGTAAAGGCTGGCGCTAAACCGTTTAAAAGGGGCTACATGGGATTTCTACCGCTGACCTCCATTCAACGATGTGAACATATCAATAAATTAAAATGGATGAGACAAATTTATTTAGAAAGTTAGTGGATACACAGCGCCTTTGCTAACATTTACCACCTACGAAAGCTTTTGGTGGATCTCGGTTTGCTGGGTAGTTTGCCCAGGACTGTGCTGGGACAAGATAAGATGGTTTCATCAGCACTTTATTCTACAGTTCTCTGGGCTGCTTGCTGTCAGCAGATTTTAGCACCACCGCTCCCTTTGGCTTTCAACACATAATGTGACTAGTTCTCCTGTCTGGCCATCAGCAACTTAAACGATGACTCGAGAGCAAAGCAAGCTTACCTTTCAGAGGTGTACACGGTGGGCCTACAGCATATTTTTTGTCTCGAAGACAGTCGAAATTGTTGTCTGTAGGCCAGGCTGTAGGCACTGACTCGTGAGAGCTGGGGGAGGGAGGTGGCTGCAGGTGCAGCGTGATTGACACATTCCTCAGCAAATCACTGTGCTTTACAGAACGCGCAGCCTAGCGAGCCTGCGGTTACTGCTATTGGTTAAGCCACAGTTTTGCTCGTGAATAGTTGGCCCACATTTCGCTGCCCTTGCTAAAGTGCGGCGCGGCCTAGGCAGTTGCCTAGTTTACCTGTATGGACGTGCTGGGAGTGACCTCGCCACAGTATACATAAAAATTAAAAAAAAAAGTGGGTGAATTGTTCAATTCTCGCCTGTCAGTCGGGGGCCCTTTGGGAGGGCAGTGCCCGTTTCAATTGAAACGGGTGACACATAGCTAAGGCCGCCAGTACTATCATGGGTTTTTTTAGGGAGTTGTCCCTTATCCGATGCCAGGGTCTAAGGACAGGTTGTTGTGTTGCTGTAAAGCCCCTTGAGGCACATTTGTAATATGTGATGTTGGGCTATAAATAAGATTGACTTGACTTAAATCTTACTTTGCTTTAGATCCGGTCAGAGTCTGGCGTTCCGGGTGGCGGTATGACAGCCGGGCTGTCCTCGGCTCCTGCCTGCGTCCGCGTCGTCATCAGGGACGTGGCCGGCAAACACTCCTGGGACTCTGCCGTCCTGTACGGTCCTCCTCTGTGTCCTCCACCTAGTCCCACGCACACTCAAGGGCAGGCACACACCCACTCACCGGCACAGGGGCATACACAAAACCTTCAACTACACACTCCTCCGGGTGAGCCACAGAGAAAGGGGGGTCAGAGGAGAGACGAGGAGGTGGAAGAGGAGAGAGGGGCGGAAGAGGGAGGAAGGCGAGCCGAGGGCGAGAGGGAGGAGGCGCAGAGAGAAACGTGGGAGGAGAGGAAGGAGCATGATGAGGAGCGAGGAGGAGAGAGAGCAGCCCGAGGAGAGGAAGAGGAGGAAGAGGAGAGAGTCGAGGTGGAGGAGGCTGGGCAGGAGGCGTGCTTAGAGCAGCACCTAGCGCCACCTTTGGCTAAGCGTGTGTGTCGGGAGGCGGTGCCTGCGTGGGATTTGCTGAAGGAAGAAGATGACGCTTTGGATGAGATGTTGCAATACCTGGGATACTCCAGTCCTGAGTGTCTACAGAGAGCAGGTATACACACACACACACACACACTTTCATATTCCACTCCTGATTGTAAAGAGAGAACAGGTATAAACGCACTGAGTGCTGTGTGCATTTCGATGTGCAAAGCTTGATTTCGTTCTTTTTTTTTTAATATATGCAGCGTCCACTACCTTTCAACTTCCTGCCTTTCACCGGCACAATTCCCAGATAAAAATGCATCATTGTTCTGTGGCTTGCAACCACTGACGGATACAACTGTTCCTAACTCTTTCTAACTTCCCAAACAGGAAACAAAGTCTCCCCCTGACCAGTTCTGTTTTCTGCACACAGTATTTTTAAGGCTTTTCTCATGAATATTTCCCACCCTAAGCTTTAAAAATTGTTAGCCGTTAATATTACAATATTCATTTCATTATCAAAGGTTTATGCAGTTTTATACCACCACTTTAAAAGTGAAAGAAATTTCATCGTGAAAAAAGCCTAATTTTTTTAACCGTTTTTTTAAATAAAAAAATTTATTAAAAATGTCATCATTAGAAATAAAATGTATTAAAAATAAATTTATTTATTAAAAATAATATTTTAATTATTAAAAATAGATTATTATTTTTTTTAATTATTTAAAAAAAAATAGCCCACATTTATTTTTTTCAGTTGTTAATTTTTATCAGATATATCTGGTTATTGGTGAAATATTTTCTCAGTGTTAAATTGAGTGCTGATAAAATATTTTCAATCCGGCTACTAAACCAGACATGTCGCAACTAACTTGCCCCCTGATTGGTTCCACTAGGTATGCCACTCAACATCCCAGCCCCTCCCCCGGCCTGCGTGTCTGAGAAGCAGGAGAACGATGTCATCAACGCCATCCTGAAGCAGAGCGCCGCAGAGCGAGAGTTTGTCCTTCACGTAAGCAAGATCCACATCCATGATAGATAGACGGGGTTTTGTTTTCTAACTTGTTTGAGTTTGGTGAATCCCTCTTAACAGTACAATTTAGTTCCAAGACGTGAAGGAGTCAGTGGAAGCGTAAAGCAAGAACGAATACTCCATTCTGAAATGTGAATATTCTATTGCAGTACAGCCTTAATGAATGCAAGGCTTTGGTAAATTCTTGCCTCTCTTGTAAATCATCATTTCACTAGGAGTAGTTCCACCCTTGTTTTAAAGACACAGCCGAACATATACCACCATTTATCTAACCACCAGACCTAATTTGGACATCAATAAAAACAATTCAGGGTGGCACGGTGGCGCAGTGTTTAGCGTGGTCGCCTCACAACAAGAAGGTCCTGGGTTTGAGCCCCGGGGTAGTCCAACCTTGGAGGTCGTCCTCTGTGAGGAGTTTGCATGTTCTCCCCGTGTCTGTGTGGATTTCCTCCAGGTGCTCCAGTTTCCTCCCACAGTCCAGAGACATGTTGGTCGAGTGAATTGGCCATACTAAATTTTCCCTAGGTGTGAATGTGTGTGTGGGCCCTGTGATGGACTGGCGGCCTGTCCAGGGTGTCTCCCCGCCTGCTGCCCAGTAACTGCTGGGATAGGCTCCGGCATCCCCACGACCCTGAGAGCAGGATAAGCGGTTTGGATAATGGACGGATGGATGGATAAAAACAGTCCACCAGGTTTTTTCTGTCACCCTTTAAAAGAGTTTTCTGAAGCTCTCACACTCTTACTTTCTTTAGAGCCTTTCAGTAGCACATGTGCACACAGAGTCCGGTCTCTAACACTGTGAGTGTTAGTGCCCTGCTCATCTCAAGACCACGGAATCAACTTGTAAACTCTGACCGTTTCCTGGATGAAAATGCCTTTTCAATCTTAAAGGTTTTCTCGATCTTACTCAAACTTAAACCTGGACTGTTTCAGCGAGGCGAGGAGTTGAACATGAGGGCGGCACAGCAAACCGAACCAGAGGCACAGACGCCACAGTCCGCCTTCTACTACTGCAGACTGCTGATCAACATTCTGGGACTCAACTCCTGGGAGAAGAGGTGGGAACACACGATTGACACACATGACAGGGTATTTGTGTTAAGCACAAATACACAAAGCACACAAGCAGGATATTTCAGTACTTCCAGAGTACGTAGTACAGGACTCCTGTGACCAGTTCCCACGATACAGCAATACAATATATAATAGAAATAATAATAATGGATTACATTTATATATTGCTTTTCTAGACACCCGAAGCGCTCCACAGTGAAGGGGGTAACTCACTTCAACCACCACCAATGTGTAGCACCCACCTGGGTGATGCACAGCGGCCATTTTGCTACAGAACACTCACCACACATCAGCTTGAGGTGGAGAGGGAGAAATCATTTAGCTAATTACATGGGGGGGTGATTAGGTGGCCAGATGGAGAGAGCCAGTTTGGGAATTTTGCCACGACATCGGGGAACCCCCTACTCTTTGTGATAACTGCCATGGGATCTTGGGCGACCAGTGAGTCAGGACCTCGGTTTAACGTCTCATTCGAAGGACGGCATCTCCTGCAGCACAGTGTCCCCATCACCGCACTGGGGCATTGGGATTTGATATTTGTTGTTTTTATTAGAATCAGAGGGAAGACTGCCCCCTACTGACCCACCAACACCACTTCTGGCAGCAACTCAATTTTCCCAGGGAGGTCTCCCATCCAAGCATTAGCCAAGCCCACACCTACTTAGCTTCTGTCATTTGACAGAGCCAGGGTACATGTTGGTATGTGCTGGTCCTGGTTTCTTCTTCACCACACTTGGCATTCGGCATCATCCGTCAGGTTTATAATGGGTGAGATTGTCGTGGAATGTAGGACAGGCGCCTATTTTACTGCCCCAGACAAATAGTCGACTACCAGGGGGACAAAACTGATCAAATGAGAAAATAATAGATTAGTATCTCATCATCATTCTCATCAGTAGTAGGAGTAGTAGTATCATCTCATCATTTGACAGTGTCTTAGCACCTGGAAACTGCTTGACAACATCCATTGCACGTTGTCCGTCTTGGGAGAGAGCGCCCTCCTCTGTTGCTCTCCCTGAGGTTTCTTCCTAGTTTTTCTCCCTGTTAAAGGGTTTTTTTAGGGAGTTGTTCCTTATCCGATGCGAGGGTCTAAGGACAGGATGTTGTGTTGCTGTAAAGCCCACTGAGGAGAATTTGTGATATTGGGCTATACAAATAAAATTGACTTGACTTCCTTGCCTACCAACACGGGGACCGGTGGTTCGAATCCCCGTGTTACCTCCGGTTCGGTCGAGCGTCCCTACCGACACAATTGGTCGTGTCTGCGGATGGGCAACCGGATGTGGGTATGTGTCCTGGTCGCTGCACTAGCGCCTCCTCTGGTCGGTCGGGGTGCCTGTGCGGGCGGGGGGGAATAGCGTGATCCTCCCACGCGCTACGTCCCCCTGGTGAAACTCCTCACTGTCAGGTGCAAAGAAGCGGCTGGCGATTCCACGTGAATTGGAGGAGACGTGGTAGTCTGCAGCCCTCCCCGGATCGGCAGAGGGGGTGGAGCAATGACCAGGAGGGTAATTGGCCAAGTAGAATTCGGAGAAAAAGGAGGGGAAAAAAAATCCCCCCCCAAAAAAAATTTTTTTGACTTGACTTTACAGTCTTAAGACCTGTTGGGAGGATAGGGGGCTAGATTAAAGTGAGAAAAAAAAATCTTCATATCTAAATTCATATCCAATAAAGTAGTGCGTTTGAATGGAAAATACTTCGTGTGAGATGGACTTACTTTCTACTCACACGGCACATGCTTCATGTTCTGAATAAGCCTGGGCTGAGGGCTAAAATGTCAAGGTATCCCTTTAAAAGGCATCCAGCTAGCTAATGGACACTCAGCGTTTTTATGATTTTTATAAAACTGCCCTCCATAGAATTACACTGCCTGCATTCAGCCAGCACAAAAGACTCCTTAACACGTGTGTGTGTGTGTGTGTGTGTGTGTGTGCGCGTGTGTGTAAGAGAGAGATAATGAGTATAGTACTCTATTGATCAAACTCGCCCATTTGGAGCTGGAATAAAAGTCAGTAGTTAGAGAGAGAGAGAGAGAGAGAGAGAGAGAGAGTACAGCTGAGAGAGACGGTGGTAGAAGAGGAGGAAAGGAAAAGATGAGAGGAGAGATTGAGGAAATTGGGGGGGGCGCAACTGCGAGAGAGAGAGAGAGAGAGAGAGAGTGAAAGGAGAGAAAGGGCGAGCGAGATATGGGCCGAGTTGAAGAGAGAGGGAGAGAGATGTAGAATTAGATCGTCTAATCATCTCTTATTGTCCCTCTCCATCTGTCCAGGTATTCATCTGGAGCATTATTGTCACTAAGACACTGACTATCATCTTTTGTGTGTGTGTGTGTGCGTGTGTGCGTGTGCATGTGCATGTGTACTCTGGTCCTTTTATGCTCTTTTCTATAGTCCTGGTTGTAAATGGGAGCCTTTGAGAGCAGAGAATGAGGCCATTACCAAGTATCAGTTAATAAAGAGCCAATCGCTACCCTCCATTCGCTCTCCCTCTCCCTCTCCCTCTCTCTCTCTCTCCCTCTCTCTCTCCCTCTCCCCTTTTACTCTCCCCACCCCACCCATCCCGCCTCTCCCTCTCTCTTGTGGAGCGGAGAGAGAAAAGAATGAAGTGTCATTATCAGCCAGTCTCTGGACATCACTGCTGGAGCCCCACTTCTACTTCAGGGCTTCTCTAGCTATGAGGCGGGTACTGGGGACACTCCCTGCGGTGTTGCTAAGTGGTCCCTGGGCTGGGTATATGACATCAACAGACTACCACCTTGGTAAAGTGATCCCGAAGATGCAATTTCCTAGGCTAATTAACAGAGACGTCAGGTGTCCGTGGCTGTGAAACACTGGTGAAATGCCCGACTGCATGTATTTAGGATGAACTGAAATGGATTTGTCAGGTGTAGGTTCATGTGACTTAGAAAGCAACTGACACACATGCAGGGAGCGCATTTAAGGTTATGGGTCAATTTGATTAAAAAGAGAGAGACGGGGCCACTCTGGTGGCCGAGCGGAATAAACCGCCGTTCTTGCAACCCGCTCGTCGTGTGGCTGGGAGGTTCGTATCCCAGACTCGCCGTAACCGGTCACGGCCAGAGCGTCCGCGGGGTAAGGCATTCATTAGGCCACCCTTACCCGAGGGATAGTGGGTGTAGATCGGTGTAGTGTTCGGGGACTCATCGTTCTCCAGCGACCCCTCTGGCCCAACCGGGCACCTGCAGCCAAGCAACTGAAAGCATTCTCCCTACGCCTCCTTCGCAGCCTGAAGGTGATGCAATCCATGCGAGGCTTCAGCGTGTAAAATAGCGAGAGCAGCCGACACGAGTTTGAAGGAAGCTGGTGTTACGACTGTCTCCTTCCTGTGGAAACGTGAGCCAGGGGAGTTATTCGACAAGAGTTCCGGCCAGATGCCATTGGGTTAATCGGGTGGGATAAGGGGAAAAACTAGAAATAAAATTTTTTTAAAAGAGAGAGATGGGAAAAAGAATAAAGAGAGAGAAAAGTTATGAACTGGTACACATCGGACACTGGATTGACTTGAGCCAAGAAGGTGATTGCAGGTCAATTCCAGGCAAAAAGGCAAAATTCCACAGTTTTGGGAAAGGGATTGTTGTAAAAGCTTAGCCATGTCTTCCATCTACAAGCAGGACAGGTTATTTTTGGTTAGTGTTAATTGTATTCTTGTGTTCTGTTAATTTCAGAGAGGCAGAATCTGATCCGTAATGTACCAACCACTACACATTACATCCCCCCCCCCCGCTTTTTTTCTCTCCGATTGTACTTGGCCAATTACCCCACACCTCTGAGCCGTCCCGGTCGCTGCTCCACCCCCTCTGCCGATCCAGGGAGGGCTGCAGACTGCCACACATCTCCTTCGATACATGTGGAGTCGCCAGCTGCTTCTTTTCACCTGACAGTGACGAGTTTCACCAGGGGGATATAGCACATGGGAGGATCACGCTGTTCCCCCCCAGTTCCCCCTCCCCCCTCAAACAGGTGCAGGCGCTAGTGCAGCGACCAGGACACATACCCACATCCGACTTCCCACCCGCAGACATGGCCAATTGTGTCTGTAGGGACGCCCGATCAAGCCGGAGGCAACACGGGGACTCAAACCAGCGATCCCCATGTTGGTAGGCAACGGAATAGACCGCCACGCCACCCGAACGCCCAACACATTACATTTCCGCACAGGGAAGAATGGTTGAATGAATGAAATGGCTGGAAACATGAGCTGAGTGTGTTAAGAATCGCTGACATATGGAATGACGAGTAATTCTTATCCTTTAATAAGAAATATGTTTGCCATGGGTACTTTTCCATCACAGTGTCCTCAGAGTGACACTGACACTCCCCCTGCCCATAAATGTTACCCATCCATACCTGTCTCTGACTGAAGTCCTGTTTTGACCACCAAGCCTGTTTTTCCCCAGAGGTCATGACAACTTGACTGCTGGTCTTATTAGCCTGTGCTGGATCGGTTGTTTTTTTCCAGGAACATAAAACAACGACAGGAAAAAAAAGGAGCCGACTGGTGGAGCCAGAGAATCATTTGAGTTCAGAGGGAGGTTCGCACTAAATTTGTGTAATTGACCCAATCTTTGTTTGTTTCTTTGTGCAGGAGTAACTTCCACCTTTTGAGGAAGAATGAGAAGTTGCTAAGAGAGCTGAAGAACTTGGACTCAAGGCAGTGGTGAGGAATTGACAAACAAACTCTTCCCTTTCCATTCATCACTTCCCTGATCCATTTCTTCTTTCTATTTTATTTTACATTTTCATCTGCCATTATATTTAGCAGTAAACCTATAAAATGTTCAGGTAAAATTCTGTTCCCCTTGTTCTACATCTACCTATGTATGTTCTCCCTCTTTCTCTTCATCTTATCACCCCCTCCTCTTCCTCCCCTCTAGCCGTGAGACTCATAAGATAGCAGTGTTCTACGTGGCAGAGGGCCAGGAAGACAAACACTCAATACTAACCAACACAGCCGGCAGCCAGGCTTATGAGGACTTTGTCTCTGGACTGGGATGGGAGGTACTTCTGAAAATTCCTTAAGCACTCTTAGCTAGCGTTTGAATGCCAGTTTGAAATCTTTCTCCAGTAGACATTAGTCCAGTTGATGGTAGAAAGTTGCTTTCCTTGTGCCTCGGTTTTCCTGAAAATGGGTTTTAAAAAATGTTCAGCTAATGATTGTTGGCCTTCCTTGTTGAAATCAATTGTCACTTTCAGCTCTATATCCCCATTACGAAAAATGACTGGAGGAGAAAAATGACCAACTGAAGTAAAGAAATGTCAAGATATCCCCTCGAGTACAAACAGCAAGTCATGTCCATGATTGAGTGCCAGTGTCTTAAGATACACTGTGAAGTACCTCAAGAAATGCCAACATGTCTTGCAACCACATGAAAAATTTAAACATACCAGATTAAGGTTCGACTGAAACCTGGCTAAACCCTGCAACTCCATCTGATATTGTTATATTCCGGGATATAATATTTATAGAAGAGATCGTACTTGTGGTAAAGGGGGGGGGTTTTATGCTTCATGTTAAGAAAAGCTTTCAAAGTAAACAAATTGAATTTTCTTGTGATACTGTTGAGTATGTTGGAGTTACCATAATCCTCCCCCCAGAAATGTCTTTTAATATAATTTTCTACCCACCACCAACTGCAAAGGATGTTTTATTTGATCCTTTAATCAGTCTTCTTAAACGGGATGATAGTAAAGAAGTGATATTAATGGATGATTTTAACGTTAACTGGTTACATAAAAAATTAGATTAGATTAGATTGTTTTTTAGCCACACGACCAAGGCCGGTGGAGTTTGTTTTCGGTACACATTAAACTCTGCAGCACATTACATACTACATGGACAACAGCAGACACTCCACATATTATCACGAACAATACAGTTACACAATAACAGAAACAAACGTTATGCACAATTAGTGGATTGATAGTATGCAGGCCAATGGTGTGTGAGAAGGGGACAATAGGGAGGAATTCAGAGTCCTGAGAGCTGGGGGGGGGGGGGGACTGTTTGTGAAGCGTTTAGCCAGTGTAGAAAAAAGTTAAAGGATATTAGTAAAAGATTTCAGATGACTCGAATGATTAAAAGTCTATCAAGAATTACAAAATCCTGGTAAACCTTGTTGGATTTAACTTTTACAAATAAAGTGGATCGCGTCTCAAAACATATAATCTCATTACAGGTATTTCTGAACACAATCTTGCTTAGTTGCTCGCAAGCTGTCCAAGATGCGCTATAAAAATCGAAATATAACAGAAGGGAAAAAATATTTTTCATATATTCCAAAGCGGGATGTGGAAATATTGGATAATGAAATAAGGAAAACTGTCTGGATTGATTTAACATTAGGAAAAAATTGTGAGAGGGCTTGTGATAATTCAAGGTCTATGTTAAAACAATCTATAGCCAAATATACAAAAACAATGCCCCAGAGGCAGATGGGTATACAACTGTGACTGGTGTTTAACAATGCCTTGTGGCATTTAATGAAAAAGAAAGATGC
The DNA here is from genome assembly GCF_029633865.1 of Lampris incognitus. Classification (NCBI taxonomy): domain Eukaryota; kingdom Metazoa; phylum Chordata; class Actinopteri; order Lampriformes; family Lampridae; genus Lampris; species Lampris incognitus. The sequence goes on from NC_079226.1 coordinate 11,163,064, forward strand.
AGCTCTTAGAAAAATGTTTAAAACAGAGCGACAGATCGCTTAATGTACAAAAGTTTCAGAAATAAAATCACAACATAATTAAGGAAGGCCAAGGCAAATTGCTATTTAGATAATCGTTGACAGGCAAAAAGCTATGGAGAAGTATGGATAAACTTATGGGAAAAGAATACCCTAAAAGTGAAAATACCGAGCTCAGGATGAATGGGAACCTACAACAGGACAACTTATGTGTGGCAAACTGTTTTAAATATTTAATTGATTCTGTTCTGGAATTGGGCCAAATTGTTGGTGTGGCTGGTCCGTTTGTTGATTTGGGTGATGATCCAAACGCATTTAAACTTAACTGTATTAATGAGGCAAAAGTGAAAAAATCATTTCAACTTTATCAAATTCTAAGGCAGGGGATCACTAGGGACTTGACAGTCTTTCTTAAAAAAAACATAATCACTTACCAACTCCTATTAGTTATATTACAAATCAGTCATTGAAAGGCAGTATATTTCCATTAGCTTTTAAAACTGCAATTGTAACCCCAGTATATAAATGTGGTGACAGACAAGAAGTTGGCAACTATAAACTCATTAGCATATTATCTTCTGTTTCTGAAGTGGTTGAAAAGGTAGTTGCAGAACAACTGGGGTCACATCTCGACAACAAACATCTACTCCACCCTATACAATTCAGATTATTCTACTGAGACTGCATGTTGTTAATCAAGTCTAAATTAGATAAAGGAGGGATAGTAGGAGCAGTGTTTCTCCATCTGCATAAAGCATTTGATACAGTGAGTCATCCAGTTATTCTATCAAAGTTGTCCAAATTCAAACTTTCAGCTAGTACACTAGATTGGGTAAGGTCTTATGCATCTGGTCATTCGTATAAATAATGAATTGTCATCAATAAAGTCATGCTCAATGGGAATGCCACAAGGCTCAATTTTGGGGCCACTGTTTTTCAGTTTACACGTCAGTGATCTCCCATCTGTTTGTAAGGATGTGGCTATTCAAATGTATGCTGACGACACGGTTGTATACACTCATGGGAGAGATGCTGAACAAGTGGCTGCTAAGCTCTTATTAACGCTTCATAAAGTTGCTAAGTGGCTGAGCGACTCATGTCTTACCTTGAATATAAAGAAAACGTATTTTGCTAATAAACAAAAACAAACTGTATCCACCACTTAGTATTAATAAACAATCAAATATTTAGGTTTGGTTTTGGATTCCAATTTGACTTTTGAAAGACATATTAACAAGATGAGTAAAACATTGAAATGCAACATTGTTAAAGTTAGAGATATTAGGAACTCGCTAACAACAGAAGCATCAAAAACATTTTTGTATCTTCGTTATTGTATGTCCTGCTGGTCCCAGGCCAGTAAGACTGTTCTGAAACCAATTGAGGTTCTTTTTAAACAAGTTGTAATTTTTTTCGATAGGAAATCATTAAATAACCATTATAGTAACATATTGTCCAAACACACCCTCTTGAGTTTTGAAAATCTCATTCTGTTTTCAGAAATTTGATTGGTATTTAAGATAATTCATAATGCTGCTCTTCCACCATTGAAGAGCTTTTTTCAGCTCTGCTCTGAGCTACCGAGGAGAACCTCTCCATCTGCTCTAAACTCAGATTTAAACATCCCTCTGCAGCAGACTGCCTTTGGACAATCTGCTTTTTTATTTACGGCCATTTAACATTGGAGTTGCTTCCAGCTGAGCTTCAGATTTGCACAGACTTGCATTCTTTTTCCCATGGTGCAAAAAAATAGATATTGAGCAACCAGTCATGTTGACATTAATTTGATCATGATGATTTTTAATTGTAATGAATTATAATTTTATAGTTGTGCTGGATGAATGTGCTGGTATTCATATGTTGATGTGTGCTTGTAGATTTGTCTGTATAATTGTTGGTATGATAGAGACTAGCTTCCTGATTGGGTGATCCTGCAGTTACTCCTTTTTGCAAAGTATTATGGGATGGTTTCCCCCTTGCCACTCCCTGAATAGTTCCCTTCCTGCTTATTAAAACCTAGGGAACAGTTTAGGATCATGGGAAAACTATAGACACTAAACTATTTTGAAATTCTCTACATTACGTAGTGAAGGGTGTGTTTGTATTGTATATATTTATCGTATAATAAGTTTTGTGTGTGTGTGTGTGTGTGTGTTCTAGGTGGACCTCACCAGTCACTGTGGCTTCATGGGGGGTCTCCAGAGGAATCGTAGCACAGGCATGACCACTCCCTACTATGCTACCTCCACTAATGAGGTCATCTATCACGTATCAACACGAATGCCCCACGACCAGGACCACAACCTCACCAAGAAGGTAAGGAATTGGCTGGCTGGCTGGCTGACTTCCTGTCTTTATCCTTGTTTCTCTCTTTTTTTTCTGTCTCTTTCAGTCTTTGTGTCTGTGTGTCTCTCCATCCATCCCTGTTTATCTGTCATTGAGCTGACCACCTGTCTCTCTGCATCTGTCTGTCTACCTATCAGTCTGTCTATGGTGTCGGGAAATGGGGGCAGTTGTACTCAAATGTAAACTGTACATCTTTCTATATGGTCAACGGAAACAAGGTAACTAACCACAGGAGCTCTGCTCTCTCTCTCCGTCCTACAAACACACACACACACACACACACACACACACACACACACACACACACACACACACACACACCTAGTAGCAGACAGCATCTCTTAGCTTAGAAATGGCTCGTCATCTCCTGGTGTTAGAATTAAACTGAGGGGGCTGTGTGTGTGTGTGTGTGTGTGTGTGTGTGTGTCTGTGTCTGTGTCTGTGTGTGTGTGTTTCTGTGTGTAAGATTAATTAGCATTAATAAGCAAACCAATTAGCGTTGCTTTAATTTTCCTTCTGCAGGCATACGAGTAAAGGAACAAAGCCTTCTCTCCACTCTTCTCTTCTTGTTTCCTTTCCTTTTCTTCCCTCTCTCTCTCTCTCTCTCCCCTTTTTTCATCCCATCTTTCTCAGAGAGCGACACTGCAGTCATGCATACAGCTCTTGAGTTTTTTTGTCTCTGCATAAGTACAGACAGACACTCACTGCCTTGTATTTGTGGATATTAGCAGTTAGTGTTTGTGTGTGTGTGTGTGTGTGTGTGTGTGTGTGTGTGTGTGTGTGTGCGCGCTTGAGTGAGTGAGCGAGAGCCTGTCACCCCTCAGGCACTGGTCGCTCTGCACATGGCCATAATGTCCCTCTAATCAGATCATACTTCCTGCTTCTTGGCCTATCACGTCGCCGCGGGCCCCTGATTGGATTATCAGCGCCTGGTGCGACACCATCAGTCCCCCTGATCAGCTGATAGCCCCATCAAAAACACACACACGCATTCACACACACAAAGACACACACAAACATATATATACACACCATAAACCTGCCTAGTTTGACACAAAAACGCTCAAATTTCTGCGCCTTGCGCAAACACCCATACACAAATTTGTACACATGGGCAGGCAACCATGCGTGCCCACACATACGTTTGTTCACTCGCACAAACTGCTTTACAACAGTGCTGGTGCACACCCACACGCGCAAAAACACACGCGCACACACATCAAATTACACTCAGAGGGTGACAAATGTGTTAACACAGAGGCTCTACTGATGCATATACACGTCCACGATGGCAAGCAGTTATCCGTCCCTCTACTACATAGACACACACGCAGCGCCGATATAGGTTCAGTCCGTAGCAGGGCTGTTGTCCAGTCTCTGTGTTCTGGCGTCTCTCACGCCACATCTGCTGGTCACATGATTACAAGGATCAAGGCCACGTTACACAAAGTGAATTCAGCATTAAAGTCAGAGCGTGAGTGATTGTAACCGCGGCCTGAGAGTGGGCGAGGCAGTCGGCTCCGGGCTCTCACGCCTCCAGAGAGTGAGCGAAGCAGTCGGCTCCGGCCTGTCACGCCTCCCGAGAGTGAGCGAGGCAGTCGGCTCCGGCCTCTCACGCCTCCCGAGAGTGAGCGAGGCAGTCGGCTCCGGGCTCTCACGCCTCCCGAGAGTGGGCGAAGCAGTCGGCTCCGGCCTCTCACGCCTCCCGAGAGTGGGCGAAGCAGTCGGCTCCGGCCTCTCACGCCTCCCGAGAGTGGGCGAAGCAGTCGGCTCCGGCCTCTCACGCCTCCCGAGAGTGGGCGAAGCAGTCGGCTCCGGCCTCTCACGCCTCCCGAGAGTGGGCGAAGCAGTCGGCTCCGGCCTCTCACGCCTCCCGAGAGTGAGCGAGGCAGTCGGCTCCGGCCTCTCACGCCTCCCGAGAGTGAGCGAGGCAGTCGGCTCCGGCCTCTCACGCCTCCCGAGAGTGAGCGAGGCAGTCGGCTCCGGCCTCTCACGCCTCCCGAGAGTGGGCGAGGCAGTCGGCTCCGGCCTCTCACGCCTCCCGAGAGTGGGCGAGGCAGTCGGCTCCGGTCTCTCACGCCTCCCGAGAGTGGGCGAGGCAGTCGGCTCCGGCCTCTCACGCCTCCCGAGAGTGAGCGAGGCAGTCGGCTCCGGCCTCTCACGCCTCCCGAGAGTGGGCGAGGCAGTCGGCTCCGGTCTCTCACGCCTCCCGAGAGTGAGCGAGGCAGTCGGCTCCGGCCTCTCGCGCCTCCCGAGAGTGGGCGAGGCAGTCGGCTCCGGCCTCTCACGCCTCCCGAGAGTGAGCGAGGCAGTCGGCTCCGGCCTCTCACGCCTCCCGAGAGTGGGCGAGGCAGTCGGCTCCGGCCTCTCACGCCTCCCGAGAGTGAGCGAGGCAGTCGGCTCCGGCCTCTCACGCCTCCCGAGAGTGGGCGAGGCAGTCGGCTCCGGTCTCTCACGCCTCCCGAGAGTGGGCGAGGCAGTCGGCTCCGGCCTCTCACGCCTCCCGAGAGTGAGCGAGGCAGTCGGCTCCGGCCTCTCACGCCTCCCGAGAGTGAGCGAGGCAGTCGGCTCCGGCCTCTCACGCCTCCCGAGAGTGGGCGAAGCAGTCGGCTCCGGCCTCTCACGCCTCCCGAGAGTGAGCGAGGCAGTCGGCTCCGGCCTCTCACGCCTCCCGAGAGTGAGCGAGGCAGTCGGCTCCGGCCTCTCACGCCTCCCGAGAGTGAGCGAAGCAGTCGGCTCCGGCCTCTCACGCCTCCCGAGAGTGAGCGAGGCAGTCGGCTCCGGCCTCTCACGCCTCCCGAGAGTGGGCGAGGCAGTCGGCTCCGGCCTCTCACGCCTCCCGAGAGTGAGCGAGGCAGTCGGCTCCGGCCTCTCACGCCTCCCGAGAGTGGGCGAGGCAGTCGGCTCCGGCCTCTCACGCCTCCTGAGAGTGAGCGAGGCAGTCGGCTCCGGCCTCTCACGCCTCCCGAGAGTGGGCGAGGCAGTCGGCTCCGGCCTCTCACGCCTCCCGAGAGTGAGCGAAGCAGTCGGCTCCGGTCTCTCACGCCTCCCGAGAGTGAGCGAGGCAGTCGGCTCCGGCCTCTCACGCCTCCCGAGAGTGGGCGAGGCAGTCGGCTCCGGCCTCTCACGCCTCCCGAGAGTGGGCGAGGCAGTCGGCTCCGGCCTCTCACGCCTCCCGAGAGTGAGCGAGGCAGTCGGCTCCGGCCTCTCACGCCTCCCGAGAGTGGGCGAGGCAGTCGGCTCCGGTCTCTCGCGCCTCCCGAGAGTGAGCGAGGCAGTCGGCTCCGGCCTCTCACACCTCCCGAGAGTGGGCGAGGCAGTCGGCTCCGGCCTCTCACGCCTCCCGAGAGTGAGCGAGGCAGTCGGCTCCGGCCTCTCACGCCTCCCGAGAGTGAGCGAGGCAGTCGGCTCCGGCCTCTCACGCCTCCCGAGAGTGGGCGAAGCAGTCGGCTCCGGCCTCTCACGCCTCCCGAGAGTGAGCGAGGCAGTCGGCTCCGGCCTCTCACGCCTCCCGAGAGTGGGCGAAGCAGTCGGCTCCGGCCTCTCACGCCTCCCGAGAGTGAGCGAGGCAGTCGGCTCCGGCCTCTCACGCCTCCCGAGAGTGAGCGAGGCAGTCGGCTCCGGCCTCTCACGCCTCCCGAGAGTGGGCGAAGCAGTCGGCTCCGGCCTCTCACGCCTCCCGAGAGTGAGCGAGGCAGTCGGCTCCGGCCTCTCACGCCTCCCGAGAGTGGGCGAGGCAGTCGGCTCCGGCCTCTCACGCCTCCTGAGAGTGAGCGAGGCAGTCGGCTCCGGCCTCTCACGCCTCCCGAGAGTGGGCGAGGCAGTCGGCTCCGGCCTCTCACACCTCCTGAGAGTGAGCGAGGCAGTCGGCTCCGGCCTCTCACGCCTCCCGAGAGTGGGCGAGGCAGTCGGCTCCGGCCTCTCACGCCTCCCGAGAGTGAGCGAAGCAGTCGGCTCCGGTCTCTCACGCCTCCCGAGAGTGAGCGAGGCAGTCGGCTCCGGCCTCTCACGCCTCCTGAGAGTGGGCGAGGCAGTCGGCTCCGGCCTCTCACGCCTCCCGAGAGTGGGCGAGGCAGTCGGCTCCGGCCTCTCACGCCTCCCGAGAGTGGGCGAGGCAGTCGGCTCCGGCCTCTCACGCCTCCCGAGAGTGGGCGAGGCAGTCGGCTCCGGCCTCTCACGCCTCCCGAGAGTGAGCGAGGCAGTCGGCTCCGGCCTCTCACGCCTCCCGAGAGTGGGCGAGGCAGTCGGCTCCGGTCTCTCGCGCCTCCCGAGAGTGAGCGAGGCAGTCGGCTCCGGCCTCTCACACCTCCCGAGAGTGGGCGAGGCAGTCGGCTCCGGCCTCTCACGCCTCCCGAGAGTGAGCGAGGCAGTCGGCTCCGGCCTCTCACGCCTCCCGAGAGTGAGCGAGGCAGTCGGCTCCGGCCTCTCACGCCTCCCGAGAGTGGGCGAAGCAGTCGGCTCCGGCCTCTCACGCCTCCCGAGAGTGAGCGAGGCAGTCGGCTCCGGCCTCTCACGCCTCCCGAGAGTGAGCGAGGCAGTCGGCTCCGGCCTCTCACGCCTCCCGAGAGTGGGCGAAGCAGTCGGCTCCGGCCTCTCACGCCTCCCGAGAGTGAGCGAGGCAGTCGGCTCCGGCCTCTCACGCCTCCCGAGAGTGGGCGAGGCAGTCGGCTCCGGCCTCTCACGCCTCCTGAGAGTGAGCGAGGCAGTCGGCTCCGGCCTCTCACGCCTCCCGAGAGTGGGCGAGGCAGTCGGCTCCGGCCTCTCACACCTCCTGAGAGTGAGCGAGGCAGTCGGCTCCGGCCTCTCACGCCTCCCGAGAGTGGGCGAGGCAGTCGGCTCCGGCCTCTCACGCCTCCCGAGAGTGAGCGAAGCAGTCGGCTCCGGCCTCTCACGCCTCCCGAGAGTGGGCGAGGCAGTCGGCTCCGGCCTCTCACACCTCCTGAGAGTGAGCGAGGCAGTCGGCTCCGGCCTCTCACGCCTCCCGAGAGTGGGCGAGGCAGTCGGCTCCGGCCTCTCACGCCTCCCGAGAGTGGGCGAGGCAGTCGGCTCCGGTCTCTCACGCCTCCCGAGAGTGAGCGAGGCAGTCGGCTCCGGCCTCTCACGCCTCCCGAGAGTGAGCGAAGCAGTCGGCTCCGGCCTCTCACGCCTCCCGAGAGTGGGCGAGGCAGTCGGCTCCGGCCTCTCACGCCTCCCGAGAGTGGGCGAGGCAGTCGGCTCCGGCCTCTCACGCCTCCCGAGAGTGGGCGAAGCAGTCGGCTCCGGCCTCTCACGCCTCCCGAGAGTGAGCGAAGCAGTCGGCTCCGGTCTCTCGCGCCTCCCGAGAGTGGGCGAAGCAGTCGGCTCCGGCCTCTCACGCCTCCCGAGAGTGAGCGAGGCAGTCGGCTCCGGCCTCTCACGCCTCCCGAGAGTGAGCGAGGCAGTCGGCTCCGGAGTAACTGCAGCCTCGTGTGTTTGAACGACTGTAGTTTCCACTGTGGCGCACACAACCAGTGTGTGTTGGTCTTCAGATCTGTTTATAAAAAATGTTATGGATGACGCACATCAAAAATGATTAGAAATACACACACATTTAGTTGGAAATACATGGCCAAGGCCAAGTAAAGCAGCCGTGTGAAGGTGTGTGTCACACAGCTTAAAAAGTGAAGCGACTTGTGTGTGTGTGTGTGTGTGTGTGTGTGTTTGTGTGTGTGCATGTGTGTGTGTTTTGTCAGATGTCAAGGTTAAAGACAGACCAGTAGCAAGCTCTGGACATAGAGCACTGATAGAAAATCAACCACACACACTCACACACACACACTGCAGCGCACTACGTCAGACTTGATCCCATCCATCTTCTACCCCGTTCTCCATCTTCTAAAAGCTCACTCTGTCTTGTCGTCCTTTCTCCGTCTTCACACATTCACTCCATCATCTCCAGGGCCATTTTCTCTCTCAAACACACACACACACACACACACACACACACACACACACACACACACACACACACACACACACACACACTCTCTCTCTCTTTCAGCAAGTTGGACAGGTTGTATCCATCATGAACCCAAGGCTTTTGATTGTGTGTGTGTGTGTGTGTGTGTGTGTGTGTGTTTACTATGTTTGTTTTGGTGTTACATATTGACTCAGTTGGAGCCATTTTATTCAGCAGTGTTTAAAACTTAACAAGTTTCTAGTTTGCCTCCATTGTCTGCCTGTCTACCTATCTGTGTGTCTGTCTGACTCTCTTCCTGTCTCTCCTTTACATCCCCTAACACTGTCCTGTTCTTTCGCTCTTTCTCTCTCTCTCTGTTCAATTCAAGCTATATTGGCGTGGTTGTCAAAAATAACAATATTGAGGGGGGCGCCCGGGTAGTGCGTGGTCGGGCGGTGTCTGCGGGTGGGAAGCCTGATGTGGGTATGTGATTAAACGTTCGGTGTCGAACGCTCCGTTCTGTGGGCTGCAGCCAAGTATACTTGAACTAGAGACATGAAACCTGGCCAAATAACTGGAAATGATGTGCAAACGCTTCACAAGAAACATGACTGCAGTCAGCCAAATGGTGGCGCTATAACTCAGATTCCAAAAAATGTTTTTAAAAATAACAATATTGCTATTATTTTTTTTTATTTTTGTTAACAAAATAACAATATAAAAAGCAACAATATATACAACATATGAGACATAAAGCAGTAGAAATTATTACAATACTAATATAGCAACAAAAAAACTACAAATTTCTGAATAATAGATTACAAATAATTGTTGATAGAAACAAAGAATAAACTCCTTCCCTCTCAAGTAAGTAGTATTTGCCTGTGTTGTTGTTGCATGGATGGGTTTTTGTTCTGGTATATCGGAAGGAGTGTAGGTGGATTTAACAGGTGATGCGTTTTAAGCCAAGTTTTACTTACCTTTTCCTCTGCTTTGTACCGAGAAGTGTCACAGGACAACATTGAAAGACAAGTCTAAGTCTCTCCCTCTTCTTTCTCTCTCTCTCTCTCTCTCTCTCTCTCTCTCTCTCCCCATTGTGAACGAATCTGACCCCAGCTTAGACACCTGGGCAATGACGAGGTCCACATCGTGTGGTCGGAACATTCCAGAGACTACCGCCGAGGGATCATACCTACCGAGTTCGGAGACGTTCTCATCGTCATCTACCCCATGAAGAACCACATGTGCTCCATCCATATACTGAAGAAACCCGAGGTAAAGATTCCACACACCCAGTTCGTCTGGTGCTAACAAAATAATTCATTATTTGTTTTAAACAGTTTTCGTTTTGACCACCAAATGTCATGACTGACTCTCATTCATTTCATTCTAAAATCAAAGTCTGAACAACAGGTCAGTCACATCTCCCAAAGTACCCAGACATTTGATTGGATATTTGATTTTTGATATACTTTATTAATCCCCATGGGGAAATTCCTCTCTGCATTTATCCCATCCTAGCTGTGTAGCTAGGAGCAGTGGACAGCCACCGTGCAGCGCCCGGTGACCAACTCCAGTTCATCTTGCCCTGCCTCGGTCAGGGGCACAGACAGGAGTATTAACCCTAACATGCATATCTTTTTGATGGTGGGGGAACCTGGAGCACCCTGAGAAAACTAACCGCAGACACGGAGAGAACATGCAAACTCCACACAGAGGACGACTTGGGATGACTCCCCTCCCCCAAAGGTCGGACAACCCTGGGGTTCAAACCCAGGACCTTCTTGCTGTGAGGTGACAGCGCTAACCACTGGGCCACCGTGCCGCCCTTAAGAACATTTTATCCAAACATTTAAAAGTTAACAATAATGATGATGATAATGATTACAGTAATGGCAATAATGGTAATGTTAATGATGATAATATTACTGGCGATAATAATAGATACAGCTGCAAACGTGGATTAATGTGGTTCAAGCGTAAATTGATTGTCACACTCTAGAAACCTTTGCTTTAAAGTCTTGTCTCGTTCATTAACCGTGTGTGTGTGTGCGTGTGCTCTGAAGTCGCCAAATAAAACAGAAATCTGTACCCTCGTGACCTCACCGGGCAGCACGGTTGCCTCAGCAAGGTCCCAGGTTCGAACCTCAGGTCCTTTCTGTGTGGAGTTTGCACGTTCTCCCCGCGTCTGCGTGGGTTTTCTCCGGATGCTCCGGTTTCCTCCCACCATCAAAAAGACATGCATTTCAGGGTTAATGTTCCTGTCTGTGCCCCTGAGCAAGGTAATGGGAAAAAGAAGTGGAGTTTGTCCCCGGGTGCTGCAGCTGCCCACTGCTCATACGCAATAGGATGGGTTACATGCAGAGAACACATTCATTGTAATGTGTACAATGACAAAAAGAAAGTGGCTTTCTTTTTCTTATACATAAGATACTCAGCCAGAATGTTGCACAGTTAAATCACTGAGCAACTTGTCTTTATGCATGCTGAATAATCCAGTGATGACAACCTTCCCCAAATCCTCTGGGCATAGTACACATGGCCATTGTAACTCTTGTTAATAGTCATGGCAATTTGCATATGAAGCCGGTCGTTGGTTTCGCTCGTTGTGCTGCTGTATTGTTTATAAGGGTGGGAATACCTGCAGTCAGGTGAGACTAAAGAGGTCCCTTAGACGAGTGATGAAACGTTTCTCTCAATAAACGCTGTGTCCACATGAACTGGTTCACCTCTCTGTGACACTAAACAACTTGGCCTGTAGTTCATCAAGGAAGTGCTCACGGTACAGTCTCTGCATTTATGTATTTTCCATCCTCATATTTTATCCAGCCACCAAGCGGATTCGAACCAGTGCCCTTGAGGTCACAAGCCCAGTGTCCCGTTGATTGACTAATCAACAACCTGTAGTTACATGTGGTGTCAAAGAGTTGTTGCAGAAAGTTGAAAGACCAGATAACAGATTGACAAGTAAATCCTAAAATCGAGAAGTCTGAATACTTCACATGTTGACTGAGAGTAAAATGGTTCAAATGTGATTACTTGTAGGGACACTAAAACTATACACTCACAACTATTGGTAAGAGTTAATTTCATTAAACAACTTTGTCTTGTTGACAGCAGAACAATAAGACTGATAGGGTTCTTCCTTGTTGTAACTTGTCGGCATGTGCATGCGCGCTCTTGTGTACATACATCTGTACATTTTTTCTTCTGCGTTTTTACATGTGTTCTTCCTCTGTGTGCAAAGACATGCATCATACATGCATATGTGTGTCTGCTGTACCACAGCGTCCGTATTTGCCCCGCAGTCCCAGGGAGAGTTTTATTCAGAGTTTTGTTGCTCTGGTTATTGTATCGGTCTAAAACACCAGACGTTAATACCATAGCACTGATAACATAACTCCATTTCAAAGCAGAGCTAATACAATAAGATACTTTTCCCTGTGACATAGATACCACAGCACTAACAACATAACCGTGTTCTGCTGTGGTCATTCTACAAGCAAAAAGATTGAATTAAAACTGAGCCAAATGCAAGTCAGACATGATGTTTTCTATGAGCGGGGCTGCAAAAGCTCAGGATTCAGGCAACTAGTGTATGGGTAGGAGACCGCTTGTCCCGTTAAATTCAATTAAGTCCATTTCAAAAGACATTATATGATTCTGTTTCATGGATTCCACAGGCAAGGTATTGGGTGAAGTCAGAGAGCCTTTAATCAAATAGTACATGGTTGTAAGGCTTTGTCAGGGTTTGCTTAATTCCACAGGAAATAATTACTACCAAGCTAACAAAGATAATTCCATTTTCATACAAATGTCCAGATATTGTCCTGTTTTTACTGTGACATGGAGCTGTAAGCACTGGGTTCCATCAAGTAGTACAGTGCTTGAGATCTTTTCTATCAAACTAATAAAGAGGAAAAGATTTTAGATTTTACAATCAAGAGGGCACTGAATGAAAGCGGCACCAAATGTATTGAATCTAACCAGAAATTTTATCAATAAAAAAAAAAAACTTGATTTAGCCGTTTTATTTCTTGGACTTCATGGCTCCTAAAACTCATCTCATTCAGTCAAATAATGTATAGATGAGCCTCTCTGGCACAGAAAACAGTGGGTGCTCTCTTAAGGTCACATATACAGTTTCACCTGTATATAGTCATTCTTTGTATATGTTTCTGAAGATTGCTGTGTTGTTATTCTGTGTAAGTACTAGAGATGTGTACTAGAGATGCACCGATCGATCGTCCGTTGACTGGAATCGGCCAGTTTTCAGCTTGATAGGCCATGGCCAGTGACCAGCCAGTCATTCTCAGATATCCAATTCTGTTCCTGTAAAATTTACACACATGCACCGCGCAATGGTTCACGTCACACACACACAGCGGCACAGACAGTAATGTCACAGCTAGACACACACACACACACACACACACACACACACGCACACACAAATGCTAAAACATGTCGTTGAAAATTGTTGTTTACTTTGAGAGAGTCAAGTGGGATCAGAATCAGAATACTTTATTCATCCCCGAGGGGAAATTGGGTTTTTATTGCTGAATTGATATACAGCAATTCAAGGTCAACAAGTCCAAATTAGCGCACAACACCCTTAAACACTAAATGTTAAATTTACCAGAAGGCAGTTAAGGATGTGAGATCAGCATACTTCTCTAAACTGATATCAAGAAATAACCACAAACCCAAAGTTCTCTTTAGGGTAATTGATTCTGTTATTAATGGTCCCTCCACTTCTTCTTTTTTTTTTTGAACGTGATGCTGAGTTGTCCGAAAAATTTCTCACTCATTTTGTAAATAAGGTGGAGAATATCAGGTCCCAAATCCAGCCTGGCCCTTGTATTCGTTCCATTCCCCATGTTAATTCTGCCTCTTTTACCCAATTTCAACCAATTACAATTTCAGTGTTAACAGAGTACAGTCTCCAATATGAATGCTTCCTCCTGCATCTTAGATGTCATTCCCACTATGAATGCTCAGAGAGGTATTTTCAACTGTTAGCCCCGTTATTCTTTACATTCTTAATAATTCTATTGCCTCTGGTTCTTTTTCATGCAGTTTTAAGCATGCCATTGTTATTCCATTGCTGAAGAAACCTAATTTAGATCCCCTGTCCTTAAGTAACTACAGACCAGTCTCTTAATTGTCTTTTTTATCTGCGGTTCTGGAGAGAGTAATTTCATCGCATTTGATTTCTTTTATGAACACTAATAGGGTTTTTAATAGTTTCCAATCTGGTTTTAGAGCACTTCATAGTACCGAGACAGCTCTAGTTAAGGTCACTAATGACCTACTGCTGACTGCAGACAGATGTGACTGCTCAATTCTAGTTTTTTTAGGCTTAAGTGCTGCCTTTGACATAGTCAATCACAGTATCCTCGTACATCGCTTGGAGACTTGGGTTGGCGTCAAGGGCTCAGCTCTTAGTTTATTAGGCTCTTACCCCACCAACAGAACTTTTTCTGTTGTTCTGGGTAACTCTGCTTCCTTGATGGCTCAGTTGAGTTGTGGTGTCCCTCAAGGATCAGTTCTAGGCCCTCTTCTGTTTTCTATATGCATACTGCCCATTGGCCAGATCATTCAAAATCACAATGGGTTTTACCATTTTCATGCTGACGGCACTGTTATACGTGCCACTAAAACCCACAGATCTTAGCACCCTAAAAAATCTTACAACTTGCCTCTCTGACATTAAATCCTGGATGTCCGAAAAATTTCTCAGATTTAATAATGATGGGCTTCCGGGTGGTATGGCGGTCTATTCTGTTGCCTACCAACATGGGGATCAGCGGTTTGAATCCTAATGTAACCTCCGGCTTGGTCGGCTTCCCTATGGACACAACTGGCCGTGTCTGCGGGTGGGAAGCCAGATGTGAGTATGTGTCCTGATCGCTGCACTAGCGCCTCCTCTGGTCGGTCGGGGTACCTGTTCAGGGGGGGGGATAGCGTTATCCTCCCATGCGCTATGTCCCCCTAGCGAAACTCCTCACTGTCAGGTGAAAAGAAGCAGCTGCGACTCCACATGTATCGGAGGAGGCATGTGGTGGTCTGCAGCCCTCTCCGGATTGGCAGAGGGGGTGGAATAGAGATTGGGACAGCTTCGGAAGAGTGGGGTAATTGGCTGGATAAAATTGGGGAGAAAAAGGTGGGGAGGGAATCCAAAAAAAAAAATTTTTTTTTTAATGATAATTCTGAGGTCATTTTGTTCAGTCCCCTAAATGCCATCAGCCCTTTTGGTATTAATCTTGATGGTCTGTCAGATAGTCTTAAGCAGGCTGCGAGGAATCTTGGGGTAATATTCAATGCTAACTTCAGTATTGATAATCAAATCAAACATGTTGTTCAGTCATCCTCTCTCCAGCTCAAGGTAATCTCTAAAATAGGTCATTTTTATCAACTGCCAAACTGCAAAACGTTGTACATACTTTTATCTATCCTCAGCTTGACTATTGCAACGCACTTTACTCATATCAGCAAGGGCTCCCTCCACTGTCTGCAGTTGATGCAAAACACCGCCGCTCGGCTCATGGCCGGGACAAAAAGGCATGACCATATCACTCCTGTGCCAGCCTCCCTACACTGGCTCCCTGTTATATTTCGTATTGATTTGCTCACTTTTAAGGCCTTGAACGGTCTTCCTCCTACATAGATTTCTGATTTATTGACCTGGTATACGCCCTCTTGACCATTGAGATCGGCAGATGGAGCCCTGCTGGTTATCCCCAGGTCTCGGTTTGTCACAAAGGGTAATCGGGCTTTAGCTGTGAGAGCCCCCACACTAGGGAACTCTCTTCCTATTGAACTAAGACTAACCAATTCTCTAGCTTCTTTTAGATCCCGTCTTAAAACTTTACTTTTTGTGAAAGCGTTTACAAACGTTCGATATTTGTTTTTACGCATTCATACTGTTTTTAGTTATACTCTTACTTATTTGGCCTTATTCTTAATTTTGCCTTGTCTGGTTTTATTTCTTTGTAAAGCACTTTGTAACACTGTTTATTACTATTATTATTATTATTAAAGTTATTTTTTATGTCTTTGACATATGCTATCATTAGGCTGTTATTTTAATTAATTATTATGCTATTGAGAGACAAAGGCAAAGGTGGACTTCAAGGTATTTCCTTTTTATTGAAATAAACTGGCTACAAAACCACCTTCAGAGGGAAATTGGTTGCTCATGAAAAGAAAAAAGAAATAACGCTTTTTGTCAGTGTGGACCCATCCATGAAATCTTAGGTAATTAATGGCATTACTTCTGCTGCCTTGGGATTATGACCATTATTATGGTTACAAACAGAGCTAGCATGCTGTGTTCACGTGGTCACTGTTTTCATGTTTTTTCTATGCCGACTGCTTTTACTGTCTCCCGGGGTCGATTACCATGGCAACGATCGAACGCAGCACTATTTGTTAATTGTACAGAAAAGCTCTGTCCAGTAACCTGGAGCACTTTTTTTATTTTGATATTGTCCTGGAACCTGGTGCATTTTTGGAGAAAAAGTTATTTAATAGTCAATGTTTTATTATGAACATACAGTTGAAATTTCCATTAAAGAAAAGCTGTGAAAGTGTTTGTGTATGCTGTCAATTATAGTTGTTAGGGGGAAAAAATCGGAATCGGCCAAAATCGGAATCGGCAGGTAAAAAAAAAAAAAATTGGAAATCAGAATCAGTCAAGAAAATTTCAGTCGGTACATCTCTAGTAAGTACACCGAGAGCCACTAAACTGGGGTCAAATTCCGTGGATGTGCAGTTATACTTGGCCAATAAAGACGATTCTGATTCTGATTTTAGGAACATTGTTGGGGCTTCAATGAGGAGACTGGTTATCACAAGTGCCTGTTCTCTCCCAGTCTTTTCCCCCCTGCCTTAAAACTCTCCGTCTCTTCAGGTGCCATTCTTCGGCCCGTTGTTTGACGGCGCCATCGTGGACGTGAAGATTCTACCTACTATGGTCCGAGCCACAGCAATTAATGCCAGTCGGGCCCTCAAGTCTCTCATTCCTCTCTACCAAAACTTGTATCCTTTAAGATGCTCAGATACTGGAGTCCAAACACTGCATCTGGAGCCAAAGGTAGGTCAGAGGTCCACCTTTCTTGCTTCGCATTCCTTCATTATGCAGAGAAGGGTCATGAGTGGTTTCTCAATTAGCCCACAGCAATATCCCAGCCAAACTCCGAGACAGTCCAGGGATTTGCACTAGCAGCAATGAGAACTTCATTTACTTATTATTAACTACTGAAAAAAAAATCCCTGTGAGATTACTCTGGAACCCTGTTAGGCTTCAGCTGATTTGCATAAAAACAGGATGTGAAATTTGGGATTTCTATCCGACAAAACTCTGATAGCATCCTAATGCGGGACGGCTGTGTGTTTAAGAAGACCGCCACATCTCTGAAAGGCCAAAGGTCGTTCCAACAGCAAAAGTCTGTCTCCCCAAAGCCGCGTGTCATTCTGTTCGTGAACATGAGGCTGGACGCCTGTTCTCACCCTCACTGTTGTCAATGCAAGTCACAAATTGCCGAACTGTTTACTGTAATGGACTCTGTAATACGACTCCTCTTATTTTCTTACCCATGTGTCCCTTCTCCTCCCACTCTCCTCCAACAACCTGAGTCGCTTCTCTTGTTTGTGAGCAAGATCGGTTTGTGATTGGTTGTATCTTTTTTTCATCAGTCTTGTGTGTGTGTGTGTGTGTGTGTGTGTGTGTGTGTGTGTGTGTGTGTGTGTGTGTGTGTGTTCTGGCCATCGCTCAGCTCAGGTGTACAGGATGACAAATCAATGTCTAGTAGTGTTTCTCTCTGAAAATCTCGCTACTGTGATATCACATGAAGTGCTATGTACTGCACGTTTGTGTGTGTGTGTGTGTGTGTGTGTGTGTGTGTGCGCGCGCATGTGATAAATGGTTCGGCAATCACAGCCGTTCATTGTGTGTGACTTACAGAGCAATAGTGAGAGACTGACACTGAGGTAAAAATTCAAATAGAAAAACATGAAATAGCCTGACTGATAATAGCAGACTGACTTTGTGTGTGTGTGTGTGTGGGGGGGGGGGGCTGTCTTGGGACCACTATAGTTCTACTGGTTGCTCAATAGTTTCTTTTCTTATGCTGAAATTGGCTTATTTAGTATTTGTACTTGCATCTCCAATAAAAATACTTTTGAAAATAAAGTTGGCTTAATTAAACTAATATTCCCCTTTTTAATAAAATTAATTGTATTTTACTGAAGCTGTTGGCAAGGGACACATTAAACAACAGAATTGCAGCAACATATGTTGGTCATGTAGCAAAAGGGTCCCGGATTCAAACCAAACTAGGCCCCCCCCCACACTTTTCTCCCCAATTTTACCCGGCCAAATACCCCACTCTTCCGAGCCATCCCAGTCACTGCTCCACCCCCTCTGCTGATCCGGGGAGGGCTGCGGACTACCACATGCCTCCTCCGATACATGTGGAGTCGCCAGCCGCTCCTTTTCACCTGACAGTGAGGGGTTTCACCATGGGGATGTAGCATGTAGCGTGTGGGAAGATCACGCTAATCCCCCCAGTTCCCCCCCCCCCCGAATAGGCGCCTCGACTGACCAGAGGAGGCACTAGTGCAGCGACCAGGACACATAGCCCCATCCGGCTTCCCACCTGCACACACGGCCAATTGTGTCTGTAGGGACGCCCGACCAAGCCGGAGGTAACACGGGGATTCGATCCTGCGATCCCCGTGTTGGTAGCCACCGGAATAGACCGCCACACTCCCCGGACGCCCCTCAGCTAGGCTTCTCTGTCTGGAGTTTGCTGATGTTCATGTGGGTTTTCTCCCACACCAAAAGACATGGCTGTTAATGGCCGCCCCTGCTTCATAGTTGTTGCCGAGCCTCAAAGTCGCACAGTTGCTCATAATGAGAGTGACAAACGGGTGTTGCACACATCCTTTAAAAAAAAAACCCAGATCAACACATTAACGGACTCGAATATGTGTGAGACGCAGACGGATGTGAAAGACAGGCTGGTTTTGCGTGCGTGAGGAGCAGACAGACAGATGTGCGTCTTCGTCTCCGAGCTTCATCTGGCGTGAGGGTCGTCGGGTGGAACAGGCCTCGTGGTCAATACTTATCGACATCTAGCCACTGCAGCACTGTTTCTAAATTAGGGGCTTTGCTCTGCGGGCTCTCGCTCACTCGCCGTGCGACTGACACGCACGCACACACACACACACACACACACAGAAATGCATACAAATCACATTAAATCTTTCCCATTCGCACACAGTCAGACGCAAGTGTACATCTGCGCCACCACTGGGCCTCTCTCTCATTTCCGTTATCGAAATGCCCCCCTGACATGACCGTTTAACAGACGACGCCGCCTTCGTAAGTGCTGTAAGTCCGGTGAGGAGTAGTCACGGGAACTATGAGAACAAGTAGCGGAGGGGATCATCCTAAAGCGCTGTGCAGCTGTAGCTGATGTGTGCATATGAATCAAAAACAATCGTTTTAAGAAATGAAGCGATGTACTTCGCGGTCCCCGTAGGGAAATCTGTCTCGGACTGGAGTGCTGCACATCGTATATAGAGCCGCCTCCGCAGTAGTAATAATGACAAACAAAACAAACAGCGTAACATAATACATACTGTGGGCGGCACGGTGGCGCAGCGGTTAGCGCGGTCGCCTCACAGCAAGAAGGTCCTGGGTTCGAGCCCCGGGGTTGCCAAACCTTGGGGGTCGTCCCGGGTCGTCCTCGGTGTTTGCATGTTCTCCCCGTGTCTGCAAGGCTTTCCCCCCCACAGTCCAAAGACGTAGGTCAGGTGACTCGGCTGTACTAAATTGTCCTTAGGTGTGAATGTGTGTGTGTGTGTGTGTGTGTGTTGGCCCTGCGATGGCCCTGGCGGCCTGTCCAGGGTGTCTCCCCGCCCGCCGCCCGACGACTGCTGGGATAGGCTCCAGCATCCCCGCCACCCTGAGAGCAGGATAAGCGGTTGGGATAATGGATGGGTAACACGTACTGTAGCACATCACAGCCACAAATTACACAGACAGCGTTGCACATATTACACAACCAGTGGTAAGAACAAGGGAGATATTGCACAACCCCTTGCATCATCAAAAAAATCTTACACACCTCTCCCGTGAACGTCTTCGTAAGAAAAACTACTGCACAGCTCAGTCCTCACCAGACGAGCAAGCTTAGATTTAAAGAGCGACGCACGTGCCCTTTCTGAACACAATTTTTAACACTGGGAGTTTGAATCATAACCGAAAACAGGTGTGGTTTTATGAATCCAAAGCTATTGGCTACTGTCTTTCCACGCATTTCGCACGTGACCACGGCGTGGTGGTAGGCCTACAGCGCGGCAGTGCAATACAACTTGGCGAATAATATGTTCGATGATACAAATAACTTAGATAAATAGATGATAGATATTCAGATAGACAGATCGATGGATATATAGATAGATAGCAATACGTCGTAGCAAGAGCGATACTAAAGTCTCGGCAAAATAGCACAAACTCGAGCCAAGTAGCTAGCAGGAGGGGGCGAAAGAACAGCTTCTCCGTGGTTTTATAGCGTCTCGCTACGGACACGCCCTATATGCAACCCTGATTATGCTCGTTACTACAACCTGATAGAATAAAACATTATCCTCTGATCCACCCCAAACACCCTGATTGTGCATAAAAACTATGATCTTTTTTTTCGGATTCCCACCCCCACCCCCACACACCTTTTGCCTCCCCAATTGTACTTGGCCAATTACCCCACTCTTCCGAGCCGTCCTGGTCGCTGCTCCACCTCCTCTGCCGATCCGGGGAGGGCTGCAGACTACCACATGCCTCCTCCGATACATGTGGAGTCACCAGTCGTTTCTTTTCACCTGACAGTGAGGAGTTTCGCCAGGGGGATGTAGCGTGTGGGGGGGATCACGCTATTCCCCCCAGTTCCCCCAACCAACCAGAGGAGGTGCTATTTCAGCGACCAGGACACATACCCACATCCGGCTTCCCACCCCCAGACATGGCCAATTGTGTCTGTAGGGATGCCCGACCAAGCTGGAGGTAACAGGGATTCGAACCGGCGATCCCCGTGTTGGTAGGCAATGGAATAGACCGCTACGCCACCCAAACGCCAAAAAGTATAATCTTTGCTGTAAACGAGAACACAAACTTCCCACATAGGCCTTCCAGCTAAAGGTGTTCTCCAAGAACAAACCCGACTGAAGGGTTCGTCATGTACGACCACTAGACTATGAACCCCCACTGACCCAGGGTCCAGTACCATCTCCTCGTTTTTTTTCTCAGTTAAAATGAGGTGGTTGGCGTCACGCTACTTCACAAAACTCTTATTTCCGTGAAATAGGCTGAAGGACTTGTGTCTCCGTGCAGTAGGCTGAGGATGGTGGTTGTCATCTGAACATTTTAAAATGTGGTTTCCGGGGTGGCTGCTTGTACACTCATTTGTGTACCATGCGAAAAGAACTGGTGAGCTTAGACAACCCTGTGGGGCACCTGTGTTTATTGATCCGAGTTCTGAAAGGGTGCTGTTGACCCTGACATGCTGGATTCGATTAGTCAAAAAGGAAAAATGCCGCTTAATTTTAAACGGATTGACACTCATCTGTTACAGTTTCGAGATTAGCAGATGTGTCTGAAGCGTATAAAAAGCAGAGCTGAAATCAACAAGTGGCAGGCGTGCATATGCTTTGGGGTCTTCTTTGGGGTCTTCCAAGCGCTCAGTCAAATGGGTGATCGTGTTAATGACATCATCCGTGCCCCACTCTTGCCTGTAAGCAAATTGGAATGGATGTAGTATACAACTGACCTTTGACTTCTGCTTTGAGTACAGACACCACGCCCAGTGCCGGATCAAGTTGGTAATGGGCCCCGAGGCTACTCTTTGTGTAGGACCCCCCCCCCCCTTACTCATCATGCTTTACCAGAAAACGAGCACGGAACTGTCTAGATCCATAGTGCACCTCTACTGCAAGTGTAGGCGCAGTACAGTGCGCAACAGGATGCGCACATCCCACTAAACGTCCCTCTCAGGTCGTCCGTGAGTGAGTGAGCGGCTGGGAATCTGGGTAGCGTAGCGGTCTATTCCGTTGCCTAGCAACACGGGGATCGCCGGTTCGAATCTCTGTTACCTCCGGCTTGGTCGGGCGTCCCTACAGACACAATTGGCCGTGTCTGCGGGTGGGAAGCCGGATGTGGGGATGTGTCCTGGTCGTTGCACTAGTGCCTCCTCTGGTCAGTCGGGGGGGGGGGGGGGGGGGGATAGTGTGATCCTCCCATGCGCTACGTCCGCCTGGCGAAACTCTTCAATGTCGGGTGAAAAGAAGCGGCTGGCGACTCCACGTGTATGGGAGCAGGCATGTGGTTGTCTGCAGCCCTCCCCGGATCGGCAGAGGGGGTGGGTGGAGCAGCGATCGGCACGGCTCGGAAGAGTGGGGTAATTTGCCGGATACAATGGGGAAGAAAAATGGGGAAGAATCCAAAAAAAGAGAGGGAGAGTGAGTGAGTGAGTGGCCACAATTTGCCACACAAAGCCCAATGGCGGCAGTTGTGCGCGCCGTGGGGAAAAAGTAATTTGGTGCCATGTGTGTAAGCGTGCTAGGAATATTACACAGCCCACACGCACACACTCGGGGCGCCCTGGCACGCACACACACGTCGAGGCAGCCTTTACTATAAACAGCAGTGCGACAGGGAAAAAAAAAGGCATTCCCAGCGCCTCTGCAAGCTGAGCTGCTAGCAGGTTTTAGCTTTCTGAGCCAACAGGTACGAGATCCACAGCAGCACAGAACGCCCTGTTTCACTGAGGCGAAATCGCAGCATCCTTACAGACGCACAAATCGAACCGCTGTGCGATACTCGAATAAAACCAAGCCATAAAAATACAATCAACACAGCGGCAGCACATAACAACAGCAATAATGCAACGGCAGCACAGTCATAAATACATATTCCTGCCTGTGGGCCTTTTTCTTCCTTGTTTTTCTGACAGGGAGGTCCTTAATGAGGCCGGTGAAACCCCATTAGTGCAGAATATCACTTTCAGTGGACATCAGAGACAGGTGATTCGGTCCGTTTAGGCCCATTGTGGGTCTCGGTCTATTCCGAACCGGTCCCAGTTTTGAAAAAGAACGTTCCCCACCGGCGTTGGTTACAGGCAACGTCATAATAGTGGGAATGCTGTGTCCACATCGGGAAACACTGACGGTGGTTTCCTCCTCCTTGTAAACTGCAGCAGTGACCTCGCTGAGGTGTCCTCGTCGTCTCTAAAAGATTCTCTGAATTGTCCAATTTCATCCACAAAATCTCCCAAGATTCCAGAAATTCTGTGTATTTTCACCTAGTGATACATATATACATATACATATGTATATATACATATATATATACACACACACACACAGCGGATGTAAGAAGTCGACACACTCCTGTTAAAATGGCAGGTTTTTGTGATGCAAAAAAATCAAACCAAGATTAAATCATGTCAGAACTTTTCCCGCTTTTTTTTATTTTAATTTTAATTAATTGTAATTGCGTCCTATGAGAATGAAGTGAAAAACAACCAGAAATATTTTAGGGGGGAAAAAAAAGAAAAGAATCTGCCATTTTAACAAGGGGTGTGTAGACTTTTCTTTATATCCACTGTATATTATCACACAAACGTGCAAAATCATCCGTTCCTCACACAACACCCTGCACGTACACACCGACACGTCTCTTATCGTGGTGCGTTGGGGTGCGGTCCACTGCCACGGCTCTGGTCTGCAGGCGTCTCATCTGAAGAGCTTCTGAACTGAACTCCCAAAGGTGTGATTTCCTCCGTCTCCCCCCGAACGTACTGACAAAATTTAATCCAGTTTAACTCATTTGGACGGCAGAAAAACCAAACGGCAGTGATTTATATAACTGACACAGTGCAAACATAGGATTTTTAACAAGTTGAGCTCTTGCCAAAGATGGGTGCGTTGTGCTGCACAATATGGAAAATAGCATTTATTTTGTTTATTATTTAATTATTTATTCAATATTTGTTTGTTATTTATTTATTATTATTATTTATTTGTGTTATTATTGTATTATTTATATTCTATTATTTTCAGCTTTTTCGTTTATTTGTTTATCGTTTATATCATTTATTATTTGTGATAACGATTATGATATGGAATGTCATACGATATTGATATAGATTTGATATAATTTAACAATCAAATTAAAATTCGGTTAAAAAGGCCCTCACTCCGTTTTTAACATGTGCCTGCACATTATTTTTAATGACAATACATTGACTTAAATATACATATATATATACATATATATATCTATACACACACACACACACACACACCCACACACACACATATATATATATATATATATATATATATATATATATATATATATATGTGGGTGTGTGTGTGTGTGTGTATCAGGATTTTTTACTTGCATATTCAAACGTGCCGTATTTGCTAGTCCGGTTGAGGTTCGTCACATCGAGGTGTTTGGAAATGTGAAGTATGATGTCACACCAGGGCTAGTTCTCAACTAATAGATCTTTAAATGTTTCAGTGAGAAACTCTAATAAGCAGGTTGTCGTTCTCATTAATTTAGATGGCAAAATTGTGTATCACAATATAATAATAGCCAAATTTCCCCCAAATACAACAGCATTGGAAAACCAATAAACACTGATATTGGATTATTGCCCCGCCGTACCTGGGCTGTGCTGTGTCTGAGTTGTGTCTGTGTTGTGTCTGTGTTGTGTCTGTGTTGTGTCTGTGTTGTGTCTGTGTTGTGTCTGTCAGGTCTCCTGTAGTGAAGATGTTTGAGATCTTCTTACCCATCAGCGGCATAATGCCCACACTGCAGTGAAGTGACAGAAGTAAAATATCACAGACGTGTGTGAGACTGGTGTTGTACCTCTCTCTCTTCTACCTGCTCACATGTTTGTCCTCTTATTCCCCCTCTCTCTCTCTCTCTCTTCACCTTGTCACTCTCGCTCTACTCTCTCCTCCCCTTTTCTCCACTCCTCTCTTATCCCAACACTCCTCTCCTTTAACTTCATTTCAACTTTTCACCTATTCTCTCTCCTCGCTCTTCCTCTCCCCGCTCTTCCTCTCCTCGCTCTTCCTCTCCTCGCTCTTCCTCTCCTCGCTCTTCCTCTCCTCTGTCTTCCTCTCCTTGCTCCTCCTGTCCTCGTTCTTCCTCTCCTCCTCTCCTCGCTCTTCCTCTCCTCCTCTCCTGTGTGTGTGTGTGTGTGTGTTGGTGAGGAAGGTTGTCCTGCTCTGCCACGTTGACACAGCTTGACAGAAAGAGAGATTGTTTGGCTCAGTGTGAGACTTCGGCTCATGGCTAATCCCACTCTGTGTGTGTGTGTGTGTGTGTGTGTGTGTGTGTGTGTGTGTGTGTGTGTGTGTGTGTGTCTTTCTGTAAGTGCAAACACGTGTTTGTGCATCACTGCATCAATACTCTGGTGTCCATGTGCATTTATCTACACGTGTGTGTGTGTGTTTGTGTGTGTGTGTGTCTCCCCTCCACGTATACCGACCTGTGTTTGTACGTCAGTGCAGCCATGTGTGAGCATTTCTCCAGTCCACGGCGGATCGACTGCGCTCGCAGAGTGTGTCTGCACGTCCGTGCGTGTGCGTCTGTGTGGGCAGGTGTTGGATGTGTGTGTGTTGGTTGTCTAGTTGCTGTGTGTGTGAGTCTAGTCGAGAGGCGTGTGTGCGGCCATCTGTTTTTATTGCGTGTTTGGACATGCATTTAGCTGCACGTGTGTGTGCGTGGATGTGTGTGTGCGCGTGTGTGTGTGTGTGTGGCGTTGCCCAGCGTCCTGGTGTGTATTGATTGGTGGAAGCGGCAGGTCGATGCCTCTGACAGGCTGAATTACAGTAATCAGTCATTATTGACTCTCCATCTCGGTGCCTCGCACGCCCCTCTCCTCGACACCACTTGTCCTCCCCTCTCCTGTCACCCCACCTCTCCCTCTCCCCGTCTCCTCCACTGTTTTCCTTTATCCCCTCCCGTTCTCTGCTCCTCCCGACAGACTCGACATCCCTCCGTCTCTCCCCGCATTGTTGTGTGTCGGCCCCTCTCTGCTCCCCCTCTTCCATCCCTCCATGCCTTTCCCCAGCATGGTTCCATATCGCTCTCTCTCTCTCTCTCTCTCTCTCTCTCTCTCTCTCTCTCTCTCTCTCTCTCTCTCTCTCTCACACCTTGTTTCTCCTTTTATCTCGCTGTCTGAGAAACTTCTCCTTCCCATGCACCATGTCTGCCTCGATCCCTCCCTCTCGCCTCCTCCCTCTGCTCTTTTACATTCTCTTTTATTCTCCGCGCCGTACTTCTGTCTCTCTCCCCTCGTCTCCGACTTCTCTCTACCAGCACATCAGTCCACTTCTCCTACTGTCTCTCTCTCTTTCTCTCTCTGTCTCTCTCGCTCTGCAGCTCTCCTTCCTTCTCTTTTTTGACCTCTCTGACCTGCGGTCTTTTCTGCCCGTCTAACTCGGCGTCTCGCCCTCGGTCTCCAGCAGTTTGAGACATGATGGACCGCTCAAACATCTGTGAGAACACGAGCTCGATGAGGGTATTGATTCTAGATGCGTGCTTTTACCTCCACAAACAACCGGAGCATTAAGGAGACTTTCGGCTGCAGCTGAAAGAAAAGAAATGAATACCAAAACTGATCAGCGGTCCGTGGAAGAGACCACCATGCTGGCCATGTGGCCCCCACGAGAGATGCAGGGCGAATTTGAGAGGTTGCAACGAAAAGCTAAACTGCACGAAGAGATATGAGATGATGGGCATCCGGGTAGCGTAGCGGTCTATTCTGTTGCCTACCAACACAGGGATCGCCAGTTCGAATCCCCATGTTACCTCCGGCTTGGTCATGCATCCCTACAGACACAATTGGCTGTGTCTGCGGGTGGGAAGCCGGATGTGGGTATGTGTCCCGGTCGCTGCACGAGCGCCCCCTCTGGTCGGTTGGGGCACCTGTTCGGGGGGGGAGAGGGGGGGATGGTGTGATCCTCCCATGGGCTATGTCACCCTGGCGAAACTCCTCACTGTCAGGTGAAAAGAAGTGGCTGGCGACTCCACATGTATCGGAGGAGGCATGTGGTAGTCTGCAGCCCTCGGCCCTTGGCCCTCGGCCCTTGGCCAAGTACAATTGGGAGGAAAAAGGGGGAGGGATCCAAGAAAAAATAAAAAATATGGTGCCTTCAGACTCATCTACCGACCTATGTCCAATCAGGTCAAGAAAAGAGTCTTTTCAGTGGTCCGTTGTCTTCGACACCATGAACAACAGCCTCTCTAGGGCGGCTATGGAGGATGAAAAGAGGGTAAATCGGCTGTACATGGTCTACGGGTCAGCAGCATAACGAGGACCTTTCAGACCTGACAGTATTCGAGTGGCGTCTAGACAGTGGACT
>NC_079226.1:11197294-11229794 GCF_029633865.1 Lampris incognitus
GTCGTTTCAGTTCGTTGAAAGTGACGTGGAAATGAAATGGATATTATTTCCTCGTGACAGCTTTTATTCTCCGGTATTTCTTCATAGCTTTGAATACAGCTTTCTCTCGACATTGGTGTGTGTTTATTTACAGACTAATGACACAACCATCAGCCAGTAAAACCGTCGTCCAGACTCAAACACCTGTGTGCACGTCTGCGTTTGATTTGATCATTTATTTTTTAGTCAAGTAGTAGAGGACAGCTAGTGTTTTGGTCTGTTTCGTTTGCTTTTTGTTTTTGTCGTTACTCTCAACTCTCTGAAGCTGAACATGTAAAACAACAGATGCAGTGAGGCATGTGTTGTTCATATATGTGTGTGTGTGTGTGTGTGTGTGTGTGTGTGTGTGTGTGTGCGTGGATCATGGATGCTGATGCCTGTCTGATTTGGTCCTTAGAGACTTGCTGGAAGAGAGTTTGGTATCTACAGGTGTATTCACAGAGTCCTGTATAACCTCTATCCAGAGCCACCAGCTACGTCACATCCAGTCCTGTATAACCTCTATCCAGAGCCACCAGCTACGTCACATACAGTCCTGTATAACCTCTATCCAGAGCCACCAGCTACGTCACATCCAGTCCTGTATAACCTCTATCCAGAGCCACCAGCTACGTCACATACAGTCCTGTATAACCTCTATCCAGAGCCACCAGCTATGTCGCATACAGTCCTGTATAACCTCTATCCAGAGCCACCGGCTACGTCACATACAGTCCTGTATAACCTCTATCCAGAGCCACCAGCTACGTCACATACAGCCCTGTATAACCTCTATCCAGAGCCACCAGCTACGTCACATACAGTCCTGTATAACCTCTATCCAGAGCCACCAGCTACGTCACATACAGTCCTGTATAACCTCTATCCAGAGCCACCAG
This sequence comes from Lampris incognitus, assembly GCF_029633865.1. Lineage (NCBI taxonomy): Eukaryota > Metazoa > Chordata > Actinopteri > Lampriformes > Lampridae > Lampris > Lampris incognitus. The sequence continues at coordinate 11,198,212 of NC_079226.1, forward strand.
CTACGTCACGTACAGTCCTGTATAACCTCTATCCAGAGCCACCGGCTACGTCACATACAGTCCTGTATAACCTCTATCCAGAGCCACCAGCTAAGTCGCATACAGTCCTGTATAACCTCTATCCAGAGCCACCGGCTACGTCACATACAGTCCTGTATAACCTCTATCCAGAGCCACCAGCTACGTCACATACAGTCCTGTATAACCTCCATCCAGAGCCACCAGCTACGTCACGTACAGTCCAGTATAACCTCTATCCAGAGCCACCGGCTACGTCACGTACAGTCCTGTATAACCTCTATCCAGAGCCACCAGCTACGTCACGTACAGTCCTGTATAACCGCTATCCAGAGCCACCAGCTACGTCACATACAGCCCTGTATAACCTCTATCCAGAGCCACCAGCTACGTCACATACAGTCCTGTACAACCTCTATCCAGAGCCACCAGCTACGTCACGTACAGTCCTGTATAACCTCTATCCAGAGCCACCAGCTACGTCACATACAGTCCTGTATAACCTCTATCCAGAGCCACCAGCTACGTCACGTACAGTCCTGTATAACCTCTATCCAGAGCCACCAGCTACGTCACATACAGTCCTGTATAACCTCTATCCAGAGCCACCAGCTATGTCGCATACAGTCCTGTATAACCTCTATCCAGAGCCACCGGCTACGTCACATACAGTCCTGTATAACCTCTATCCAGAGCCACCAGCTACATCACATACAGTCCTGTATAACCTCTATCCAGAGCCACCAGCTACGTCACATACAGTCCTGTATAACCTCTATCCAGAGCCACCAGCTACGTCACATACAGCCCTGTATAACCTCTATCCAGAGCCACCAGCTACATCACATACAGTCCTGTATAACCTCTATCCAGAGCCACCGGCTACGTCACATACAGTCCTGTATAACCTCTATCCAGAGCCACCAGCTACGTCACATACAGCCCTGTATAACCTCTATCCAGAGCCACCAGCTACGTCACGTACAGCCCTGTATAACCTCTATCCAGAGCCACCAGCTACGTCACATACAGTCCTGTATAACCTCTATCCAGAGCCACCGGCTACGTCACATACAGTCCTGTATAACCTCTATCCAGAGCCACCAGCTACGTCACATACAGCCCTTCATAACCTCTATCCAGAGCCACCAGCTACGTCACATACAGTCCTGTATAACCTCTATCCAGAGCCACCAGCTACATCACATACAGTCCTGTATAACCTCTATCCAGAGCCACCAGCTACGTCACATACAGTCCTGTATAACCTCTATCCAGAGCCACCAGCTACATCACATACAGTCCTGTATAACCTCTATCCAGAGCCACCAGCTACGTCACGTACAGTCCAGTATAACCTCTATCCAGAGCCACCGGCTACGTCACACACAGCCCTGTATAACCTCTATCCAGAGCCACCGGCTACGTCACGTACAGTCCTGTATAACCTCTATCCAGAGCCACCAGCTACGTCACTTAGACACTCTCCAAGCCACCTGCCAGACAGGCTGAATATGATGTGATACTGCCAGCATCTTCTAATCATTCTAAATCCAGCTTAAAAAGTCACTTCTACTTCTACTGGATAGTCTACCTGTTTGCCCCCCCCCCTTTTTCCCCAGTTGTATCCGGTCAATTACCCCACTCTTCGAGCTGTCACGGTCGCTGCTCCGCCCCCTCTGCTGATCCGGGGAGGGCTGCAGACTACCACATGCCTCCTCCGATACACGTGGAGTCGCCAGCCGCTTCTTTTCACCTGACAGTGAGGAGTTTCACCAGGGGGACGTAGCGCGTTGGAGATCACCCCTTTTCCCCCAAGTTCCACCTCCCCCCGAACAGGCGCCCCTACCGACCAGAGGAGGCGCTAGTGCAGCGACCAGGACACATACCCACATCCACCTTCCCACCCGCAGACACGGCCAACTGTGTCTGTAGGGACGCCCGACCAAGCCGGAGGTAACACGGGGACTCGAACCGGCGATCCCTGTGTTGGTAGGCAACGGAATAGACCGCCACGCTACCCGGACGCCCCCCCCCCCCCCTCACCTGTTTGTCTTTTGCTCCTTTTTGAAATTTTAATGATTTGTGTAGTCTGTTTTCAATTCTTTTTTTATTTTTTATTTTTTTCTTTATTTCCTCGTTTTTATTCCTTTCGCGCTGTGCAGGACTTTGGTCAACATCGGCTGCTTTATAACATGCTTTATAAATGAACTCTCGCCGGGGCGCCGCATGGGCTAGCGGTTAGCCTAGCCTGCCCCGCTACTGCGTCCTGTCAGACCGCCCTCGGTGTCTCCTCCTCGGCGCGGCTCCGGGCAGGGCGGCGCTCCCTGGGACCCACAGCGCATCAGACCGAGCTCTCGCAGCCGATCCGGCGCCGGCTCTGCCAGCCAACAAACGACGACAGAAAATGTCGACGCGGACAAAGACGCCGCATCGACGGTTCTGGGTGAGGCCGCCGCAAACGTGAATTCGCACCGCCGTGTGTGTGTGCGTGTGTGTGCGTGATGAATATTTATTGTGTATTAGTTCGGATGCGGGAGATTAAAATGACATCCGGCTCTCTAATCAGCGGAATTATTCTCGCGGCCCGGCTGATGGGATATTTACACCCACGCACGGCGTGTGCGCCCACGCTTGTGAAGTGCACATGAGGACCCGCTGAATAAAGCCGCTAATGGCTCTGACAGCTACGGGGATGTAAACCCCCAGGGTAATGGAGGGCGAGCGAGCGAGAGAGAGAGAGAGAGAGAGTGTGTGTGTGTGTGTGTTTCAGAGACCAGGCAAATGTATCACTCTCTAAAGCCATTTCTCTCTCTCTCTCTCTCTTTTTTCCTCGCTCCCTCTCTCCTCCTCCTCCCCCCCTCCCCCCCCCCCCGGTGTGGCAGATGAATAGGGGCGGACATGATAGCGGAGGAGCGTGCACGTTGGGTTTATGCGCACGCCCTTGCAATGTGCACATTTGCCTCCCAGCAATAAGTAGTGCATCAGACCAACCTATCTCTGTCCCCATCGCGGGTGTACACTGACACACACACCACACACACACACTGTCACACACACACACACACACACACACACACACACACACACACACACACACACATTTACACACACACATGCTGGTAATGAAATCACAAGGCCTCCATATCTCTGCTATCACAGAAAGATATAAACCCATTAGCTTGTTCCTTTGGGCATGGACATAAACACTCACACACACACACAGACACACACACAGACACACACAAGGTTTGTCATTACGTGCTGTAAAGCTTTTCCAATTGTATTATCCTTCTGATGTCCCTTTCTCTGTTGTCTGTTCCAATGCCCAGGGTGGATGGGACAGATAGGGTGCGTGTGCGTGTGTGTGTGTGTGTGCGTGTGTGTGTGTGCGTGTGCGTGTGCATTGTGGGGGAGTGGGCATGTTGCACACCGCCGGCGTGGGGTAAAACGGACCACTCTGAGAAACACATTAGCTGATGATCGTCTCCGCAAACTTTCGCCGTGTGCTTATTTATTTATTTATTTCCATGGCGTGCCCCCCCCCCCCCCTCCGCGGGCCGTGCTCTTAAGTGCGTCAGCGTGATGGGAGCCGTTGCCGCGGCCTGCGTTGCTCGGAGCGCCACCCGCTGTTGTAAATGAGCCACCGGGTCACGTATGCCGGTGGCTGGTAATGGATGCTTGCTCCTTTTTCTTATTTTTAAGGTTGTGCCGTCCCAGTGTGGATGATGTTGCACAGAGACATGATGTTATATGATCTGATGTGTTGCCTTGAGTCTCTCTCTCTCTCCCTTCCCTCTCTCCTCTCTCCTCCCTCTCTCCTCTCACCAGTGGGTAACTCTCTCTAAGCAGCTCCACTGGAGCGGTTGATGAGGATCCAAGTCACAGCTCACACTTGCTGTAAATCCACTTTTTTTGGAGGGGGGGCGGGATTTCCCCCTTTTTTCTCCCCCAAATTGTACACGGCCAATTTCCCCGCTCTTTCTGAGCCGTCCCGGTTGCTGCTCCCCCCGCCCCGCCGATCCGGGGAGGGCTGCAGACTTAACACACGCCTCCTCCGATTCACGTGGAGTCGCCGCTTCTTTTCCCCTGACAGTGAGGAGTTTCGCCAGGCGGACGTAGTTCCCCCTCCCCCCTGAACAGGCGCCCCGACCGACCAGAGGTGGCACTAGTGCAGCGACCAGGACACATACCCACATCCGCCTTCCCACCCGCAGACACGGCCAATCGCGTCTGTAGGGACGCCCCGACCGGGGATTCGAAACTGGCGAGGCCCGTGTTGGTAGGGCAATCTGCTCTTTCAGCACGGCTGTAGTGTCACGGGTTAGAGTCGCCTGGCCGTGATCCCACCGTCCACACGTGCTAATGAGAATAAGGTGCTTCGATACTTTGTATAATTATGTATCTACTTTGTAATCATCCCGTTTGTGTGTGTGTGTGTGTGTGTGTGTGTGTGTCTGTCGGCCCTGTGTGATGGCCTGGCGGCCTGTCCAGGGTGTCTCCCCGCCTGCCGCCCAAATGACTGCTGGGATAGGCTCCAGCATCCCCGCGACCCTGAGAGCAGGATAAGCGGTTTGGATAATGGATGGATGGATGGATAAAAAGAAAATGTGATGAGGGGGATGCCAAGCAGTGTCCAGGTGGCGACCACCGTCACCATGGCGACCTGGGAGGAGGACAGACTGCACATGCACACAAGGGAGACTCGCATCACACCATTCACACGCACAGAAGAGGAGAAAGGAGAAGACGTCATTCAGAGAGAGAGAAAAGACATGAGAGACGAGAGCAGTTTACAATAATCAATAATCTATACGCCATAATCTATACGCCATAACCTCGTCGGCAGAACAGTGGCTGGTAAATTCACTTAGACAGAAACCAACCCGCCATGCAGCCGGGTTGTGAAGCACTCGACTTAAAGTCAACTAATTATGGGCTAATTAAGGCGAAAAGATGAGTTTTAAGTTTGATTTAAAGGACTCAAAAAAATCCAAACTTAAAACTCGTCGTTTTGCCTTAGCCTACAGGAAGTAGCCTACAGAAGTAGTAGTGTTGGTATCAGTGTTGGTAACGAGGCTGGCGGGTGGCTGGACACTACATTACCCCTGTGGAGCCCACTGCAGTGATGCCACTGTGGTAAGAGATGTTTTGGGGTAACAAAAAAAAAGAAAGGGATGCACTGCATGCGACATCCAGTCACAACATGTCAGACACACATTGATACACACTCCGCCACACACACACACACTGTGCTCACAAACGCACACGGACCCACACCCATGCACCCCACCTACAAAAAATTGTCTCACACACACACATCCCAGTGGCATACCCGTCTCCTGATGTGCTAACAAGATCTTCCTCCTCCTCCTCCTCCTCCAATCTCCTTGCTCCAAAGTGATCGCAGGAGTCGAACGGCGCCACAATGAAGCGCTCGGCAGGAGCGAGAGAAAGAAGGAGCGAGGGAGGGATGGAGAGGGCACGAACACTTTTGGTTCTGCAACTCTTTTCAGCCGCCCTGAGAAAATTAGTTTTTTATTGGACACAAAGGAGCCTTTTTATCTCTCCCCTCTCTCTCGCTCTCTCTCTCTCTCTCTCGCTCCCCCCCCCCCTCCACTTTCTCCTCTTCGCGATATTTCTCCCTTCTCGGTCTTTTCTCTCCGTGTCTAGATATCGCTGTTTTTTTTCTTGAAAGGGAGATTTTTCTGCTAATGACTTGATAAAAGGAAGGGCCGTCTGAAATTCAATTACAGTAGATTCAGAGTGAAGACCATCATTTGCACCGTGGGATGGACAGAAAGAGAGACAGACAGACAGAGAGACAGACAGACAGAGAGACAGACAGATTCATGGGTAGATGCTCTGCATGAGGTAATTTTCTGTCACCCTTTCAGTGTTTATATATATATATACACTACCGTTCAAAAGTTTGGGATCACCCAAACAATTTCGTGTTTTCCATGAAAAGTCACACTTATTCACCACCATATGTTGTGAAATGAATAGAAAATAGAGTCAAGACATTGACAAGGTTAGAAATAATGATTTGTATTTGAAATAAGATTTTTTTTACATCAAACTTTGCTTTCGTCAAAGAATCCTCCATTTGCAGCAATTACAGCATTGCAGACCTTTGGCATTCTAGCTGTTAATTTGTTGAGGTAATCTGGAGAAATTGAACCCCACGCTTCCAGAAGCAGCTCCCACAAGTTGGATTGGTTGGATGGGCACTTCTTTGAGCAGATTGAGTTTCTGGAGCATCACATTTGTGGGGTCAATTAAACGCTCAAAATGGCCAGAAAAAGAGAACTTTCATCTGAAACTTGACAGTCTATTCTTGTTCTTAGAAATGAAGGCTATTCCATGCGAGAAATTGCTAAGAAATTGAAGATTTCCTACACCGGTGTGTACTACTCCCTTCAGAGGACAGCACAAAACAGGCTCTAACCAGAGTAGAAAAAGAAGTGGGAGGCCGCGTTGCACAACTGAGCAAGAAGATAAGTACATTAGAGTCTCTAGTTTGAGAAACAGACGCCTCACAGGTCCCCAACTGGCATCTTCATTAAATAGTACCTGTTAGAGCCTGTTTGTGCTGTCCTCTGAAGGGAGTAGTACACACCGGTGTAGGAAATCTTCAATTTCTTAGCAATTTCTCGCATGGAATAGCCTTCATTTCTAAGAACAAGAATAGACTGTCGAGTTTCAGATGAAAGTTCTCTTTTTCTGGCCATTTTTGAGCGTTTAATTGACCCCACAAATGTGATGCTCCAGAAACTCAATCTGCTCAAAGAAGTGCCCATCCAACCAATCCAACTTGTGGGAGCTGCTTCTGGAAGCGTGTGGGTGCAATTTCCTCCGGATTACCTCAACAAATTAACAGCTGGAATGCCAAAGGTCTGCAATGCTGTAATTGCTGACAAATGGAGGATTCTTTGACGAAAGTAAAGTTTGATGTAAAAAAAATCTTATTTCAAATACAAATCATTATTTCTAACCTTGTCAATGTCTTGACTCTATTTTCTATTCATTTCACAACATATGGTGGTGAATAAGTGTGACTTTTCATGGAAAACACAAAATTGTTTAGGTGATCCAAACTTTTGAACGGTAGTGTTATATATATATATATATATCCCCCAGTTGTATCCGGCCAATTACCCCACTCTTCTGAGCCGTCCCAGTCTCTGCTCCACCCCCTCTGCTGATCCAGGGGGGGCTGCAGACTACCACATGCCTCCTCCATACATGTGGAGTCACCAGCCGCTTCTTTCCACCTGACAGTGAGGAGTTTTGCCAGGGGGACGTAGTGCGTGGGAGGATAACGCTGCCCCCCCCCCCCGAACAGGTGCCCCGACTGACCAGAGGAGGCGCTAGTGCAGCAACCAGGACACACACCCACATCCGGCTTCCCACCCGCAGACACGGCCAATTGTGTCTGCAGGGACGCCCGACCAAGCCAGAGGCAACACGGGGATTCGAACCGGAGATCCCAGAACAGACCGCCACGCCACCCGGACGGCTGTTTTTTTTTTTTTCTTTTGTTCCTTGACTTTTAGTACGGCGTTCATACTTTTTCCCGTGACCCTCATAACATGTAGAGGATTTCAATCCCAGACGACGGCTGGAAGAGTCGGCGGTCTTGAGCCCCCGTCTCGGGTGTCTGCGGATCATAGAAAGAAAAATCCTTCTGTTGTAGCGGTCTGCAAAAAATCATTTGGATTTCTCTTTTTGGTGTTTCCTTGTATTTTTTAGGTTCAGTCACTCAAAGCTGTGCTCCCAAAGCCCAGATTCTTACATTCTAACATTGTTAGTATGTGGGCCTATATCTCACTGTTCTGTCCTCAGAAGGCCTTCCTGACTTGATGAAACTCCCAGACACTCTCTCTTCTCTCTCTCGCTCACTCTCTCTCTCTCTCTCTCTCTCTCTCCCGCTCTCTCTCTCCCTCCTCTCTTCTTCCCAGACACTCCTCTCTTCTCTCTCTCGCTCACTCTCTCCCTCCTCTCTTCTTCCCAGACACTCTCTCTCTCTCTCTCTCTCTCCCCCTCCTCTCTTCCTCCCAGACATACTCTCTCTCTCTCTCTCCTGCTCTCTCTCTCCCTCCTCTCTTCTTCCCAGACACACTCTCTTCTCTCTCTCGCTCACTCTCTCTCTCTCTCTCCTGCTCTCTCTCTCCCTCCTCTCTTCTTCCCAGACACTCTCTCTTCTCTCTCTCCTCGCTCACTCTCTCTCTCTCTCTCCTGCTCTCTCTCTCCCTCCTCTCTTCCTCCCAGACACACTCTCTCTCTCTCTCTCTCTCTCTCTCTCCCTCCTCTCTTCCTCCCAGACACACTCTCTCTCTCTCTCTCTCTCTCTCTCCCTCCTCTCTTCTTCCCAGACACACACTCTCTCTCTCTTCCCCTCCTCTCTCTCGCTCTCTCTCCCTCCTCTCTTCCTCCCAGACACTCTCTCTTCTCTCTCCCGCTCTCTCTCTCCTCCTCTCTTCTTCCCAGACACTCTCTCTTCTCTCTCTCGCTCACTCTCTCTCTCTCTCTCTCCTGCTCTCTCTCTCCCTCCTCTCTTCTTCCCAGACACACTCTCTTCTCTCTCTCGCTCACTCTCTCCCTCCTCTCTTCTTCCCAGACACTCTCTCTTCTCTCTCTCGCTCACTCTCTCTCTCTCTCTCCTGCTCTCTCTCTCCCTCCTCTCTTCCTCCAGACACACTCTCTCTCTCTTCCCCTCCTCTCTCTCTCGCTCTCTCTCCCTCCTCTCTTCCTCCCAGACACTCTCTCTTCTCTCTCCCGCTCTCTCTCTCCCTCCTCTCTTCTTCCCAGACACTCTCTCTTCTCTCTCTCGCTCACTCTCTCTCTCTCTCTCTCCTGCTCTCTCTCTCCCTCCTCTCTTCTTCCCAGACACACTCTCTTCTCTCTCTCGCTCACTCTCTCCCTCCTCTCTTCTTCCCAGACACTCTCTCTTCTCTCTCTCGCTCACTCGCTCTCTCTCTCTCCTGCTCTCTCTCTCCCTCCTCTCTTCCTCCCAGACACACTCTCTCTCTCTCTCTCTCTCTCTCTCTCTCTCCCTCCTCTCTTCCTCCAGACACACTCTCTCTCTCTCTCTCTCTCTCTCTCCCTCCTCTCTTCTTCCCAGACACACACTCTCTCTCTCTTCCCTCCTCTCTCTCTCTCGCTCTCTCTCCCTCCTCTCTTCCTCCCAGACACTCTCTCTTCTCTCTCTCGCTCATTCTCTCTCTCTCTCTCCCGCTCTCTCTCTCCCTCCTCTCTTCTTCCCAGACACACTCTCTCTCCCGCTCTCTCTCTCCCTCCTCTCTTCTTCCCAGACACACTCTCTCTCCCTCTCTCTCTCTCTCTCTCCTCTCTCTCTCTCTCCTCTCTCTCTCTCTCTCTCTCTCTCTCTCTCTCTCTCTCTCTCTCTCTCTCTCTCTCTCCTCCTCTCTTCTTCCCAGACACACACTCTCCCTCTCTCTCTTCCCCTCCTCTCTCTCGCTCTCTCTCCCTCCTCTCGTCCTCCCAGACACTCTCTCTCTCTCTCTCTCTCTCCTCTCTCTCTCTCTCTCTCTCTCTCTCTCTCTCTCTCTCTCTCTCTCTCTTCCCCTCCTGTCTCTCTCACTCTCTCCCTCCTCTCTTCCTCCCAGACACACTCTCCTCCCTCTCTCTCTCTCTCTCTTCCCCGCCTGTCTCTCTCACTCTCTCCCTCCTCTCTTCCTCCCAGACACACTCTCTCTCTCTCTCTCTCTCTCTCTCTCTCTCTCTCTCTCTCTCTCTCTCTTCCCCTCCTGTCTCTCTCACTCTCTCCCTCCTCTCTTCCTCCCAGACACACTCTCTCCCTCTCTCTCTTCCCCCCCTCTCTCTCGCTCTCTCTCCCTCCTCTCTTCCTCCCAGACACACACTCTCTCTCTCTCTCTCCTCTTCTCTCTCTCTCTCTCTCTCTCTCTCTCTCTCCCTCCTCCTCTCTTCCTCCCAGACACACTCTCTCTCTCTCTCTCTCTCTCTCTCTCTCCCCCTCCTCCATCCTCTGTACTCTGCTGTTGCCTTCCCCTCCCAGCGGGGAATCGGTTTGTCGTGGTTACCAGGTGACATCACGTGGGCCTGGGCAAGGGTGCACACCGGGAGAACGAGAGGGACGGATGAAAAGAGAGAGGTAGCGAAGAAAGGGTTTCGAGGAGTAAAGAAAAGAGCCGGTGTTGATGCTGTTTATCCCAGCGGTCGTCCGTCCGTCCGTCCGTCCGTCCGTTTTGTCTCTGCAGAGTTCCTTCTTTTTTCTGCAAACGTAAGTTTTCTGTAAAACCTTGCAAAAAACAAAACCCGTTTAATCTTTTACAGCGGACAGGAAGGACCCGACTTTCAGAGCCACAGGCCTCTGCAGCCGCTGCTTTACACCTGGCTGAGCGAATGAAATAAGCAAAACTAATTTGGTCACATCAGGTTAGAGGAGCAGCAAGAGGTTTCTTGTTCTTGGAAAACAACCGCCGCTTTAACGTGTCCATACGGCGTTTAAATATCATCAGAAGAAGAAAACAGCATCCTCCTCAGGTGTTGGTAGTTGCAGTTTAAGAGGGTTGGCTTACTGTTGATAACATCCACACACACACACCCCCCCACACTATCTCTCTCTCTCTCGCTGTCTATCTCTATCTCTCTCACTTCACTGCAGAGTTACACTCCCAAAATACTATCTTCCTCCCCGCTCACACACCAAGAGGCTCCCTCCTCCTCCTCTCCTCCATTTCTTTCTGTGACTCACCCCTCGCACCCTTGCTCCCTCTCCTCTCATCTACTTCTCGCTCTCCACGACCCACCACGGGATTCTCACCCCACCCTCCCTCTTCGCCGTTGTTATTTACCCCCCCCCTCCAATGGTCACCTTTCTCTTCCTCCCTCGGCGTCTCCCACTTGCTTCCCACCCCTCTCACCAAAACACACACAACCGTAGAGCTTCCATCCTGCCGGTGTTCACTGCAACCCTAATTTAACACACCTGGTTCTACTAATTCCCTACTTACCAAGACCCTGATTAAGTGGCCTGGATGTGCTGAGTCCGGGTTGGTGTGGAAGATTTCTTTAATAGTTAATACACACACTTTGGTGTGTACAAAAAGTTGCTGCATGAGGTCCAGGGAACGCTTTCTACTTGAACCGGAAGACAAAGAGTTGGCCGCTGTGGATTTACAGACTTTTTTCTGCAAAATGCAACGTGCCTTTTATGAAAGCCACCCAGTTTCTGGAGGGTGAATAATTTGTTTATTCCCCCCAATTTGTGTTGTTTGCTTGACAGCAACTTGCTCTTTCTATTCTCTCTCTCTCTCTCTCTCTCTCTCTCTCTCTCTCTCTCTCTCTCTCTCTCTCTCTCTCTCTCTCTCTCTCTCTATATATATATATACATATATAGATGTTTGTTTTTTTGCCAAAATGATGAAAGAACAGTTGAAAAGGTATCGCTATAACAGTAGCGTGAACGCCTGTGTTGGGAATGGGAGCTGTGTGTAAACTCGCGTGTGCAAAAATAAAAACATGACGTGAAACAGGACTGAACAGGTCGCAGTGACACGTGTGGAACAGGGTTGAGCTGTTGACCGACACGGCCCGGATGTGGGACGGCAGCGCTGACGGAGATGAGAGTGGCTGTGCTGCTGGAGATCCAGGAAAACACACACCCGGTGTAGAACAAGGACGTAAGGTCCTGCTCCTCTTCCTCTCTGTCTGTCCCATTCTCCCCCCCCCCTCCCTTTTTCCATCCTCCCCACTTCCGCCGTCCCCTCCTTTTGCTCTCTCTCTCCCCCCCCTCCTCCACCCAGTGCAGTCTGTGTCTCCATGTTGAAGGAGCCACATTGTGCTTTTACCATCGTCTCTAACTCAATCAGTTCCCATTAGACCTGAATCTCCTCGTTCTGAGCCCATAGAGCAGCGCTCTAACCCAATAGAATGCCCGTAGAGGCCATTATGAATTAAGCTAACCCATTCACAACACTTGCACAGTCCACACACACACACACACACACACACACAACAGTGGTAAACATACATCCAGCATTCATTGCAAAGAAAACGCTCATCGGCCTAATCCCATCATGCAGTCGTCGCTTATTCACAATCATTTTTTGAAGCTAATCCTATCAACCAGGGGGAGACACACACATGCATACACACACACACACACACACACACACAACTCATTCACAGTCCTTGCTATTGGCACTCCTTGAGTGAATAATACCACTTTTTTGATAATCGACATGCGTTGATGCTTGTGCGTGTGTGTGTGTGTGCGTGTTTGTGTGTGTGTGCGTGTGAGTGTGTGTGCATCCAGGAGGCTGTAATAGCATGTGTATTGTTGTCTTTATGGCCTCAGTGCCTGCATATTATGGTCAGACACGAGGAGAAGACAGAGGAGGAGAGGAGAAAATGTCATTCTGTCAACAAGGTTATCTCTAACAGATGGACGGTGTAGGTTCTCCTCTCCTCCACACCTCCGTTATACTCGCTGCCCTCCTCCTTATCCGCTCCATCTCCTCCATGGATACCCTTTTTTTTTTCCCGACCTGGGATCAGTCGCTGACAGGAAGTGATGGAGCGTTTCATTCTCCCTCTTGTTCTCGTCGCTCTGACGTCCCTTTGTTTTGAAGGAGGAGTGCAGCCGAGTGCCCGGCGTACCGCCACCTCCTCTGTGTCCCGCCACCTCCTCTGTGTCTCGGGGATGTCGACTGAAAAATGGCCACTTGAAATACCCTGCATGAGCTTGCCAAATCCGGGGTAGGTAAGATTGAAAGGCTATTAACTGAATTATGTCTTGGTTGTTGTCTCATTCTTTTCTGTGGTGTGTGTGTGTGCATGGGGCGGGGTGGGAGTTCTTCTGTTATCATCCTTGACCTCTGACCTCAGCTATGAGGAGCGAGCCCGATACCTTGAAACCATTGTTCAGCACCACCAGGAGCCAACCACCTTCGAGGATTACGCCGCGCGGGTCTACAGTCCCGCCCCCTGCATACACGCCCCCTCTGACACAGGTGAGACCTGCACCACGAGGCTCTGCAGCATCCGTTTGCAGTCAGCCACCTCAGATAAACCGTCCAGGAAGTGAAAGTCCGGTTGGCCTCGTAGGCCAGCAGAGGTGTGAACGTCAGTCCTAAAGCTAGCCGGTAGCGCTGTATGAGCAGTCCTAAAGCTAGCCGGTAGCGCTGTATGAGCAGTCCTAAAGCTAGCCGGTAGCGCTGTATGAGCAGTCCTAAAGCTAGCCGGTAGCGCTGTATGAGCATCGCTGTGTTCGAAGGGTTTTAAATATAGATTTTCCTACAAAACCCGATCTCTTCCTCCAAAATCTGTATCCTAACCCGCTCGCGCTTGAGATTTTACGTTTGGCGGTGATGCTCAAAATGCTCTTTAAGATGCACAAGTAAGGTCCTTCACACTGGTTGATAACACGCCTGCAGCCCCACGCCCTGGTCTAATCCAGCTTCACATCCTAGGAGCCCAGTTTCAGATGCAAGGCATTAAGCCAGCCAGCCCCCCCCCCCCTCCTGTCTCCAAAGCGGCCAGGAGGACAAATCTGACGTTATCTGATGTCTCTGGTAGTCCCAGACGTCGGTCTCAGATAGGTGGGATCATCTATGACTGGATGTTTTTCCCGTTTCCATGTTTTTCCCCATTCTGTTTCTGGTTAAACCGACTCTCAGATGCTGAGGGCGTCCGGGTGGCGTGACGGTCTATTCCGTTGCCTACCAGCACGGGGGTCGCCGGTTCGAATCCCCGTGTTGCCTCCGGCTTGGTCGGGCGTCCCTACAGACACGATTGGCCGTGTCTGCGGGTGGGAAGCCGGATGTGGGTATGTGTTCCTGGTCGCTGCACTAGCGCCTCCTCTGGTCGGTCGGTGGGGTGCCTGTTTGGGGGGGGAGGGGGGGAATAGCGTGATCCTCCCACGCGCTACGTCCCCCTGGTGAAACTCCTCACTGTCAGGTGAACAGGAGCAGCTGGCGACTCCACATGTATGGGAGGAGGCATGTGGTAGTCTGCAGCCCTCCCCGGATCGGCAGAGGGGGCGGAGCAGAGACCGGGACGGCTCGGAAGAGTGGGGTGATTGGATGGGTGCAATTGGGGAGAAACGGGGGTGGGGGGGGGGGAGGACTCGGATGTTGCGCTGTTGTATTCTGTATCAACCAAAATCTGGGATGATTTGTCACGATATTATTCTGTCTTGTTTTTTTGGAAACGTGAAAAAGTATTTCAGCCTTTACTGAACAGTAGGGAAAAGGGGGCACGCTTATATACACGACACATGTTTCATTTGTGTGGTTGAGCCTTTGTCACATCCTGTTGTATGATGTGTTGACCCGTTGCACAACAAGAGATGGGCAGTAGGTTGCAACGTGTGGTAGAATTACACAACTGTGTGTGTGCGTTTACCACCCAGAAGTGTGAGCACGGTTACTTCGCCTCCAACGACCGCCCCCTTCTCACCAGCTACTGTGTCCAGTAATAATAATAATAATAATAATAATATTAATCATGATGAAAACCCTCCCGCTTTGAGGCTGAACAGCATCCAGAACAAGCCGAGAAGCGCGGCAGCTGAGACTCGAGGGCTCGGTCCAGACTCCGCTTCTCTTTAGTGTGGTGTTTTATTTATTTATTTATTTATTTATTTATTTGTTTATTTAATTGCTTTGTCACTGTGTGTTGTTCAGACCCAAAGCCTGTTTCAGATCACAGGATTACCGTACCGTTCAGCCAGATAACTTATTTTTTACTGGACGTCCGAGTGGCGTGGCGGTCTATCCCGTTGCCTACCGACACGGGGATCGCTGGTTCGAATCCCCGTGTCGCCTCCGGCTCGGTCGGGCGTCCCTACAGACACAATTGGCCGTGTCTGCGCGGGTGGGAAGCCGGATGTGGGTACGTGTCCTGGTCGCTGCACTAGCGCCTCCTCTGGTCGGTCGACGGGGGGGGGGGAATAGCGTGATCCTCCCACGCGCTACGTCCCCCCCGGAGAAACTCCTCGCTGTCGGGTGAAACGAAGCGGCTGGCGACTCCACATGTGTCGGAGGAGGCGCGTGGTAGTCTGCAGCCCTCCCCGGATCAGCAGGGGGGGGCGGAGCAGAGACCGGGACGGCTCGGAAGAGCGGGGTAATTGGCCGGGTACAATCGGGAAGGGGGGGGAAAAAAGGAAAAGTTGACAGCGGTTGCTATGAAAATAATGCCCCCCCCCCCCCCCCAAGTGTGCAGAACTGAGGCGGTCTCTTGTTGAGCCGGTCTGGAGAAACGGTACAATCCCGTGTCCTGAAATGAGCTCTGCTCAGATTGTTGAAGCTCTCCCTCCCGTTCTTTCTCTCCGTGTGTCTGTTGTCTCTCCCTGACAGCGGGTTAACTCACTGCCTCCTCCCCCTAACAGCACAACGATGATCAAACATTTCTCTGCCTTTCTGTTCTTGTATTTTTACTTTCCTCCTTTCTTTTTTTTTTTGTTTTTGTTTGTCTCTTTTCCTTTTTTGCCTATTTTGATTTGATTTCTTCTTCTGGTACTTTTTTTTTTTCTCCTTCTGTTGTCCCCCCCCCCACCCCCCCACCCCCTCTTCTGTAGATCGTATTGTCTCACTTGCCTATAGCTAAAAGGTAAGCCTGGTCACATGACTGACACGCCCCGTTCCGATTGGCTCCTCCTAACGATGTTCCGGCCTAACCTAACCCCGTCCTCTCCTTCGATTCAGCCTCCCTGCCTCCGTTTGCAGTTCTCTCTTGTCTTTCGCTCCGCCTCTCACGCTCACGTTTCTTCTTCTCTGTTTTCAGCGGCGGCGGCGGGTGTGCATGCTTCCATCACGGCCCTCTCAGCTGCCGCGCCCTCTCTCTTTAGAACGGACGTCAGGATTTTAACACGCGTGTGAATGTAGTCAAGGACAACACACATCTCGGCTTCCTGTTCAACACGGCGGGGCTGGGGGATCTGCTGGTACCCCCCCCCCCCCGCCAATTTGATATCGCTGCGATACTTTTAGTGCTGATTTGATACGTACTTTTTGAATATCACTATTCGACGTTACAAGTGTTTCTAGGCTCCGCCCCTCCTTATCGACAGTACAATGTGAAAACCGTGATGATTAAAGAAAATGTGAAACGGGTTTGCTTTTGGCCTTCACGTCAAACCCCGTCGCAGCGTCTGTTCTGTGCCTCGGTGCCGTGGGTCGGAGGAAGTGCCGTGATGTCAGAACCGTCGTGGCTCAGGTTCGGTATTTTGCAATGAACTGATTTTTTTCCCCCTCTCCCCCCTCCTCCCTGCAGTATAGCGTGTTTAGATAGCACACTTTTCTTGCTAGGGCGGCACGGTGGCGCAGCGGTTAGCGCGGTCGCCTCACAGCAAGAAGGTCCCGGGTTCGAGCCCCGGGGTTGTCCAACCTTGGGATGGGATGTCCCGGGTCGTCCTCTGTGTGGCGTTTGCATGTTCTCCCCGTGTCCGCGTGGGTTTCCTCCCACAGTCCAAAGACATGTAGGTCAGGTGAATCGGCCGTGCTAAATTGTCCCCTAGTTGGGAATGTGATGGACTGGCGGCCTGTCTGGGGTGTCTTCCCGCCTCCCACCCAGTGACTGCTGGGACAGGCTCCAGCATCCCCGCAACCCCAACTGGGATAAGCGGCTTGGATAGTGGGTGGATGGAGTTTTCTGACTACACAAATTGGTAAGAAGCACAAGTAAGGCACATAACAAACTCGTGAGTCGCCATCACGGCTGGTGAGGCCAGGAAGCCACTTCATGTCCTTGGTAGCCAGGGTAGGTTTTAGATCTGAAGAGCTGACCTACAACCAACTGAGACTAGATCAGTTACAGACTCGTCGCATTTCGTAACGTTGAGCAGCAACGTGATGTGGTTGTCGCATCTTGTCGGTCTCCGGTATCTCGGCGTTGGGTGTGCGCTCCTCGCCAGGCCTCCTGCTGGAAAGCACCGCCTCCTTTTTCAGTGAGACTGTCTGCTTTAAACAAGGTTAGCCAAATTAAAGGAATAATCGACGTTTAGGTGATGGACGGTCTTAATTTTGAGACGGCTCTGCCACAGCGGCTGATGTGTGTTGTCCTGAACTACCGCCGGTGTTTCGAAAGGGAGAGCGTGTGAATGTCGGTTGTCTCTTCTCTCTGCCAGCTCCTAAAACCTGTTCACCTGCCGCTTCGTCTGTGACGTCACACTGACCTGGTGCAACTTTGACCTCTAACCTTTTGTCTGTTCCCTCTTGTTCTCTCCGCCTCTGGCATGGTGTAGCACTGTACCACCACACGATCACACACACACACACACACACACACACAGTGTGTGTATGTATATATATATATGTATGTGTGTGTATATGGGCAGCACGGTGGCGCACGGGTTAGTGCGGTCGCCTCACAGCAAGAAGGTCCTGGGTTCGAGCCCCGGGGTAGTCCAACCTTGGGGGTCGTCCCGGGTCGTCCTCTGTGTGGAGTTTGCATGTTCTCCCCGTGTCTGTGTGGGTTTCCTCTGGGGGCTCCAGTTTCCTCCCACAGTCCAAAGACATGTAGGTCAGGTGAATTGGCCGTAGGTGTGAATGTGTGTGTGTGTGTGTGTGTGTGTGTGTGTGTGTGTGTGTTTGTGTGTGTGTGTGTGCCCTGTGATGGACTGGCGGCCTGTCCAGGGTGTTTCCCCATCTGCCGCCTGATGATTGCTGGGATAGGCTCCAGCATCCCGCAACCCCCAGTTGGGATAAGCGGTTTGGATAATGGATGGATGGATGGATGGATTGAGATATATATATATATATATATATATATATATATATATATATATATATATATATATATGCACGCACGCACATACACACACACACACACACACACACAAAGACACTCTTATCTGTAAGAGTTTAATGGGGTTCTGTATGTAACACTAGGTTGTGTTCATATGAGTTTTGACTGACAATAGATGAGCAGTTGTGTTCCCAGTAACATGTAATAACCAGTATCGACTAAACTGGAATGCTGTATTATTTGTGTGTATTTGATGTTGTTTGTGTGTCCGTTAATGTGTGGTTGTGACTGTGTTTCAGTGTGTTCTGTTGTTGTGTCATTTGTGTGCTGTGCTGTTTCACTCATTTCATGACCGTTTCTCCCTCTCTTTGACTATCTGTCCGTCGTTTCTCTCTGACCATCCCTCCATCACTCTTTCTGTCCTGTCCCACCACCACTCTCCTCCCCCCTTCTCCTTCCCTCTCCCCCACTTTCCTTTCATTTGGTTCTTCTCATCCCATCCTGTTTTTTTTTTTTTTGCCTCTCCTTTCCCATCTTCTCATCGCATCTCCTTTTTGTTCCTCCTCTCTCTCCTCCTGTCGTCCCCTCCTGTCGGCTTCTCATCTCTCCTCTTCTCCCCCCCCTGTCCTTCCCCAGAGGACAGTAGTGTTAAATACCTGATGGTCCCTAAACCCGTAGACGGCTTTAACCTGCTCAGGGTGAAGGGGAAGGGGCTCAAACGCAAGGTCTTCCATGCTAGCTGTGAATGGTACGCCCCAAAGCTGCAGGCGCACACTTGACCTCTGACCCGCTGGAGGAATGACGATGGCACCTACACACACACAGACACACACACACCCGACATCCCTGCTTTATTTTCAGTTTTATTGTTATTGAGTAGAACAACCAAGGCGGCCATTTTGACGGTTTTGGATTTTCAAAGTTTAATAACTTTGTGAAGAAAAAAAGAGATACAGCCCTGCCGCTCGCTGAACGCTCCTAAAATTGCGTATATTTGCATTAAAATGAGTTTTAGATCAATCGCTCAAAAATAAAAAAAAAAGGTATGATAAGATCTACCTAAAACAACCACGAGCGGTCAAAAAGACCGCTTGTAATTTGCGCGTGATCGTGTGCGTCGTGTCACTATTTGTGACGCGTGTTGGTCGCATCGTTTCCTTCGCGACGCCTTCTCCAGCGCAGAGTAAGAGTCTAGACTTGATTTCTGATTATTCCCGACATGTCTGGGTACCGCCACCGCTTCACACGCACCATGACCGCCGCCGAGGCGTTGCAGCATTTACAGGCGTTGGACAGCGGCCATTTTAAATTGTTTGAAAAATCATATTATGGCGCCCGCGGTGGTGTAGCGGTCTAAGCGTCGGCTTTGTGTCGATGCAGTTGCCCACTGGGGACCGGGGTTCGCGCCCCGGTCTCGTCAGATCCGACTGTGGCCGGATTCGATGGAGCAGCATAATTGGCAACGCTGTCTTCGGGAGGGGAAAATCAGAAATAAAAGAAAAAAGAAAAATAATATTATAGTTGTTAAAATGTTCATTTTGGTGTCAGTCAGTTGCATAACAGACATACTGACATATGCAATGCATTAATATCTCAACTGGGTATTTCTCTGCACAGAATATAGAGTTTAAAAACCGGCGGTCATGTCGACGGCCCTGGTCGTTCCAGGTAGGAGTGGAATCCCGGTCGTTCTGGTGATACTGGATGGATGGGTGTTACTGGGTTTGTTTTGGGATGTTAGAACATTTGTTTTCTCTGCTGCTTCACTTTAGGTAGTGTTAATGGTAAACTCTTATCTTAGCTAATTTGGAAGATCTGAAAAAGATCTGGATCCCGGGTGGGATTGTGTGATTGGCAGGAGATACTTAAGAATAGGAAGGCCCAGTAATTCACCCCCTTTAAACTTCCCTGCCTGGGAAACTAAACCAAAACTTTGGCATCTTGCGTGACATCGCCTGACACAGTGCCCATTAAGAGGTGGTTCATTATGGAGCAGATCAGATTATTTTAGGGTGGGGGGGGTATTACATTTTCTTATTTGTTTTCATTGAGCTAGAACCAAATCTAAGACATTCGTCATTTTTCTTGTTGTCATTGACTACATTTGTATGCAACATTTCAATATTACCTCATTGGGAGGGCGGCACAGTGGTTAGCGGGTCACCTCACAGCAAGAAGGTCCTGGGTTCGAGCCCCGGGGTAGTTCAACCTTGGGGGTCGTCCCGGGTCATCCTCTGTGTGGAGTTTGCATGTTCTCCCCATGTCTGCGTGGGTTTCCTCCGGGGCTCTGGTTTCCTCCCACAGTCCAAAGACATGTAGGTCAGGTGAATCGGCCGTACTAAATTGCCCCTAGGTGTGTGTGTGTGTGTGGGGGGGAGGGGACTGTGATGGACTGGCGGCCTGTCCAGGGTGTCTCCCCACCTGCCGCCCAGTGACTGCTGGGATAGGCTCCAGCATCCCCGCGACCCTGAGTATGGTAAGCGGTGTGGATAATGGATGGGTTTGTTTTTGTAATTTCTCTTCTCCAGCTCTCAGAGCAGATGCATTATTGTCAGCCGTTGGTTAAACCACACATATCAAATCATCCTTTATAGTTTGTCCCTGAAGTGTCAGATTTACTCTGCGTATGACTGAAATGGAGTTACAGAAGCTCAAACAAGCAGAATAATTTAAATTTTTAACTTGGTCCTAAAGCAGAAATCAGTATTTGAGTGAAAATAATTTCCTCTGTCTCCATGTCCTGAGTCTGTGACTGGATGGAGCTATCGCCATAAGTTTTACCAGCTGCCTCTTCAAATTTGGTTTTAAAGTACCTAAATTAAATCCTTCTAGCGTTGGTTTACTATGGATATGCATCGGCGGCTCTCTAAAATGCCGGTTTAGAGTCTCCAACTGTCTCCAGCTGTGCCAGATGATGTCATGGGCCTGTTGGAGTGTGCAAGACGCCATGTTCAACCTGTTTTGGTACCTTTTCATTTGGGTGCCTCCATATGGGGCCGGTTGGTGTTAGATGGTTGAGATGGTTGGATAGCTATGAATAGATAAATAGATCTAATTTACCTCCGGAGCTTGTTAAGCAGTAGTTATCAGGTTGTGGTTGTCTAATTTTACCAACTTTTCATGTAATCTTTGACATTTTTGGAGTATTTTTGGTTGCCGGTGTGGTCAGTGTCTTCATCACAGACACTTGGTCTGGATGGCTGTTTATCTGTGGCCTGTGTGCCCCCCCCCCCCAAAAAAAATCATCTTGTACAACCTATAAATCCTGGGGTTTTTCCCTCCGCCCGCCTTATTCCCCGCCTGTGATGGGGGGGGGGGTAGCTAGATGTGTTTTAGTTTGTGACGCCCACCTGACTTTCCCGAGGAGCCCAAACGACCCCGGCATTCAGTTTAAAGGAAACGTCTTTAACCGTGTGGAGTTAATCGAGGAGTGCAGGTCTCCGTAAACAGCCAGAGTAGACTGAAGCCAAATGGATCATTTAATATTGCTACTGCTGGTCTCTCTGTCTGCCTGTCTGTCTCTCTAGGTCTCTGCTTTCTGTTAGCTGTCCTTACGAATCTGTGAGAAGCTATCTTAATGTCTGTCTGTCTGAGTCTGCCTATCAGTCTGTCTGTCTGTCTATCAGTCTGTCTATCAGTCTGTCTCTGTCTGTCTGAGTCTGTGTCTGTCTGTCTATCAGTCTGTCTCTGTCTGTCTGTCTCTGTCTGTCTGAGTCTGCCTATCAGTCTGTCTCTGTCTGTCTGAGTCTGTCTATCAGTCTGTCTATCAGTCTGCCTATCAGTCTGTCTCTGTCTGTCTGAGTCTGTGTCTGTCTGTCTGTCTATCAGTCTGTCTATCAGTCTGTCTCTGTCTGTCTGAGTCTGTGTCTGTCTGTCTATCAGTCTGTCTCTGTCTGTCTGTCTCTGTCTGTCTGAGTCTGCCTATCAGTCTGTCTCTGTCTGTCTATCAGTCTGTCTATCAGTCTGTCTCTGTCTGTCTGAGTCTGTGTCTGTCTGTCTATCAGTCTGTCTATCAGTCTGTCTATCAGTCTGTCTCTGTCTGTCTGAGTCTGTGTCTGTCTGTCTATCAGTCTGTCTATCAGTCTGTCTATCAGTCTGTCTCTGTCTGTCTGAGTCTGTCTGTGTCTGTCTAGCTGTCCGCCTCTCCGTGTGTCTGTGTGTATGTCCCCTCTGTACACCGTAGGTGTCTGGCTGTAACGTTTGGATTGTGCCTTTTATCATCTCCCTCCTCGCCCTCCTATCACTCCCTCTCTACCTCCCCCTTCCCCTCCCCCCTCCTCCACTGTACTCCCCTCTCCTGACCTTTGACTTCTCCTCCTCCTCTCTGCCCCTTTCTTCCTCACCTAACCCCTCCCGATTCTACCTCCTTCAACTCTCTAACCACCCACCCCACCCCACCACCACCGCCCCCTCCCAATACCCCTGCTCCCCCCAGGCTCCTGCCTAGAGATTCTTCGGGGAGAAAGCCCAGCTCTGGGGGAGGCAGGGAGCGACTCAGCGTCGCCTATGTCTCCTCGGACTAGCAAGAGCCGCATGTCCATGAAGCTACGACGCTCCTCCGGATCAGCCAATAAAACCTGAACTCCCTGGTTTCCATCGACCAATGAGAACTCACTTCCTGGTTATATTAGCCAATGAGAGCTGCCCCTCTTGCTACATTAGTCATTCAGGACTAGCTTTCCTCTTCCACAATCATGTAAGACATGACTCAACTGCTCGGACTGGCCAAGAACTTTTTTCTTTTGGTTCACATTACCCAATAAGACTTTCCTTGGGCACATATCATATGAAAATGTAATCATGTGACCCTCTGTTGGTTGCGTTCATAGTTGAGTTGGTATTAAACAGATGTTGGAGTACGCAGAATACATTACAGCGGTTGTCCTGTATTGAGGGCCATTACCTACAGACTGATTATGAAATGGATTTTTGTTTTATCGCATTTAACTTTGTTGTTGGTTCTAGCTCAGTAACTTATCTGTTGAAAACTAATTGTTCTGGCTGAGTCTCTTCAGTTATTTATTTATGGTGAGATGTTTTGTATATGTCAGTGGAAAACTGAATGGGGATTTTCTCAGGAACGAACGCAGCCAGCGGGGGTGCCAGTGATCACTTCTTTTTCTTTTTCTTTTTTTTTTTAGCCTGTACGACTTCGTCACCCTCCACCTAGCCAATGACAATGGACTTCCTGCCCAGCTCAGCCAGTTAGGTTAGATCACCCTCCTGCTCCTCCTGTCTCCAGCATGCGGCCCTTTTAATTGGTCACTTACCTTTTACCGCACAGGGCGCCGCTTTGATGCAGACTTGAATACACACATTCAAACACATAGAAAGGTCTATTCTTTTTTTTATTCTACTGTACTGTACAATACTATACTGTACATCCGCTCATATTGACCCGGCAAGGTTACCGAGAGCTATCGCTGCACAATTTCAGCTCAGCACACCACCCTCGCTTTGGCCCAGTATGGTTTTGCTGTAAAGTGGGGAACCAATATGAGAGTGGTTAAGACTGATCGAATACAGTTATGTACATTTTAATCTAAACTTATCATCATTTGCATGACCCAGGTTACTACCAAGAAGCACAGAAACCGGTCGAGCTATTTCTGTACGTGCATCTCAGTGCCATATTAGACTGTCAAAGACAGCCGATAAACCAGTATAATCGGTTTCAAAACATGCCTCAGCAGAGAGCACGCTAACCAGTGTAATGCCATAAGGGATTTGGCACGGAAACCAATCCAGCCCGTTCTGCAAGACGCTGAACTGTGCCACGGTGTACCCTGTGGGCCGTGTGTGTGTTTGTGTTTTACTCGGCTATGTCTTCAGAAGGCACAAAACGCCAAACAAGCGGCAGATTTGGCACCGACCGGGAGTGGACAGCGGGCACTTCTTAGCTCTGTTGTGTTGGCTGTGAAAGTGGCTGTGAGGAACGTGTATATTTATATTTGTACTATAGTTTGTCTGTACAGACAAAACCTCAGTTTTGATATTAAAAGTGACACAAACACTTTCATAGAGTGTAACCGTTCCCCTATAGTGTCATGGAGAAAAAAAGGCTTGTTAAACCTCTATTGTTATTATTATTATTATTATTGTGCACCATTGTGTCCCTGGTAGTCTGATGTGGCGTACTGAGCAATGGCGTCGTTCCATTTCTCGACAAACAAACAAACCTGAACAAAAAGGTGAGCACATGTTGCATAAAAAGTAAAGTATTGCTACACTCCTTGGTTTTTCAAGTTGTAAAATATGGAAAGAGGTGTTTCTGAATATAAAGTTCATTATTAACTATTTTCTTTCACTCTTTTGTAATTTCCTGTTTGTGTTTTTTTTTTAATTAGCTGAATTAGCAAGAATATCGCTGTGTTTTTAGGTTGTTGTCCGTCTGTTTTGATGATGCGTTCTGTGGAACCACAGTGTTCAGTCTTCTGGGTATATAGATACATAACCTCTATATCTATAGATATTCCTATATATAGATATATAGATAGATATAGAGGCTATGTATCTATATATACATAGCCTCTATATCTTTAGATATATATTCAGTAGATACATGCATATCTGTATTGTGTAATATGTACAGTGTGAAGAAGCTAGCTGTGTATATACTCCTATGTGAAAATAGCTGCCAAAAACAAGACAAAGGTTTAACCTCAGACCACAACCACTAAAGGTGGGTAAACACTACGAGACTGCTTCGGCGCTTCTTCATTTGCGGACAGTCAGGACTTGGCTGATTCGGCTCCTGGGGAAGCTTGTAGGGAAGATCAGGACTTGGCTGATTCGGCTCCTGGGGAAGCTTGTAGGGAAGATCAGGACTTGGCTGATTCAGCTCCTGGGGAAGCGTGTACGGAAGATCAAGACTTGTCTGATTCGGCTCCAGGGCAAGTGTGTAGGGAAGATCAGGACTTGGCTGATTCGGCTCCTGGGGAAGCGTGTAGGGAAGATCAGGACTTGGCTGATTTGGCTCCAGGGGAAGCTTGTAGGGAAGATCAGGACTTGGCTGATTCGGCTGCAGGGGAAGCTTGTAGGGAAGATCAGGACTTGGCTGATTCGGCTCCTGGGGAAGTGTGTAGGGAAGATCAGGACTTGGCTGATTCGGCTCCTGGGGAAGCGTGTAGGGAAGATCAGGACTTGGCTGATTCGGCTCCAGGGGAAGCGTGTAGGGAAGATCAGGACTTGGCTGATTCGGCTCCAGTGGAAGCGTGTAGGGAAGATCAGGACTTGTCTGATTCGGCTCCAGGGGAAGTGTGTAGGGAAGATCAGGACTTGGCTGATTCGGCTCCAGGGGAAGCTTGTAGGGAAGATCAAACTGTCATCAGGATTCCTCTTAACTGCTGGCGCAGAACGGCCATCTCCATTTGGCCGCCCAGCTCCCCTGATCAGGACGGCGTGGGAGAACGTTAGGTTGCGTCATCATCTGGGATCCTGTGGCTTTGTGCGTCCATCTGACCTCTGACTCGACAGAGAAACAGACCGGGCTTCACCTGTCAGTCAGCCAACCTAACAACACGTCAGTGTGTAAAGCTTGTTGGGTGTATGAGCTTCAAGTCGCTTTATCTGCTGTCTGGGAGGTGTGACCCTTGGAGACCTGCAAGTTTTCATCCACTGAGTTCCCGTTCGTTCCTCAGCAGGAACTCTTCTTCCTGTGTTTTTCCACCCCATCTTCAACTTCCACCGTGTTCGCTTCAGCCTCCCGACATGCAACTCCCAAGTCTCTAAAGCCATTTGTCAGGCGGAAGAGTGGGGCAGTTGGCCGGAGGAAAAAGGGGGGGGGGGAGTAGGCCCTCTGGCGTAATTCGTATCTTACCTTCATCACCTCCCATCATCGTCATCGTCGTCGTTGGTTCTCAGCCGGGAGAGACGTCACTCTTTTCCTGTTCGTCTGGGGGAGCAGAAGAAAAGTGGCACCAAGCTGGAGAGAGTGGCAGACGAAGGGAGGAAGACGGACTGCAGGGAGGGGAAAGGTGTTTCATGATGCCAAAGAGAGAGAGAGAGAGAAACGGGGAAGGACAACCTTTCCACGTTTTATTTTTATAGCCGTTGTCCGTGGACTTGTCCCCACCGGGTCTGGACGCGCGCGCGGGGGGGGGGAGGGGGGGTCTGTGTGTATCTGTTAGCAGGTCAGCATCCTGTCGTACGCTGCTCACACACGCTGCATGACCTTTACCGTCTCTTTCCCGCTCGCCCCGTCAGCCTGTCAATCAAACTACTACGTCACTGCATGCGCCACAACAGCCCAAAACTGCAAAAAAAGAAGCACCGCTCGGTACCCGGTCAGGACGAGACCCGGGTTTCTGGTCTGTCTGGCGGTTTTGCAGAACTTGAGTGGTTGCTGTTGTTTTTAGTCTTCATTTCAGGGTGTCGGTTTTTTCCTTTTGCTGCAGATTTATACACATACAAAGCCTCCCCGTCAGCTTCCAACAGGGAGCGTTTATCTTTTCTTGTTCAGCGCAGCCATGAACACGTCCCTGGTAATGGAAAGTAATTGAAAATGTGGATATTACACACTCTGTATTGTCAAGTTTCGGATTCCATGTGGCGATGATGATGATGATGATGATGATGATGATGATCTGATGTATTACACAGCTGTATTTTCCGTTACACCACACTGGGGGTTTTTTTTTTGTTTTGGTTTTTTGTGAATTTTCTTTTGCAGCCATAGCTTCTCTATAGAGAAGAGAGGGATGGTAAAATGGCAAATATTTTTAATTATGTCCCCACATTGACGGATAATGAGGTCGAATTCATGTTATTTCATCTGTGTGTGTGTGGGGGGGGGGGTTAATCAAGGTCAGTTGAGATTTAATTTGTCCCCTTTAAGTTATTTTTAATATTGTGATCATTTGCTTTATGAATGAGCGTGTCAGTAGTGTTTGAGGCTGAAGCGTTGCAAAGCGAATCTGTTTTCAGTTTCATCACAGGAGCGATATGAACACGCTGCAGCCCCCCAGCCCCACAGCCCCCCAGCCCCCCCTCCCCCACAGCGTTACGGGAACGGCTCGGATTGTTTTGTAAGTCTGTTTCTATTTCGTCCTCGCCGCTCAGGCAGCACAGAGGTGGGTTTCATTATCCCAGCCATCCACGCGTCTCCTCACCGGCACGCAGCGCCGGCTGGAGCCCAGTACCAAGCCCAGTACCAATTCAGTACCAAGCCCAGTACCAAGCCCAGTACCAAGCCCAGTACCAAACTCAGTACCAAGCCCAGTACCAAACTCGGTACCAAGCGCAGTACCAAGCCCAGTACCAAGTCCAGTACTAACTCAGTACCAAACTCAGTACCAAGCCCAGTACCAAACTCAGTACCAAGCCCAGTACCAAACTCAGTACCAAGCCCAGTACCAATTCAGTATCAAGCCCAGTACCAAACTCAGTACCAAGCCCAGTACCAAACACATTACCAAGCCCAGTACCAAGCCACCAGCCTTGCTGTTCCACGCAAGAAGAAGAAAACCACCGCACGGCGCAGCTGACATGATTTATGAAATTTAGAAATGTACATGGTGTGTGTATGTGTGTGTGTGTGTGTGTGTGTGTGTGTGTGTGTGTGTGTGTGTGTGTGTGTGTGTGTTTTGCTGCATCCCTCTCGGTGTGTGCTGGGCTGTGCTGTGCTGGGCTGGGCTGTGTCGTGGTGGAGTGACTCCTGCTGGTCATGTGTTGTATGAAGTAACATGGCATGCAGGATGTGACTGGAGCCCACTAGAAAAACCACTGTTGGGTTTTAAAATGACCTCTAAAACTCACCAAGACCATAGCGTGTCATGCTGGCTTCGTCTGAACCTGCCAGTGTCTTTTATTATTATTATTATTATATATATGTGTGTGTGTGTGTGTGTGTGTGTGTGCGTGTGCGTGTGCGTGTGTGTGTGTGTGTGTGTGTGTGTCGGCCTGTCCAGGGTGTCTCCCCACCTGCCGCCCAATGACTGCTGGGACAGGCTCCAGCGTCCGCGCGACCCTGAGAGCAGGATAAGCGGTTTGAGTGATGGATGGATGGATGGAAGGATGGATGGAGGGATGGATGGATGGATGGATGGATGGATGGATGGAGGGTTTGCCCTTGTTAGTTGTGCTGAGGTCTAGATGGCGCTGCGTGTCCACTGCGGAGGAACGGATGGATGACGGAACAGGAAAACCTGTCTGTGTACCACACCAGGGCCGAGTATACACACTCTGAAGTGTTTGTCTGAAGCGGCCTCACCGTGTCCGGGGGCCCCGGTCCTGAAGCTGGTCTGGCCTCTGCCACCTCCACCCGAGCACGTCCACCTCCCACATAGTCGAGCCGTGTCTCGTTCTGCTTCTCCTGAGGCCTCGGCCTGCCCATCTACTGTGAATACTCCCCCGTTAGCCCCCCCCCGAATATATATATATATATGTGTGTATATATATATACACATATATACACACATGTGTATATATACACATATATATGTATATATATATATATGTGTGTGTATATATGTATATATACATATATATACATATATGTGTATATATACATATATGTGTATATATACGTGTGTATATATGTATATATATGTGTGTGTATATATGTATATATACACACATATATATATATGTGTGTGTATATACATATATATGTATGTATATATATATGTATATATATATATATGTGTGTGTGTGTGTATACACATATATGTATATATACATATATATGTATGTATATATGTATATATGTGTATAAAGGGGGCGTTATCTCAGCTGGTAAATGAGATGATCGTCCGTGAAACTCCAGGATGTGACCACGCGGTGTCTTCGCAAACTGCGCTAAGTGGGGCAGGCGAGCTGGTGTGGGTGCGTGAAGTCCTGCACGGGGCACGCGTCATCTGCACGGGGTCGTAGCGCGTTCGAGTCCGCGGGTCTGTGTGGGACCAAGCTGGTGTTTGCAACCACTGACCGCACATACTGCGCTAACATCCGCTCACTACTGACTGCACGTGTTGACCGTCTCACGCACACACGCACACACACACACACGCCAATGTTACTGTCGTATGTGTACTTGTATAATGACTATTTCGGAGGGGGGGAGGGGGAGGGGGGGCTGGATGGATGTGCGGTGATGGAAACTGACGATAATAAAAGAGATGTTACCACTGACGGCGGGGTTGACTGGTTTATTGGGAGGGCGGCTGAGTTCCCCACTCGGTGTGTTAACTGGTGGTGGTGGTGGTGGTGAGTCGGGAGGAGCCGGCAGCACGGTGTGTGTGTGTGTGTGTGTGATGGCGTGGGCTCCTTCCCAGCATGGGAGGACCAGCGATGTATGGACACACTGTGCAGCTTCCGGGTCGCCCCTGGCAGGGGTCTCTTCATGGCTCTCAGAGGAATCTTTTTTGTTTTTTTTCCTGAAAGTTTCCCCCCTTTTTTTTTCTCCCCACTCTTCCGAGCCGTCCCGGTCGTTGCTTCACCCCCTCTGCCGACACAGTCTCACACCCCCAACTCGTCACATACCCGGGGAGGGCTGCGGACTACCACGTGCCTCCTCCCATATTTGTGGGGTCGCCAGCCGCTTCGTTTCACCTGACAGCGAGGAGTTTCGCCAGGGGGACGGAGCGCGTGCGGATCACGCTATCTCCCCCTGAACAGGCACCCCCCCCCCCCCGACCGACCAGAGGAGGCGCTAGTGCAGCGACCAGGACACACACCCGCATCCAGCTTCCCACCCAGCCGGAGGCAACACGGGGATTCGAACCGACGATCCTCGTGTTGGTAGGCAACGGACTAGACCGCTACGCTACCCGGACGGCCCTCTGAGAGGAGTCTAAAGGAGACTGCACGCTCGTGCCGAGGCGCTGCCCCCACATGGTACGCTCACGTGCAAGCACGATGAGCCAGTAATTAGATTTTTGTATTTGTTCCAAACAAATCAACTACATGTTGATCCTAACCACCTAAATGTGCGTGCGTGCGCGCGCGCGTGCGAACGCCTCCCTTAATCAGCAGCGGGATGAGATGAGGGGGCAGCAGTCCGG
The DNA here is from genome assembly GCF_029633865.1 of Lampris incognitus. Lineage (NCBI taxonomy): Eukaryota > Metazoa > Chordata > Actinopteri > Lampriformes > Lampridae > Lampris > Lampris incognitus. The sequence goes on from NC_079226.1 coordinate 11,227,968, forward strand.
GGCGGCTCGTTGCGTCGTGTTAAATGTTCGTCGAGGCTGATCCGGAACGGAGTCCACGTCCGGCTTCAGACACGTCAAAATACAACGGGCTTCGTTCAACTGCGGCGTCACGCCCGGGGCCTCAACACACTGCTGTGTGCGCGTGCGGCCCTGCAGCACCGACCTGCAGGTTCTACTGGACTGTTGTGTAGTTTTGTCCGCCCCCCAACTTGTTTCTGAACCCTTCACGACTCGACACCTGTTTTTCAGTGGCGGCTGCTGCTAAAAAAATTTTGGGGGAGGCGAAATTTAGAGGGGGTCTGGAGGGGGGTCTGGAGTCGCTTAAGGAGGAGGGAGAAAAGAAAGAGAGGGAGAGGGAGGGAGGGAGGAACAGACCTGCAGGTTCTATTGGACTGTTGTGTAAAGGTTTGCCCCCCCCCCAACTTGTTTCTGAACCCTTCACGACTCGACACCTGTTTTTCAGTGGCGGCTGCTGCTAAAAAAAATTGGGGGGGGGGGCGAAATTTACCTTGGCGCAGCACACCTGACAGCTGCTTTAATGTGCACACAGGGTTACTAAGAAGGACAATGTAGCCTATAGATGTTATCAGGGTTCGAAGGCGGTGGATGATTGACAGTCGAGACGAGGCGTGGGGGGGGGTGAACATGATTGACAGCCACGAGAATTGTCCAATCACATTAGATCCACAAAAAAAACCCCAACAACATTAAAACAATACCAATTGGCTGCCAATAAAAGTGGGCGTGTCCGGGGCGCGCATGGACCATCTGAAGGAACCAATCAGAACAGCCGCCTCGGGTCACCCGCTCGCCACAAGTTTGAGAGCTTACGTTTGGCCGGCGCCCCTCAGTATGTGTATTCAGACAGAAACCAAGCAAACACCATTTGGGAACCAGTATTTAATGCTGCTGACAGACTGAAAAACACGTTTATTTCAGAATTATTTGCATTGTACAACTAAATCATAATTCACATGTTGATTTTCATCTCGTGATGTTTGAGGGGGGGGGGCGGCGCCCCAGCGCCCCGTACTGGCCTGCCTGCCAGTCGCCACCGCGGTTCTCAGAATAAAGGAAACGGGTGTGCGGGGTGTTGGGGTTTATTCCTGGGGAGGTTGGAGGGGAACCGGGAAGAGAAGGCGTCTCGCTTTTTCAACACAAATTACAGACGTGCCTTCACTCGCCGCGGTCTTAATAAACAGTCTCCGGGTCTGCGTCCCACTAAGGCAACAACAACAACAAAAAAAGAAGAAGAAGAAGAAGACAGTTATGTTTTTATAGTGACGAGGAGTTTAATATTTCGTGCTCAGCTGACTCCTGCAGGTGGTTTAAGCCGATAGGAAGTTCATGTCCTCGCCGTGACTGGAGACACGGCAGCTTCTGAGCTCAGCAGCAGCTTTCTGAGCTCAGCAGCAGGTTTCTGAGCTCAGTAGCAGGTTTCTGAGCTCAGCAGCAGCTTTCTGAGCTCAGCAGCAGCTTTCTGAGCTCAGTAGCAGCTTTCTGAGCTCAGCAGCAGGTTTCTGAGCTCAGCATCAGGTTTCTGAGCTCAGTAGCAGGTTTCTGAGCTCAGCAGCAGGTTTCTGAGCTCAGTAGCAGGTTTCTGAACTCAGCGGCAGGTTTCTGAGCTCAGCAGCAGGTTTCTGAGCTCAGCGGCAGGTTTCTGAGCTCAGCAGCAGGTTTCTGAGCTCAGCGGCAGGTTTCTGAGCTCAGTAGCAGGTTTCTGAGCTCAGCGGCAGGTTTCTGAGCTCAGCAGCAGGTTTCTGAGCTCAGTAGCAGGTTTCTGAGCTCAGTAGCAGGTTTCTGAGCTCAGCGGCAGGTTTCTGAGCT
>NC_079226.1:11234794-11244907 GCF_029633865.1 Lampris incognitus
TGTGTGTGTGTGTGTGTGTGTGTGTGTGTGTGTGTGTGTGTGTGTGTGTGTGTGTGTGTGTGTGTGTGTGTGTGTGTGTACGTGCTCAGAGGGACTATTCATACCGCCCCTCCCACCAGAAGCTGGTGTGGCTGATAAGAGATGGGAGAGAGACTCATCCATCCATCCATTCATTCCCCCGGGGGAGGACAGTCCCTCCACCCGGTCCAAGTGCTCTATAGCCCGGCCAGGAGATTCGAGCCAGCCCCGCTGGAAATCAATCAAGGAGGATGAGCGTGAGAACGGGCTTTAGGGGTCGGCCGCATGGGGAATAGAAATGAGATGGGTGGATGTGATGGGGTTGTTGGTTATTATGAGAGGCCCCAACTGTTTCACAATACCGTAGAAAAAAAACGTTTTGTCGGTATCTTCACCCCCATATCTAAGAATTGACAATTTTGGCCTTTTCTGAAATGAATTTGGGCTTACGTTTTTTTGTTTTTTTTAAAATGATTAACTTTAAAAAAAAAATGTTTTGAAACCGGTTATTTTCTTGCCCGGTGCGGGATTCGATACGAGGTGTACTAGCACCACAAGGCGACATCGCTAACCGCTCGGCTAAAAGGTCAGACCCGTTAGCTAGGGGCTAACGTGTCTTATTAGTGTAACCCGCACTTTGCGTTCGGCCGTCGTCTCCCTACACGCCCTGGGCCTCTGCGTTGTATTTGTTGTGGTATGATGTTTGCGTGGAAAAGGAAGGAGGCGGAGGCTTGGGATCGTGGCTGAGACCCGGACACTTTATTGGCACTCGCTTGCACTTCACCTCATCATACTCACAGCTTCCGGCAGAAGAAACAAAAAAACATTTTTCTTTCTCAATAAAATTAAAATAAAAAGTGCAAATGTGCAAATAAACACATCTCATATCAAAATGCTACCTTACGGCAAAACAAAAGCAAATTTCATCCATTATAAATTAAATAAGGCACTTATTACCCATAAAATTAAACAAAAACACCATGGATAATCTGCTCAAATAATACTGCATCCTGCGTTATATGCCATGCTAATGCTCAGCAGGCTAGCCAACACTTTTTGTCACGTTTCTCTTACCAAATACAATGTTCGACATCAAACTTTAATTAGGTTATAAGCAAACCTGTCTATTAACACCACAGAATAAACAGTTAGACAATATGTGCGATATAAATCAATATTTTTATGATAATGCAGACCGCCAGCAACACTGCTTCCGGCAGAAGAAACAAAAACATTTGATCGACGTAGCCTTTTGCCCGGGACAAGAACTAGGGGTACGGTGTTGCAAGAGGGACAAACATCGCCATTTGCGGCATTCCCAGGGGAACATACAGCGTAACAGTGCCACCCTGTGGCGGATTTACGTTACTACCTTACATCTACCCCTTCTTTAATTGATGGCGTCCCAGCCATCAGACCAAACAAAACAAAACAAAACAAATAAAACTTATGAGCATTAACATTAAAACAGATCACACTGAAAGTGACGTATTAATACCATGAGTTGCATACGAAATGTAGATGTGTAAATGCAATCAAAGTAAATAAACCATTAATAAAAACTTGTTTGTTTGTTTTTTTCCGTGGATTATACGTGCCCTGCTGCTCTCTCTGCTATGGCCCTCTGCCACAATGTCCAGCCCCTCTCTATCTTCTGCTGTTCCTCTTTTGATCTCACCACCTGTGACTCGTAAGACAGTTTCTTTGGGGGACGTCGAGTTCTCTGTGGGTTCCTCCTCAGGCTGGGGCCATCAAGTGCGTTGGTGTCACTGACATTTATGTCCTCTTTCCCCCTTGACTCACTTTTTAGGCTTCCTCCCCCATTACCTCCATGCCATCCACCTCCCAGTCCCCCACGTCAGACTCAACTCCTGCACTTGTTGCTGCACCAGCCCGCTCCACCGGAAGAAACATACACTGTCTAAGAAGGTTGCGGTGAACCACTCTCTCTTTTTCACCATCCTCTGTTCGGACCACATACACAGGTATACTGGGTTGTTTCTTCACCACAATGTATGGGCGTGACTCCCATCTGTCTCCCAGTTTCTGCCGTCCCTCCACATGACATATTTTGACCAAGACTCTGTCCCCTGGGCTGAAACCTTGACTCTTTGCCTTTTGATCATAGTACCTTTTCTGCTGCTCTTTTGCATGTCGTGAGGCCTGGTTAGCCTGAGTATAAGCTTCTGACAGACAGTCATGCAGGGTCTGGACATATTCACTATACTCACATGGCTCTTTGGTGGTAGAAAGCCCAAAAATCAGGTCGACTGGGAGTCGTGGATGTCTACCAAACATTAGGTAATATGGTGTGTACCCAGTAGAGTCATGTTTGGTGCAGTTATAAGCATGTGTCATTGCATCCACATACTCATGCCAGCGAGGTTTCAGGTGAGGCTCTAGTGTCCCCAGCATGTCCATGAGAGTCCGGTTGAACCTTTCGGTGGTGCCATTACCCTGGGGGTGATAGGGGGTTGTGTGTGTCTTAGTGACACCAGTACACTTACACAGCTCTTTCACCACAGCACTTTCAAAATTACGCCCCTGGTCTGCATGTAGTTTTGCTGGGAATCCAAACCGACAGAAAAAGTTCTTCCACAGTACCTTCGCCACTGTACAGGCTTTTTGGTCTTTAGTGGGATAGGCCTGGGCGTACCGGGAGAAGTGGTCAGTAACAATAAGCACATTTTCTATGCCTCCCTTTGATTTCTCCAGAGTCAGAAAGTCTACACACACAAGTTCCATAGGAGCGCTGCTGTGAATACTGACCAGGGGAGCCCTGAGGCCTGCAGTTGGAGTCTTTCTGAGGCAGCACCTTTCACACTGCTCACACCAAGCCTTGATTTCCTGGAACATCTTAGGCCAGTAAAATCTCTCCCTTATCATCTGCAGCGTTCTCTCAAACCCTAAATGCCCTGAGTCATCATGAAGTGCAGTCTTGACGGATGTGTGAAATCTCTCTGGTAGTACCAGCTGCTCTACTAGTCCCCTTTGACAGTCTTGGACCTGACGATACATTATTCCATCCCTTACTAATAACCTCCGCCACTCTTTTAAGAGAAGGCAAACCTGCCTGCCACCACCAATCCTCTCGCTGCGGCTCGGTTTTTGGTTCACACTTTTAAAGTGCAAAACAGGACCGATTACAGGATCCTCTTTTTGCCCTGCACGAATCTCCTGTTTTGTCAATGCAGGTAGAGAGTCCATCCCCACATCTTGATGGGATTCACCGAGCGTGTGTGACAGAGGTTCTTGATGCTCAGGTCCCTCTGAAGCGGAGCTCTCCAGTTGTTGGGGAGATTGTTCTTCTACACACCTTTGTACTTTGGCTGATACAAGCTGAGGGCAGGTTTGCAGGACTTGGGTGACCTCCTGGTTAGACAGCCGGGAGAGGGCATCAGCGTTCGCATTATTCTGTCCCCTTCGATACTGCACATCAAAATCAAATGCTGACAGCCGAGACACCCACCGCTGACCTGTAGCATCCAATTTTGCAGACGACATGACATACTTGAGGGGGTTATTGTCTGTCTGGACTGAGAACTTGCGCCCATATAGATGGTCATAGAACTTGTCGGCCACTGCCCATTTCAGAGCGAGGAACTCTAGTTTGTGTGCAGGATACCTCGTCTGTGCTGGGCTCAAGCCTCTGCTGCCATAAGCTATGACTCTCTGGACTCCGTCCTGAACTTGGGCTAATACAGCACCAAGCCCCTCCCCCGAGGCGTCAGTCTGGAGCAGAAAGGGTAGGCTGTAGTATGGATAGCCTAACACTGGAGCAGTTGTCAATCTTTCTCTCAGTGACTGAAAAGCCTCCTTGAAATGCTGCGTTGAGTGGGGCGTGGTGCTCTCCGCGGAGGTCGCAGGCTGGGGTTGGTGAGTCCAGGGCGGACTGGGATCTGGGAGCACCGCTCGACATACTCGGGCTATATGCCCTTGCTTCCCACACCGGTAGCAAACAACACTGGAGCCCTGAGTAACTGTTCTGGGAGATGGTTGGGGCCTTAGTGCGGGTGCAGGGGTAGGTGCAGCAATTCTCAACTCAAGGTGAGCCAACTTGGTCATCTGTTCTTCTTGGCTAAGAGCTAATTTCTTGACCATATCTTTAAGCTCTGTCCACTCTGAAGTGTGTTTTGACCTCTCTGGCCTCATATTGGTATCACATTCTGATGTGACCTGCACCTGGGTGAGCGCTTTCTTTGTCTTGTGTTGTGACTGGAACTTCTGAGTCTCTTTTGCAAGGTTTCTAAGCTCTGCTTGCAGCTCCCGGAAACTCAAAAGCCTGGGCTTCATTTGTGCGATCCTTGCATACACCATCTCATCCATAAGCCCTCTTAGAAACTGTCGAGTGAGTTTACTATCACGATCAGGAAATTGCCTGCCCCCTCTCTGACTTTCCTCTACCGCTCTCAGTGTTGCCTCCAGAGCAATAGCATAAGAACAGGCAGACTCTCCGGACCCCTGGCTGCGCTCAAAGAAGTCGGCTAGTGGATCAAGTGAGCCTTGTGTGTCGCTGTATTCAGCCCTGAGCTCCTCATACGCCTTCTCTGGAGTCTGGTCGTGGGGGGGTGGGTTCAGGACTAGCTTCCTGGCCTCACCGCTCAGGTGTCGCACAACAGTCGAAAAGCGGAGGTGTGTGGGGAGCTCGATTGCCTCCAGAAGGTACTGCATATCACGAACCCAGTCTTCTACAAGTATTTTGCTGTCTGGATTGCCAGTGAAGATTTGGACATTTTTTACCTGATGAGTTTGCATGAACCCACCATATGCAGCTGGTGGAAGGGTTGTGTTGGCTGCGGCTCTGACGGCAGCATTCATTGGGGGCTCATACGGACGTGGGTGCATGTGCGGGGTGGTGGATGGGTGTGGTGGAGGGTGTTGTGGGAGTGTGTTGTGGTACATGACAGCTCGAGGGTCTGAGGCAGGGGCTGTGTGGTTAGGGGCTACATGTTGCACTGCTAGTGGGGTGGTCACCTCTTGGGGGTAGAGGGCAGCAGGCTGTGACATATGCAGCTGGGGGATTGATCCATGCTGCAAACTTTGAAGGGTCTGGCCAGTAGAAGAGGGGTAGCTCATAATGTTCATCATTGGTGGCATTTGAAAGCTTGGCATGAGGGCCTGGGGCACAGGGGGATTATATGCAGGACCAGTGTAGACCTGGGGTTTAGGCTCGGCAGCAGGGCTTTGGTAAGGAGGGGTGTCTGGGTGAGTCATGGTCGGCCGCTGTACAGTTTGCATTTCCGTGGAGGTGGGGCACGAGAGGCTGTGAATGGGCAAAGGGTGTGTGTGCTGGTTCACACTGGCTTGGGCCGGGGGATTAGGTTCCACTAATATCTGTACAGCTGGAAGGGATGCACTGGGCAGGTTGTAGTCTGGCCTGCTGTTTCGGTGGATTGGTTTGGCAGCTGGGCTGCTGTCAAAACATAGTGAGTGTGCTTGCATTGGAGCTCTAGAGGCTGGCAAGGTGGATGCATGAGCTGGAGTGGAGTAGTGAATAGGGTAAGGTGACAGTATTGGGGGTGGTGGAGTGAGTGGTGCACTTAGTCCTGGGTATGGGGGCTGCTGACTGCTGTGGTGGTCTTGAGGGAGGATCAGCTGTTGGGTGGTGGTGGGGCTAGTGAAGTAGTTGTTAAGCTTTGGCCTCACTGATTTCTGTTGATTTGCAGCACTGGTGGTTGTTACGCCCTTGCTTGAAAGGTGGGGTTGTGTCTGGGCTGGAGAGTCACAGTTGTGGCTAGCTGTGGGCATCGGGGGCAGTTGGGAACCCGGTGTGGCAGCAGAGGCACCTTCTTGCTTTGACTGATAATCTGCATAGTCACTGAACATTTTGATTTTTTTTTTCTAAATCACTATGACTGGTGTAACTGTTGGTGTTAAAACAGATGACTATTAATGATTCACTGTGTTCACAGAATAAGTTTAGCTGTGTATGCAAAATCTCCTTTTTTTCAGTAAATACATCAAAAAACAATAATCACTATCAACTCAAAACTCACATTAAACTTGAGTCAAAATCAGATGGTCAATACACAACCCTTAACCAAAACCAAAAAATTATGAATGATATATATCAGCATAATGTTAAACACAGTGTTCCTATAGCAGGATCTCACATAGCACACTTTTACACAACTCAAATAACAGTTAAGTTTATCGAAATATCATAAAAGTCCTCAAATGGATATAGCAAGCTTTCAACAGTCTTTAAAGGATATTTGAAGAGGTGAGTATCTTGCCAATGCTGCAGCACCGATGACAGTAGTTCAGTCCACCACACTGTCCAGTCACTGAAGGTAACGCAGTCCAATGCAGCAGCAAAGGCGAGGACGTGAGTCTCTGTATCTCCTTGGATCTCGAAGCACCACGATCCGGGTCACGGCACCATGATGTAACCCGCACTTTGCGTTCGGCCGTCGTCTCCCTACACGCCCTGGGACTCTGCGTTGTGTTTGTTGTAGTATGATGTTTGCGTGGAAAAGGAAGGAGGCGGAGGCTTGGGATCGTGGCTGAGACCCGGACACTTTATTGGCTACTCGCTTACACTTCACCTCATCATACTCATAGCTTCCGGCAGAAGAAACAAAAACATTTTTCTTTCTCAATAAAATTAAAATAAAAAGTGCAAATAAACACATCTCATATCAAAATGCTACCTTACGGCAAAACAAAAGCAAATTTCATCCATTATAAATTAAATAAGGGCACTTATTACCCATAAAATTAAACAAAAAAACCATGGATAATCTGCTCAAATAATACTGCATCCTGCGTTATATGCCATGCTAATGCTCAGCAGGCTAGCCAACACTTTTTGTCACATTTCTCTTACCAAATACAATGTTCGACATCAAACTTTAATTAGGCTATAAGCAAACTTGTCTATTAACGTCACAGAATAAACAGTTAGACAATATGTGCGATACAAATCAATATTTTTATGATAATGCAGACCGCCAGTAACACTGCTCACCATCCGGCAGAAGAAACAAAAACATGTGATCAACGTAGCCTTTTGCCCGGGACAAGAATTGGGGTACGGTGTTGCAAGAGGGACAAACATCGCCATTTGCGGCATTCCCAGGGGAACATACAGCGTAACAGTGCCACCCTGTGGCGGATTTACGTTACTACCTTACATTAGTAGTTTACAGTTTCAATGATCGATGGCTTGCATTATCATTGGTGTTTGAGATGGACTCTTCTCACGGCCTCGGACATTCAGTTAAAGCGTTTGGCTGTAGACGGACGCTCTTCACACGGCGGTGATAGAAGCCTCCTCATTAGAGGTTAACGATGTAAAACTCCTTTTCTTTTAACCGTCGTTATTTTGGATTGACGGTTAAACGGCTAGAATAGCATACACGCCATACTGTAAACAAGCTAACGTGGAGCCCATGTGACGCCCGAAGTTGTGACGTCAGTTCCGTTTTACAACGCGTCGAAACCAGGACGCTGTTCACGGCTTCTTTACATTTATATTTACATTTACTTTGACTTTACATTCACATTCACATTTACTCATCTGGGAGGCACTTTTATCCAGAGCGACTTACGAGAGACTCAGCAATTCATAAAATTAAAGTAAATTAAATCTTTTTTTAAATTAGCTACATAGCAATCATAGTAATATGTAAACAAGCTAACGTGGAGCCCATGTGACGCCCGAAGTCGTGACGTCAGTTCCGTTTTACAACGAGTCGAAACCAGGACGTTGTTCACGGCTTCTTTACATTTATATTTACATTTACTTTGACTTTACATTCACATTCACATTTACTCATCTGGGAGGCACTTTTATCCAGAGCGACTTACAAGAGACTCAGCAATTCGTGAAATTAAATTAAATTAAATTTAAAAAAATTAGCTACATAGCAATCATAGTAATATGAATAATATGTAGTAAGTAGTAGTAGTAGTATATTTGCTAGTAGTAATCATACTATACTATATGAAGTAGTAGTATTACATTTGCTTCATAGTAGTCGTATCATAGTAGTACTATATGAAGTGGTAGTATTAGTAGTCGTAGTAGTATATTTGCCAGTAGTAATCATATCATAGTAGTACACGAAGTAGTAGTAATACATTTGCTACAGTGCATTTACTGTAGTGTGTGTAAGATTATCAAGAGGCGGCGAATAGGAGAATCAAAGTGCGAAGTAGATGTACTACATTGACACAAATCAGTATAACTGACAAATAATCATCACTGAAGCATAACGTGTCAAGTGAAGGTAGAAGGAGGGCGATAATGGCGATAATGGTGATAATGGTAATTATCACACAATGATAAACCACGATGAGAATTGTGTTTGAGTAAGCAGGGGAACAGTAGTATTAGCTGACGCCAATGGTAGTATTTAGATGATTCATGTCAGCTACAAAGTGCCACTCGAGATCATTCGCAAGACCTGAACAGAAAAGTGGTGGGGTATTTCTTGAACAAGCGAGTCAGTTGTTCAGATGTAGGCCGGGAGTTCATTCGACTATTTTGGGTCCAGGTGAGAGAAAAGTCCTGACCTGGAGGGGACAGATGGTGGATCCTCCCGGAGACAGATTGAAGAGGGCAAGCAGGTGTGGACATATGGGTTTGCAGGTGAGTCGGTCCAGTTCTTTATGCAGAAACAGTGACAGGGAACCAATGTAAGAAGGTCTGTCTCTACCCACCAACATATGCTTCATAAAATGCATATAAAGGGTGTAGCTGTAGAGGACAGTGATGGTGGTGTCCATGTATAAAGGATATAAAGGGTGTAGCTGTAGAGGACAGTGATGGTGGTGTCCATGTATAAAGGATATAAAGGGGGTAGCTGTAGATGACAGTGATGGTGGTGTCCATGGATAAAGGATATAAAGGGTGTAGCTGTAGAGGAACAGTGATGGTGGTGTCCATGTATAAAGGATATAAAGGGTGTAGCTGTAGAGTACAGTGATGGTGGTGTCCATGTATAAAGGATATAAAGGGTGTAGCTGTAGAGGACAGTGATGGTGGTGTCCATGTATAAAGGATGTAAGAGTGTAGCTGTAGAGGACAGTGATGGTGGTGTCCATGTATAAAGGATATAAAGGGTGTAGCTGTAGGAGGACAGTGATGGTGGTGTCCATGTATAAAGGATATAAAGGGTGTAGCTGTAGAGGAGAGTGATGGTGGTGTCAATTTTATAAAGGATATAAAGGGTGTAGCTGTAGGAGGACAGTGATGGTGGTGTCCATGTACAAAGGATATAAAGGGGGTAGCTGTAGAGGACAGTGATGGTGGTGTCCATGTATAAAGGATATAAAGGGTGTAGCTGTAGAGTGCAGTGATGGTGGTGTCCATGTATAAAGGATATAAAGGGTGTAGCTGTAGAGGACAGTGATGGTGGTGTCCATGTATAAAGGATATAAAGGGTGTAGCTGTAGAGACAGTGATGGTGGTGTCCATGTATAAAGGATATAAAGGGTGTAGCTGTAGAGGACAGTGATGGTGCTGTCCATGTATAAAGGATATAAAGGGTGTAGCTGTAGAGGACAGTGATGGTGGTGTCCATGTACAAAGGATATAAAGGGTGTAGCTGTAGGAGGACAGTGATGGTGGTGTCCATGTATAAAGGATATAAAGGGTGTAGCTGTAGGAGGACAGTGATGGTGGTGTCCATGTATAAAGGATACAAAGGGGGGTAGCTGTAGAGGACAGTGATGGTGGTGTCCATGTATAAAGGATACAAAGGGTGTAGCTGTAGAGGACAATGATGGTGGTGTCCATGTATAAAGGATATAAAGGGTGTAGCTGTAGGAGGACAGTGATGGTGGTGTCCATGTATAAGGGACATAATTAAGCTCCCTCCCCGGAAGGAGCCATATGTAATACATGGCCATTATTGCGCAATAACCCCTGCCAGGGTGATTCGGGACCCCGGCGCGAGTAATGGCCGGCCGTCTGTACATCACCCCTTACTTAGTACGCGGCTTTGTCGAATACTCGACTCTGATTGGTCAGTTAATTCCACGGTCTCATTTCTGAATGGCAGACCGCCGCTATAAATAAACAAACCGTTGTCATGGGCGCAGTTCCCACGGGCTTTGTTTTTTGGTCGGGAGCGATAAAATCATTTT
>NC_079226.1:11582607-11610107 GCF_029633865.1 Lampris incognitus
TTTGTGGGAGGAGTCTCAAGCAGCGATCGAGCCGAGCCACACGTGTTTCTTACCGTAGCACAGTTTTGCTGGTTGAGGAGAACGTAACCTTGAGTATCCCTGTAAGAAGATACTGCAAGCTGTGGGATAAAATACTTGTTTATCCTTTCTTACATCGGAGTCCCGTGGACGGTTTCTCCTTCTAACGCACACGAGTGGAGTCCGGGCAGTGGTTGAACTTCGACCCCCACGTCCGTAAGAAACACCGCTCCCGCTGGAGGACTGGACGTTTGTCGAAGGGTTTGAAACCAAAATAAATGGCAAGGTGGGCCAAATAGAGTCCTGTGTCCCCCCCCTCCTTCCTTGATCATGATGATGATGATGAGAGACTGAGGGCCCCCCACAACACCTGGGACCCCACCGAAAATAGAACACAACGCAGAGCTAATGATGAGCAGGCTGACCAGCAAAGAACAGCATAGGACTGCCCCCGTTACACTTACAACCAACACAGCGGCATAACGGCCGAAACCAACGACCGGTTTCATATGCAAATATGGGTTCGACCATTAACTGGAGTTACGATGGCCACGTGGAGTATTCACACAGGATTTGGGAATGGTTGCAATCACAGTGTTGTAAGATGGTGACAGATCTACTCTTAGCCCCCCCACCCCACCCCCACCCCCCGGTTCAGGGATGGTCGTTCCCTCTTCACATAGATGGCCCAGTGATGGGAGAAGGACCCCTGCAAAAGCTTTAAAAAAAAAACTCCAGCCAAACCTATCATTGAGATTTCCGGCAATGAAGGTCTAACTCAAATTTAGACAGGCAGGCGGGTGGCTAACTTCTCCTAACTCAAAATAAGTCCGGCATGATATTTATGCAGTAGACAGTCTTAATCAGACTAATCTGACTTGAGAATCTTACAGCCAGTCTAAGGCTAAAACTAGTCTTCAACTAATTTCACGCGACTGGTCCCAGATTATCATGGCCATACACACTTCTAAGATGAGGGTGTTACGGTGGTCCAGTGATGGGCACCGTCACCTCATCATGGGAATGTCTCATTTTTGATCCTGTGGTATAAAATGTGGATTATTTGCACATTTTTGTGTTGGTTTCTTCTGGCACTGATGAGAAGACAGGGGGCAGAGCTGGAGGTGGCAGAGCTGAGGATGCTAAGATTTTCACTGGGAGTGATGAAGAAGGGGGTGGCATGGTGGGGCAGTGGTTAGAGCAGTCACCCCACAGCAAGAAGGTCCTGGGTTCGAACCCCGGGGTAGTCCAACCTTGGGGGTCATTGCGGGTCGTCCTCTGTGTGGAGTTTGCATGTTCTCCCCGCGTCTGCGTGGGTTTCCTCCGGATGCTGCGGTTTCCTCCCACAGTCCAAAGACATGTAGGTCAGGCGAATCGGCCGTATTAAATTGTCCCTATGTGTGTGTGTGTGTGTGTGTGTGTGTGTGTGTGTGTGTGTGTGTGTGTGTGTGTGTGTGTGTGTGTGTGTGTGTGTGTGTGTGTGTGTCGGCCTTGTGATGGACTGGCGGCCTGTGTCCAGGGTGTCTCCCCACCTGCCCCCCCAGTGACTGCCGGGATAGGCTCCAGCATCCCGTGATCCCAATTAGGATAAGCGGCTTGGATAATGGATGGATGGATGGTGATGAAGAAAGACAGGATTAGGAACGAGTATATCAGAGGGACCGCTCAGGTTGGACGGTTTGGAGACAAAACAAGAGAGGCAAGATTGAGACGGCTTGGCCATGTGTGGAGGAGAGATGCTGGGTATACTGGGAGAAGGATGCTGAATATGGAGCTGCCAGGGGAGAGAAGAGGAAGGCCAAAGAGGAGGTTTATGGATGTGGTGAGGGAGGACATGCAGGTGGCTGGTGTGGCAGAGTGAGATGCAGAGGGCAGGAAGAGATGGAAACGGATGATCCGCTGTGGCGCCCCCTAACGGGAGCAGCTGAAAGTAGTAGTAGTAGTGTGTTGGTTTCTTATTATGACATGCACGAGGGGCGAACATCGGCCTTTGAGTGGCCCATATTAATGTATGAGAGTCTACCTGCATTGGTGACCTGGCCAGGTTGTCCCCTTTCTTATGCCAGAAGTATGCTGGGATACCCCCCCCTCCCCCCCATCCACCCTTCCTCCCTCCAGGAATGGATGGACCGACTCTCAAAAAATGACGAAAACATTTGTCATTCTGCAAAAGCAGGTTAAGTTATGTTGCTGTTAGTTTTTTTTTTCTTTAACAGAATTGTGGAGTAAAAACCCGGCCCGGAGAGTAGAAACCCTCACCGTGTCTTTACTCCGTCCACGTATCAAACCAGCTGATTTGGGAAACTAGTCAGCGCAATCTGACGGTTTAGTACACGGGTGGGGTAAAGACACGGTTAGGGGTTTTTTACTTTCTGGGCCGGGTTTTTACACCTCTGCCGGGCTCTTTGGAAGTACATCATGAATCCGTTGAACCGTGTGGCCCCGAATCTCGCCGAACCCCAACCAGGATTTTCCTCGTCGTACCTCGGTCGAAACTGTCCACTCTTTATCGTGTTAACCGTGGAAAGCGTCACACCTAAATGGGGAGGGGGAGGGGGGGGACCCAAACTCAAACCATCAAAATAACTCGAGTTCAACAACAGTTTTAACACGAGGATTGCCGGACCCCCGTCTTTCCAGAAAGTTTTGTTCGGTAACTATATCTGTCATCCCGCCGGCGCCTCGCTCCCCTTCCTTGTTTGGTCCTTTTAACTTGCTGTGTAACTTTCTGCGTGTCTCCTCGCGGCGAGGATAAATATTTCACCAGCTGCCTGAGGCTCTCCCCGGCATATGCTGTACCTCACCGTAGGAGGCCAAACCGGCGGAAACAAAAACAGCAGGGGGAAGTGGACTTGCAAACACCCCTAAAAGAGAGAAAAAGACGTTTGTTTGTGAAATAGCTCGCTCCACGCTGCCCCCTCTCCGCATCTCTGCCCCCCACCACCACCCCCACCCCCAACCCCAACCCCACTCCCTTCTTAAAGGGATGGTCACACTAAGATTTCATGTTCCATTGTCTGGAAAAGGCCTCTGCATTTGTCCATGTGTAATTGTTGTTTCTTCGCTGCACACCCAAGTTCAAGCTTGGTGAATTCTCACCGGTGGATTCACATGACGTTAGCACGTCTATAATGGATTACATTTATATATAGAGTTTTATCTAGACACCCAAAGTGCCACACAGTGAAGGGGGGGGGGTACTCACCTCAACCACCACCAGTGTGTAGCACCCACCTGGGTGATGCACAGCAGCCATTTTGTGCCAGAACGCTCGCCGCACATCAGCTTGAGGTGGAGAGGGGGGGAATCGTTGAGCCAATTACACAGGGGGATGATTAGGTGGCCAGATGGAGAGAGCCAGGTTGGGAGTTTTGCCAGGACACCGCACCGGGGAACCCCCTACTCTTTGCGATAAGCGCCATAGGATCTTTAATGACCGCAGTGAGTCAGGACCTTGGTTTGACATTTCGTCCGAAGGACGGCATCTCCTACAGCACGGTGTCCCCGTCACTGCTCTGGGGCATTGGGATTTATTTTTTTTTTTGGACCTATAGAAAGGCTGGTGGACCCGATGCTGAATATCAAATATGGCGGAATCCTTCCTTCTCGCAATCTCACACCATCTGATGTTTTATAATTTCAATTTGGCAGATTACAAAGTAAAGCCCTTAAGAGAAGCAGCATGTTTTGCTGTGTCGTGGGGAACTGGAGCAGATAATATACATATCCTATCATTACATTATTATTCTGTCTGTATTTAAGCGTGCTTCACCTGGATCGCCACCTTGCCGTGGTGGAGAAGCTTGCGCGTACCAATGATCCCAAGAGCTATGCCGTCCGGGGCTTGGCTCCTGGTGGGGTCACCCAAGGCGGACTGGTCAAGGGGGAGTTTCCAGGCGAAGCGCGATCCAACAAAGACCTCAATGGTGGAACTGGTGGAAGATGTCTCCAGGTCACAACGGCAGTGAAGGTGGATGAAGGCTTCAACAGAGGGTGGTCCCCAACCGTCTTGGTTCTCCATGCCATTAGACTCTGGCCACCCCCCTGCCAAGGACCGTGTGGTGGCTGCAGGCGCATCAGCCACTCCACATAAAAAGCTGCCACGTGCAGGCGTCCTCCCATTACGCGGCTCCAGGATCGGCCTCTACACCCACCTGAGGACCCAGAGGGAGGACAGTCATACTCGATCCCGAGTGACCGCCGATGACGATAATGATTTAAGAGTTAGCAGCTACATAGCTAGTTGGTTAGCTTTTGGCCTCCTGCCCAGTTTAATATCCCATCCAGCTACGTCCATATTAATTGCAAGTAACAAAATGACACCAAGATTTATAACAGCGACATTTCGCACAGAAATCGATTAATCTGAACAGAATCTTCTCAATCAGTGAATTTGCTTCCGGCGGCAGAGTAAATTTGCACGATGTCCTCACATAGAGTTCAACTTTGGTGAACTTTGATATATGCAAATTCGCGCCATCAACCAATAGCAAGTCAGCGTTGACTGTGTTTACCTCTCAGGGGTCAAGTCAGTAGGAAGGGTCCAAAATGGAGGAAGCTATCACGTTAACAATGTCTCATCAGGGAACTTTCACTACTCTCGTGACAGCGCTTGAGTAAATGTTCTCCTGTAATGGTACTTTTCTTGAGCATTGTAAGACAGTACTTTGACTTTGAGTTGATTTATGATAACGCGTTCTCCTTCATTATTTTTATTTTGGTAACTATTAAGAGTAAATAAAAAAGGCTAAACGAGGTATTTCTTTGAATAAGTCTTAAGCGTTACCGATTGTGGGTGTTTCGGAAAACTTGTACTGCGGAAATAAATTTGGTTCGTTCATATAGTGGGTTTGTTAAGGTTGCCTGGCTATGTCAACTATAGAATATTTCCATATGTTTAAGTTACAGCTGTTTTGCTTGTAGACATGTAAAGAACGAAAGTAACTCACGAGTAATTACTATAGTAATTTTCCTTCATCAATAAATACTCTTACTCGTAGTCAAGTAAACTATCACTAAAGCAGCAGTAGGAGGAATTTTGGGTACTCTTTTCACCTCTGCCAATTTGATACAGCTGTGCTCTATCAGAATATAAATTGTAAAATGCAGCATGGTTTTGCGGTCAGTTGTGAAGCAGTGGTTTTTGGTTGGCACACCAAACACATTTCACTCTGCCAATTTCTGGTACGTCCCATCTTTCCTTTCTTGCTTCTCTCCTCCAGTTTGTCCTCTTGCGTTCCTACCCTTCTTCTTCGTCTCCTTCTCTCCTCATGTCCCCTCCGCCACCTCGCCTTTCTAACATCGTCCTACTCCTTTTCCTCACTCGTGTCAACTCCCGCTGTCTCATCCCTCCTGCCACCCTATCCTGCGGTCCTGTCCTTTAAAGGTGCACCTCGGATGTGACAGACAGCTGTCAGCAGCGGTGCTGCTGCTGTTCCTCACCCTTGCTGGTTTCACACCTTCCCTGTCCCTGACCCCCACCCCCCACCCCACCCCAACCCTCCATCCCCCCACCCCTTTACACAGACAGCAGGCTGGGAAACCACAGGCCACCAGGCTGGCGCCAGCCCTCGCAGCTTGGAGCAGGGCAGCCGGCCCAATCGATACCTCTGCATTTCCTGTCCATTTGCTCAGGTCTCTTCATTAATAATTACTGCTGGCGGAGCTTCAATACGCTCGCTGGCTGGGTCGGGGTGTGGGTGGGGTGTGGGTGGGGGGGCTGGGGGGGGCACTGCATGACCTTTTCCCGCCCCTGGGTCGACTTGGATCACACAAACATGCAGGCCACGGGGACAAACATAAGGACACAGCAGACAACAGCCAAGATGACAAATAGATTTCTTTTATTTTCTTCAGTTGGGATCATCTCCGGATAATCGCCACCGCAGTTCTGATGCGGTCACTTGTCACTGAGAACAGAGTGGCACAGTCTGATTTATAGATTAGATCCACTGCTAGGTTTGTTTATTATCCTGTTTTTTGTTGATGAGCATCAACTTTTCTTCTTCTTTTTTTTTTTATAGTGGGCTATGTCCTGTGGCCACAACATCTCCAACGCATCCAGAAAACAGGGAGTCCCGAGTCCGGGTCAAAATTTGGTGACGGCACAGGCGATGTTCTCCAGGGCGGAGCGTGCCTCTGAGGCGGGGAAAGTCTGGATGGCCTCCAGAGCCTTGTTGCCATGGTAGCAGCATAAGTCCACCGCGGCGCTCACGCCTTTCTCCGACTTGATTACCGCCCACAGCTGTTGAGGGATGAGACCACTGACAATTAGTGCCTTGTGTGCACTCACATTAACATCCAGGAAAAAAGCAACAAAATGAATACAAATGAAAAAGTTTTGGTCTAATTATAGTCTGCGTGTGCATATATATATATATATATATATATATATATATATATATATATATATTGTGTGTGTGTGTATTATATGTGTGTATGTGTGAGAATGTATGGCCCAGTGTTTGCAAGCTCACATGTCACATGGGAGGTTAATGGGATGACATTATTGAGACAAAATGGTTTTAAGCAGTGCCATAAGAAGACAGGCACCGAGTGAATTTGGGAGTCTCCCTCTGCCTCATTCTGTCAGGACATCTTTTTGCTGCAGGCATTTTACCTCATGAATTCTGTAGCTGGTAAGCCCTTTAGGCCTTTCTTAAAAATAAATAAATAAATGAAAAAAAATAAAATAAAACCTGCACGTGAAGCATATCTAAAAATATATGCCACTGTGCGATTTAGGATTTTTTTTTTTAAACATAATCCTCATTGGTAAGGGAATTTGCAAAATTGATCTTTTCTGCACCCCCACCACTATTCTTTCTTAGCCTCACCCTCATATTCTCCTACTCTGTATTGCCCATGTGGTTTCATTTGAGGTAGGATTTCACAGAAACACCATCAACAGAGACACAAGTAGGATGTGCTCGCTCACCTTTAACTTGTTCCAACAGATCAAACTTTTGATACAATTTTCAAGTGTTTCTGATGTGCCAGCTTGCTTCTCTGTTAGCTAAGACATGATTCACACGAGCCAACTTTAGTTCTGCTGAATCGCTGCAAAAGCATCAAATTTTACCATGTCAGTGTTGAGCGCCCAGTCAGGATATGATGTAAATAATATATAATGTCGGCTACTCCGCGGAAAATGTGCCGTCAACACGAGACCTACTTCCATTTACAAACTTAAGACAATGATCCCATATCGTTCTGCTCACAACAAAGTCACCCAACAGTTGTGGTTCATATCTGACAATGTGTCCTTGTTATTTTTCTTCCATTCTCCCTCTTTTCCTGTTTATTTTATATTCCTCCTCTTTTATGAAGCTTGTTTAAGTAAAAAAAAAAAAAAAAAAAAAAGTAAAAAATAAAATTTCCCCCCTTTTCTCGCCAATTGTACTTGGCCAATTACCCCACTCTTTCGAGCCGTCCTGGTCGCTGCTCCATCCCCTCTGCCGATCCGGGGAGGGCTGCAGACTACCACATGCCTCTTCCGATACATGTGGAGTCACCAGCCACTTCTTTTCACCTGACAGTGAGGAGTTTCACCAGGGGGACGTAGTGCGTGGGAGGATCACACTACCCCCCCCCCCCCCGGACAGGCGCCCTGACGGACCAGAGGAGGCACTAGTGCAGGACACATACCCACACCCGCCTTCCCACCCGCAGACACGGCCGACTGTGTCTGCAGGGACGCCCGACCAAGTCGGAGGTAACACGGGGATTCAAACTGGCGATCCCCATGTTGTAACAACCATTTCTAGGGGTAGGTGGAGCTGCATAAAACATCAGCCTGACAAGAGAATAGAGCTATATCTGCGCAAACAGCTTAAATTCAATAATTCTGGTTACTACTGGATAACAATGAATAGATAGGAAGGCGGCTAGAAGTCCTGTGTGCAGGCTTAGATATTGGTATTGCAAAATATTTCAGCAGTTTCCAAATAATTCCAACCTGCCTGATATTTTCCTTTATTCAATATCATTCTTTACTCCAAGCAGGACAGATTTATTGTGGCCTTCCTTTTTTCCGTATACCTTATAGTGATCCATTTAAACACCCAAAATCCAAAGTGATCAATGAAAGACGAAACAGAACAACAGATCAATAAATTTTCCTGCCCTGTTATTGACGCAGGACTATCAAGTTAACCACTTGTCCCCATCATTTTGGTGCAAATGCCTTGCGTTTTGTGAGGTAGACCAAGCTCAACTGCTTAGGATAAATACTAAAATCGTCAGTCATCGTCATGGTGTTATATAAACTTTATGGCCAAAAATATGTGGACGCCCCGTTTAATAAGTGGATTTGGCTATTTTAGCCACATCCACTGCAGTTAGATGCATAAAATTAAGCACACAGCCAAGCGGTCACTATAGACAAACACTGGGTCGTACTGAAGAGCTCAGTAACTTTCACCGTGGCTCATAGGGCGCCACCTTTCCAGCAAGGCAGTTGGTCACATTTCTGCCCTGCTAGATCTGCCCCGGTTAAACGTAACTCTGTTGTTGTGAAGTGAAAAGGTCTCAGGGCATCAACAGCTCAGCCGCGAAGGGCGCACAAGACCACAGAACGGGACCGCCGAGTGCTGAAGAGCATACTGCGTGAAATCATCTGTCCTCGGTTGCAACCGCAGAACCTGAACGGAGTAGAACGGTCATGGAACTGTTTGCTGTGGACATCTGGCTAGTTCCCAATAAAATGGCATTTGTGGTTAGTTGCTACAGTGACGGCGCACATATAGGGAAGTTAAGGTGTGTCACAATTTCTTGAGAACCGAGAAGACGATGTGCTGTGTCTGCTTGCTGAAAGTAGTGAATAAACGTTAACAGCAACCATCAAGTGAAACGTGGCAGAAAGCCCGCCACAATGGCCACAGTTCATGGCAATGGCAGTGATTCAAATAAAAATGGCCACCGCTCAGACCATTCTGCTATGTTGATTTGAATGGGAAAGTCCGTTCTACTCCAATTCAAGTTCTACGGTCGCAACACTCACTACCGAGTTCCAAACTGCTTCTGGAAGCAACATCAGCACAAGAACTGTCCAACTGGAGCTTCATGAAATGGGTTTCCATGGATGAACAGCTGCACACAAGCCTCAGCTCACCATGCACAATACCAAGCGTTGGGTGGAGTGGTGTTAAGTACACCACCATTGGACTCTGGAGCAGTGAAATTGCGTTCTCTGGAATGATGAATCACGTTTCACTGTCAGGCTGTCTGACGTACCAATGTGGGTTAGGCGGATGCCAGGCAAATTCTACCTACCCAAATGCATAGTGCCAAAACTGTTAAGTTTGGTGGAGGCGGAATAATGGTCTGGGGCTGTTTTTCGTGGTCTGGGCTAGGCCCCTGAGTTACGGCGAAGGTAAATCTTAATGCTACAGCATACAATGCTTGAGAATTCTAGAGAATTTTGTGCTTCTAAGTTTGTGTCAACATTTTGGGGAATGCCCTTTCCTGTTTCAGCAAGACAATGTCCCCGTGTACAAAGACATGGCTTGCTGAGTTTGGTCTGGAAGAACTTGACTGGCCTGCAGAGCCCTGACCTCAACCCCATCCAACACCTTTGAGATGAACTGGAATGCTGACTGTGAGCCTGGCCTTCTCCCCAACAACAGTGCCTGCCTGACTTTACTAATGCTCTTGTGGCTGAATGGGAGTGAATCCCTGCAGCCATGTTCCAGCATCTAGTGGAAAGCCTTCCCAGAAGCGTGGAGGCTGCTATAGCAGCAAAGGGGGGACCAACTCCTATTAATGCCCATGGTTTTGGAAGGAGATGTTCAACAAGCACATATGGGTGTTATGTTCAAGTGTCCACATACTTTTGGCCATGTAGTGTATTTGTATAATACACTTGACTTGTATAATACACGTGACTTGTTCAGTCACTTGGGTGACTGAACAAGTCATTTGGGTGTATTGTTGAGAGGCCGTGGTGCAGATAAAGAAATAAAGTTGAATCAGTTCATCTGGACATGTTTATTGAGAGAAAAGTTTCATCACTCGTCTAAGTGACCTCTTCAGTCTCAACTGCCTGCAGGTGTCCCCACCCTTATAAACAATACAGTGACATAATGACCAAAAACGATCAGTTTCATATAAGAATTGCCATGAGCATTAACTACAGTTTCAATGGCCATGTGTACTACTCACATAGGATTGAGGAATGATTACAATCACAGCATTGTAAGATGGTGACAGATGTACTCTCTGCCCCCCCCCTCCCCCAGTTCAGGGATGGTTGTTCCCTCTTCACATACTAGATGTTCAAACCAGCGGTCCTCCCTATATTCACCATCTTACAATGCTGTGATTGCAACTATTTCCCAATCCTCTGTGAATAGTACACATGGCCCTTGAAACTCTAGTTAATGGTCATGGCAACTTGCGTATGAAACCGATCGTCGGTTTCGGTCGTTATGCCGCTGTATTGTTTATAAGGGTGGGGATACCTGCAGTCAGTGGAGAATGAAGAGGTCACCTAGATGAGTGTTGAAACGTATCTGTCAATAAATGTTGTGTCCAGATGAATTGATTCAACGTTCTTTCTTTGGTTTTCTTGCCCGGTTTATTAAGCATGCATAAAGACATGCTGCAGAGAGTTTTCTGCCCCGTTTCATCGTCCTTGCATCAGAAGTCATTAAGAACTCTTAAGTTAGCACCAGCCAACCTGCACCACCCTTTCTTAAAAGTGATCACAATTCATTCTACTGGTTATGCAAATTATGATGCCTCAATAGCAGCCTTGATATAAAGACCGTAATAGCAACTTATTCGGGGGTTTTTCTGGGCTCTGAGTCAAACTCGCACGACTTGATCATTTTTAAAGTTGGAGAAGTTGTTCGCTCAGGCGTACTGTTGTCTATTTTTGCCATTTTCGTGTCGTGAATGACTGACTTACAGTCAAGAGGATCTGAATGAAACAAATAAATTTGGGTACTATCAATGACAATTTAATAACATTTGTGTGTTAACAAGGTGAAAGCAAATGTTCATTAATGCGTGGGTTGTAATTGGATGACTTTATATAATCACATCACTTCTTAAATTGGATTTGTTCCTCCTCTTCTGTGCATGTGCAGTCTTTCATTGTTGAATTTTATGAGATTTTATGAATGAAAGGTCCCAGTTCGTGATCCCTCGCCCCACCTTCACCTCACTCTCCGTTCTTACCTGTCCTCTTATCGTCCCCTCATCTTTCCTTGCCCTGAAATTTCTCCCTCATGTCACCTCGTCCCTTCCACTCTAGAAACTTCTTCCTATTTCTCCTTCTCGATGGAGCTCCTGAAGGAGATTCTCTCACAATACCGCTGTCTCAGAGCCTCGGTGTCTCCTCCACAAATAGGCCTTGGTAAATAATCCCCGCCCCCCCCCGCCTTGCTTTGGTTTCAGACAAGACTAGATACCCACCACCCCCATCAGACCCCTCCTCTGTTGCCTTCGTCTCTTCCTGCACCCCTATCTGTCGCTTTCCTCCCTCCCTCTCTCTCACACTGACTTTGGAAAACTCATCTCTGAACTTTGATATTGGTTACAGCCAGCGGATACCCTTCCTCACCTCAACCTGCCCTGCAACTGGCAGTGCCACCCAATCAAAACGGAGGAGAGATATGTCGGTAGACTATCGGACTTTCATTTCTTTATACATGGTTAAATAGACTTCCTCCAGACTACATTAAAACATGTTGTATGTACATATGTTCCTGGTAGAGCCCCCAGGTTGACAGACACTCAACTCCTAACCATTATAAGGAAAGGGGGGGGGGTTTAGTGCATATGGTCCTAAACTGTGACATGGTCTCCCATTTGAAATGAGTACAGCCAATTTAACGGCAACTTTTAAACGCTTACTCAAACCCAAAAAATGTTTTTCCGTTTGGATTTTCCCCCCTTTTTTCTCCCCAGTTGTACTTGGCCAATTACCCCACTCTCCAAGCTGTCCCGGTCACTGCTCCACCCCCTCTGCTGATCCAGGGAGGTGCTGCAGACTACCACAGGCCTCCTCCAATACATGTGGAGTCGCCAACCGCTTCTTTTCACCTGACAGTGAGGAGTTTCACCAGGGGGACGTAGTGCGTGGGAGGATCACGCTATTCCCCCAGTCCCCCCCCCCCCATACAGGCGCCCTGACCGACCAGAGTAGGCGCTAGTGCAGCACCAGGACACATCTGCACATCCGGCTTCCCACCTGCAGACACGGTCAATTGTGTCTGTAGGGACGCCCAACCAAGCCAGCGGTAACACGGGGATTCAAACTGGCGATCCCCGTGCTGGTACGCAACAGAATAGACTGCTATGCTGCCCGGACGCCCAAACCCAAGCTTTTTAATGGTGCGTTTTATCCTCTACTTTCTTAATAGCTTCTAAGTTACGCTTGATCATTCATGGTTTCCATCATGTCCTTGTTCTTTCACATTTTCTTCATTGAGGTTTACATTTTTTATTTGTACCTCATCTATTTCCTCACTTTCAAGTGTCCCTTTCCCTTCATCCCATTCTCACTCCCTTCTTTTCATCTGTGCACCGTGACATCATGTTACCCATGTTGCATTGCATCCTAAGGTGTGAAATGTGCAACATAAATAAATGCTTTGACTGACTGATTTGACTTAGAAAAGGGATTTTTTTTGCTGAAGACGTCTAAAAAGAAAAGGAATCACACCCGATAGTCTTGCAAATGACCTTGGTCACAACATAAAAGTCACGGGCCAAAATATAATGTAGGAGAGTTTATCTTCTAACTTTAAAAGACAAAAAAAAGATGAAGACAAGAAATTGGTTGTTTTGCTCACCTTCGAGTAATCCACATGATTTCTCAACGTTTTTGCCTATTGGAAGAGAAAAGTAACACAACATTAAGCCAACACATCCGCAGAAACCTCGTCTATTTGAAACCTTCTTTTATCAAGGTGCTATTCTCCCCCCCCCCTTTTCTCCCCAATTGTACTCGGCCAATCACCCCACTCTTCCGAGCCGTTCCGGTCGCTGCTCCACCGCCTCTGCCGATCCGGGGGGGGCTGCAGACTACCACATGCCTCCTCCGATACATGTGGAGTCGCCAGCCGCTTCTTTTCACCTGACAGTGAGGAGTTTCACCAAGGGGACGCAGCACGTGGGAGGGTCACGCTATTCCCCCCCAGTTTCCCTTCCCACCTGAACAGGCGCCCCGACCGACCAGAGGAGGCGCTAGTGCAGCGACCAGGACACACGCCTGCATTCGGCTTCCCACCCGCAGACATGGCCAATTGTGTCTGTAGGGACGTCCGACCAAGCCGGAGGTAACACGGGGATTTGAACCGGCGAGCCCCGTGTTGGTAGGCAACGGAATAGACCGCCACGCTACCCGGACGCCCCAAAGGTGCTATTCTCATCAATCATATTTAATCATTTTAAATGGCACAGGCTGCGAGAACATTTAACCACAACTATGCTACAGGAGATGAGAACAGAAAAGACTAATGTTCTCTAAATGAGAGTGATAATACCTTACAATAGGATCACAAAGAATTTATTATCTGGATACAGAGCATTTCTACATCTTGACTTGTAGTTCACTACCCTATATCCAGTCTTTGGTGCAGACTGTAACAAGGACGGCGTCATACCCCAGCTCAGTTTATTCACTTGGCGAGCACGAGGCTGCCAGTGAGCAAGTGGTCGACTCTAACACACAATATGTGCTCTGACTGAATGGGGCAAAATAAGGTTAACTGGTTAATCATGTTAATAAGCCGGCTCGGGGCCTCTACACCAAAGCTGAGGGATACAATCACCTGTTGCAGCTGCTGGCGCCACTTCTCCTGCCCCACAATCTGCCGATGGAAGACCACGGGGGCGGCGTTTAAACCGAAGGAAACCGGCTCTCCCACGCTGCTCTTCACGAATGGCTGCAGGTCAGAGTTCAGCTACAGAGGGGAAAGTAGACTGTCACTCATCTGTCTCCGTCCACTCATTCAAACTTGACTAGAAAAAGAAATGCCGCCTTGCTTATTTATCGTGGTCACAAATGGAATTTGTTAAAAAGTCCACAACATCCGACAAGCCAGCCTGGAATGGGCCTAAATTAAATCCACGCTAGATTTTGATGTGTCAGGGGATACTCCGCAGCATGTCAGACGGCGGCATCAGGGTGGTGCGAGACAGGCTGGTTGTACGTAGTTAGCCTGATCAGGAGGATTCTCTTTGAACGAAGTTACCCTTATTCCCTCCCATGCTGAGACAGCTGGTAGTCGTGCGGCTGGAGCAACGGGGTGCCGCGGGAGGAGAGGACATAGAAGGAAGATGTAACGCAGGTGGGGTTTTATCATGAACGGCTTGTGAGCTCACAAAACGAGACGAGATTTAAACCCAGCCACATTTGTTGAACCCAAAAAACAGATTTGAGTCCCTTAATTCTCTAGTGCACTGCAGTTAAATATTTAGCTGGCGTGGTAAATCCGTTAAAATCAGAGTTTCCCAGACTCTGTATACGTTTACCAGTTTCTACACAATGGGTGTGTTTCCATTCACACTAATACACCAATTTTATCCTGATTATGGTCCTACTGTAATCACCGAAATGGTAATGTGAATGCCTTTATGTGATTTCCAAAATGGGCGCAAGGCCTTAACTGACATATTCGAAACGGGAGTTTTGCTAAATCTTTCTATCTTTTGATGCATGTGAGCGCCTTATTTCACTTTTTGAAACTGCGCACATCATGTGTCAGGAAGAAGTCGCACAAGCTGACGACAATATCTACTTTCGGTTGTCAGTGTCATCTACTACTACTACTACTACTACTACTTTCGGCTGCACCCGTTAGGGAGCGCCACAGCGCACCATCCATTTCCATCGCTTCCTGTCCTCTGCATCTTCTTCTGCCACACCAGCCACCTGCATGTCCTCCCTCACCACATCCGTAAACCTCCTCTTTGGCCTTCCTCTTTTCCTCTTCCCTGGCAGCTCCATATTCAGCTTCCTTCTCCCAATATACCCAGCATCTCTCCTCCACACATGTCCAAGCCATCTCAATCTTACCTCTCTTGCTTTGTCTCCAAACCATCCAACCTGAGCTGTCCCTCTAATATACTCGTTCCTAATCCTGTCTTTCTTCATCACTCCCAATGAAAATCTTAGCATCTTTAACTCTGCCACCTCCAGCTCCACCTCCTGTCTTTTCATCAGTGCCACTGTCTCCAAACCATATAACATAGCTGGTCTCACTACCATCTTGTAAACCTTCCCTTTAACTCTTGCTGATACCCTTCTGTCACAAATCACTCCTGACACTCTTCTCCAACCACTCCACCCTGCCTGCACGCTCTTCTTCACCTCTCTTCTGCACTCCCCATTACTTTGAACAGTTGACCCCAAGTATTTAAACTCATCCGCCTTCATCCTTCCGCCTACTCCTTGCATCACCATTCCACTGTCCTCCCTCTCATTTACGCATAGGTATTCTGTCTTGCTCCTACTGACTTTCATTCCTCTTCTCTCCAGTGCATACCTCCACCTCTCCAGGCTCTCCTCCACCTGCAACCTACTCTCACTACAGATCACAATGTCAACCACAAACATCATAGTCCATGGAGACTCCTGCCTGATCTTGTAAGTCAACCTGTCCATCACCACTGCAAACAAGAAAGGGCTCAGAGCTGATCCTTGTCCCAAATGTCAGTGTCATAAATACTAAAATGAATACCGTTGTCAGCTGATTTTGCAGTAACATCAAAAACAAAACTGCATATAGATTAAAGTGATGGAAATCTACTGCGCAGCTTAAAGGACAGAGAGATGGAAGGAGAAGAGGTGTGGAGAATACAGCGATTATGCAAACAATAATGTAGATGTGGCTATTTGACTAATCGCAATATCAATATACATGTGGATGTAAGGATCCCATTATCGGCACAAAATGATAACATAATAATAAGGTTTTCAGATTTATTCAATGAGCCCTTATAACCAAGACACAAAAGATTATGTTTTAATGCTTTTTTTTTTTTGTACCAAGACTCAAACTTGACGCGTTACCAGAACTTGCCTTGTGGCCCAGTGATAGGTGTTTGCCATATTTGTAGGCCAGTCCTTGGGACTCCTTGTCATGTCTGGCAAGCTCCATCGCGGCTTGACAGCTCTTCGCCAGCAATGCCCCGTGGGACAGGAACGTCTGCTCCTCCCATGAAGCCACGCTAAAGCCGCCGTCAGCGAGGCTATTTTCCTGCAGAGTAAATACAGGCAACAAAACACATCACTGATTGCTTATGTTATTCATCCTCAAAGTTCCCACAGAGCATCCCAACCGCTCTGTCAAATCTCTGATAGTGATTTTTTGTTTTGTTTTGGTGTTGATATATGTGTTTGAATATGTGTGTTCTTGTAGTTCTTATATGTGTTTTTGTCTGTATGTTGCGCTGCTGAGGGCTGGGGGGGGGACGGCATTTCATTTCATTTCACGTGCGCAAGTACATGAGGTGAAATGACAAATAAAGTGTTCCCGATTCCTGAAAACAACCCCTCTTTGCTCTGTGATTTTATATTTCAGTGTGTAATTGCGGCCCTAAGCCGGAGAAGCGATTATGAAATGGATGGACGGATGGATGCAGGGGGGAAGTATGTAATTGGTTTTGCAACAGCCGGTAAGTGGAGATTCGACACAGTATTTCCAAGGTTCCTTGTGTTATTTGTGGTGTGGGTGGACTGGGGTGGGCAAAAAATACAAGTCTTAACCAGGGAAAAAAAAAAAAATCTGCTCTCGTCAGACTATAAAAACGTGGAACTTTATTTTACCAGGCTGCGATTTCACTACTGCGAGCCTATCTGATAGCACTGCAGTCAGATACAAGCGATTTTATTTTGAAACATAATATCTTATAAACATTTCACATGTAACAATATCAGCTGAGCTATCTCTGTACAAATCTGGGCCGGGTTGAAATTTGGTAAGATCCCCTTTAAAGGTGCTGAAAACATAAGAAATTAAAACCCCTGACCCGAATAGAAACTTAATTAAACCTGGTTTGTTCCAAAGAAAACCCGAGATAAGGAGCAGAATAAAACTTTCCCTGACTGAGAAAATGCCTCTGCTCGGGAAAACTTCTTTCCTAAAAGAAACTGGCTGTGAGACAGACCTTCAACGGGCTGTGAAAACATAAAGAACATTTTTTCTGACAGGTTCCTGACAGCCCTGTGGTAAAGTCGAACACAGAAACTGAGTTTCTTTCCGATTCATTATGCAGGAAGATGCCAGTTTTGGTTCTCGTCCCGCTGTAAACATTTCTGCTCTCATTTTAGTGTCTGGTCTGACATATTACCTCACAGTCTAACAAGATGCCTGGACAGATCTTTGCAGACCGCTCTGTTAGCGTTTGTGAATAATGTAATCTGCCGTGCTGGCTTTGCTGGACCTTATATAAAAAAAACAACAAAACGCTGTTATTGTGAGTCGATTCCCCGCTGACTGACTGACTGACTGACTGCCAACTCGTGCACCAGACCCACAGAAGAAGTGTAGATGCTTTACCTCGAGATTGGCGGGGTTTTCACTGTAGATACCCTGTACCATATCACCGATTGCACTTGAGATCAGTTCAACGACCTGTCCGAGAGAAGAGAACACAAAAAGAAAAGCAGACGGAGAACATCAAAATCCCTCGGTCCTCCATGGCGCTGTGGTGATGCTGCTGCGGTCGACAGCATGCAAAAAACTGATCTGTCCTCATGTGTGCTCGCATCGCCATCAGGTTAAATGACAAATGTCTTGCCTTCAAATCATTCATGTTCTTTATTGAGGAATATCAAATTACTAAAGGTTACACTATTGTAAAAATTAAACTTAAAGAGTGAACACCCGCATCTTTTTTGGATTTGTTTTCCCACCTTTTTCTCCCCAATTGTATCCGGCCAATTACCCCACTCTTCCGAGGTCGTCCCGATCTCTGCGCCACCGCCTCTACTGATCCGGGGAGGGCTGCAGACTACCACATGCCTCCTCCGATACACGTGAAGTCGCCTGCCGCTTCTTTTCACCTGACAGTGAGGTGTTTCACCAGGGGGATGTAGAGCATGGGAGGATCATGCTATTGCCCCCGCCCCAGTTTCCCTTCCCCCCTGAACAGGCGCCCCGACCGACCAGAGAAGACGCTAGTGCAGCGACCAGGACACATACCCACATCCGGCTTCCCAACCGCAGACTCGGCCAATTGTGTCTGTAGGGACACCCGACCAAGCCGGAGGTAAGATGGGGATTCGAACCGGCGATACCCGTGTTGGTAGGCAACGCGATAGACCGCCACGCCACCCGACGCCGAACACCCACATCTTAACTTTGAATTTTTATACAACTTCCACAATGCTCTTCTCATATTCATAAGAACTAGGTCATCAGAATGAGTCAGTCGTGGAGCCACACAGAATATGAGCTTTTTCCATGTTTTATGTCCCCTCGGCGAAGGGCAGAGTGCAAGTCACTGTCCACGAATCTTTGGATTCCGTAGGCGCAAAATGTAAAGATCAAGTCCAACGGTTTTAATTCAGTTAAATCAAGTTTTATTGCTGAACGCTACAAGCGTGGTTTTTCCAGCTTCGGATCATTTGATTCGTTAAAACGGTTTCACCGCACCCTCTCTGAGCACAGCCAATTCCCAGGAGGCCGAGGTCACAAGATTCTCCAGTGATAGCTAGCTCACTCGCTGACTAGTTGCTAGGCAACTATTTGAAAACAAAGCAACTAACACTGATGATGACAACTCATTGATTGTCCAATCAAATCATCGTATAATTTGATGCAATTTATTACAGGAAGCAGATTGTTTTTCTGAACCGGTCTAATGACGCTGACCATCAGGAGGATATGGTTTCCCAAGGGGCTTCAGTCATATTTTCACGACAGCAGCGGTTCTCATATTTTGGGGGAACATAACATTGACAAACCTGTTAGAAAAACACAATGAGAATGGGAAAACGTGATTTTCATTGGACTTTCAAGACATCTGAGGTTCAAAATAATGACATCTCATCTTTTGTCCCTGGGTATCCAGTCCGATCCCAGATGGAAGTCCTCCATCAGTTTTTTTGTGGCAATCTTGTGACGGAGAAAGGAGGAGGAACTGTTGATTTTTTTTTTTTACAATGTTGAAATTTAGCCGTAGTCTGTTAACAAAGATGTCCCTTAATTTAGTCAGACTTTTGTCATGGCATGTTAGTTAATGTGGAGCAGTTATTTACTGACAAAAATTGCCAATTTTAGTCGACAAAAATAACGCTGAAAAAATTGCCACTGCAGCAAATCTTCAAATGTAGACTAGCAAAACTAGCACCGCTGCAACAGTTGAGATGAGATTTCAGGATTACATTTGGACTCTTCCCCCAGTTGATCTGCTTTTCTTGAAGCCGCGCACACTGACACCCCAAGGCTGCCACTGGTTTTGGGAACACTGTCGATGTGGATAAATAGCTCAGCGGTGTACTGAGGCATTAAAACAGCATTAATGTGTGTCTGTGAAAGGAGCGCATAAACTTTGTTCTCCCAGAGGTTTCTTTCAGCAGAACATCAGCTCCTTCCCTCCGAGGATAGCTGTGTTAATCTTCTCCAGCAGTGTTCATTCTCTCCAAACAGAATGAAATACATTCATTTTGAATTGTCGCGGTGCAGAATTTGCTCTCGACAAAGTCATAGCTGGCCAAATAAAGAACATTTCTAGACTGGAACCAACTTATTTTAAGATTTCTTGACAAGTGAAATTATCTTGCTGAATGGACAGATAACTTCACTAGTATTAAGTACTTTTCCTCTCAAATTCAGTTTTTATTTCTTGTATTTAAGCTCATGTTTTTTGCGGCGTGAGCATTTTGTTCGTCAAAGATGAACAATAAAAAGAATACTGAAGCTGGTTTTCTTCTGTGCGTCTGATTAGTAGCCTACATTTACGCACCATTGATGAGCCAATAAGATGCCAATGTAGTGAACTTGTTTAATCTACATAAACCAAATCTCAAACTGAGCTGGAAGGCACATCCATCCATCCATCCATTATCCGAACCACTTATCCTGCTCTTAGTGTCGCGGGGAGGCTGGATCCTATCCCAGCAGTCACTGGGCGGCAGGTGGGGAGACACCCTGGACAGGCTGCCAGGCCATCGCAGGGCCGACATACACACACACACATTCATATCTAGGGACAATTTAGTAAGGCCAATTCACCTGACCTACATGTCTTTGGACTGTGGGAGGAAACCGGAGCCCCCGGAGGACACCCATGTAGCCACAGGGAGAACATGCAAACTCCACACAGAGGACGGCCCGGGACGATCCCCCAAGGTTGGACTACCCCGGGGCTCGAACCCAGGACTTGCTAGAAGTCACAGCTAAATCATAATCTGTTTGTGGATAAGAAGTGCTGTCATTCATCTGCACAATTTCGAACAGCCCTCCGTCCAATTCATCAGGATGAGGGGAAGCACAGGTCACAGCAGCCACGTGGTTTAAGACTGTCCTGTAAAGCAAAGGGCCAAAAGGTTTGACTTGTACAGCCACTAATAACTACGAGTCGTGTCTATAGCCATGTTTCCATCTAACGTTCAAATCAATTTCAAGCAAATAAATCTGTATCAGATCTGTTCAAGCAAATAAAACCTTGAATGTAGGCCTATGTGTGTTATGTCATATGTCCATACTTCAACCACCTCAAGAAAGAGGCTGTTGAAGTTCACTGAATGCATTTCCATGGCAGTTCCTAGAATTTCTTTATATCGACTAAATGCTTATTCACCCATTGGCGGCGTCAACATGGGTCTTCCGGGGCGTTAGCCAGGAATGTTATTTGACTAGCCCCAAATCTTTCTGACAGAAAAAAAAACTATAATCATCACGAAATGTAAATAATTCAACTCCCAACCACCCCGAACCCTTACCGCTGCCTGTGTATGGATGAAGAGAGACTGAGCGAGTGGGCGGGGCTAGGTAACATCCTCCTGTATACGAGCTCAGTCAGTCCATCTGCAGCCCTCTTTTGGCATGGACACACGGCGTGCAGTGCTGCTTCTGCTCGGCTGTCGGGCTCACACAACAGCAGCAGCAACACTACATCAACAATGTAAGGTATGAACAAAAGTCCCACAAGCCCGTACTGTCCCTAGATTTGAGAACCACAGGTTTTATTGACTAATGTAGCTCAGCAAACCCCTAACTACATATCCGTGACAGCTGCTGCTGGTGCATTTGGACATTTTTGCCGGAGAATGTGGCTAAGTTAATGTCACTGGTACATGTCAACAAGTTAATTAGTTGGTGTAGGGTAACAGCATTGCCAAGATATATCTGGTAATTAGCCAGCTAGCTAATGTTAGCTGTGGACCCACTGCATGACGCGGACATACCAAAGTGATCCAAAAGATATGCATGCTATATCCTGGAACTACCCCTGAAATTCTAATACACAGCACAATTTATAAGATTAATTGTGTTGTGAATATGAAAAATGTGTTATGGGAACAATGTTTACAGTAATACATGATTTTGTCATGTAGGCATTGATGACTTAAAGGCTATAGGATACTTAGGGAGTAACACAATTTGGAGAAAAGTGAGATGGTCAAAACACCTGATATTCCCTAAATGGTTGTACAAATAAGTAAGTGTTTCAATTAATCTACTGTCATCAGGCTGCTGGTTTATTTTATTTGCACAGCACAAAGTCCCAAACATTACAGCAGTCAAATAAAAATGTAAAAACAGAATAAAAAAGTAAAGTAGCAATTAAACACTGGTGCCATAGGTTTGGGAATTCTCAGCCGCCCTGCAGATGTCCATTTTGTCCACAGCAATTATCTTACCTACTACTACTACTACTACTACTACTACTACTACTACTACTACTACTACTTTCGGCTGCTCCCTTTAGGGGTCACCACAGCGGATCATCCGTTTCCATCTCTTCCTGTCCTCTGCATCTTCCTCTGTCACACCAGCCACCTGCATGTCCTCCCTCACCACATCCATAAACCTCCTCTTTGGCCTTCCTCTTTTCCTCTTCCCTGGCAGCTCCATATTCAGCATCCTTCTCCCAATATACCCAGCATCTCTCCTCCACACATGTCCAAGCCATCTCAATCTTGCCTCTCTTGCTTTGCCTCCAAACCGTCCAACCTGAGCGGTCCCTCTAATATACTCGTTCCTAATCCTGTCCTTCTTCATCACTCCCAATGAAAATCTTAGCATCTTCATCTCTGCCACCTCCTGCTCCACCTCCTGTCTTTTCATCAGTGCAACTGTCTCCAAACCATATAACATAGCAATTATCTTAACATTATTATCAAAAATTAAATTTCAAATGAAATGTAATGTTTGCAGTGGTCACACATTGCAGTAAAATTAAATGAAATTTAGGCAGTAGTGTTACAGGCAGAACAGCAGGGACCCAAAAAAATTTGGCGTGCACTGTGCTCGCACACATACCCTGACCACAGCCCCAGATGGTCTGGGCTTAGCCCCAGACCTTGTCAACTCCTAGAAACGCCCCTGTATCCACCTCAAGCAGGCATACAAACTTTTATGCAAATTACTGGGCTCACATTCAATACTTGCTGTTTCCATCAAGTTTTTTTTTTTTATTCGAAATGACAAAATTTGCATAAAACATTCAGATGGAAATGCGGTTATTGTCTCATTGGAAACTTTGTTTCACAACACCCTGGATATGAACATACGCTGAATGACCAAAATGTAGATGTGGTTGACCAAAGCTAGCAGGGCTGGTCCAGTCCAGCCATAACATTTAAAACTGAACCTCCAATTTCCACTGTTGCGGCACAAGTGTACGATACTCTAAACTGGACAAAGCAAGCGGTGGGATTTGAGTAAATGGCTGGACGTAGTTTGAATGCAGACAGCTGTGGTGAGGTTGACCGGGGGCAGAGGGTTGAAGCCAGGTGTACGGCTATGGCCCATCCAGATCTGGTTACTCCCATTCGTCAGCTCATTATCAGACCATTGGGGACCTTCCCTGTGATTTTGTGATTCAGATCCAGAACACTTTTATTAATAGAAAAGTCCAGTCGAGACTCCTGTTACTTGGGTGGATTGGGTGTCTGTCTGGTCCAATATGTTTTTTTTTGGGGGGGGGGGGGCTGAAAGGCAGGTGGTGGGTCAGAATAAGGAGATGTGTCAGAAGGGCTAAGGGGGTTGATGAAGTCGCTTCAGTCTGTCATCTGGGTGTTCTCGCTGTGCTCTGCCTCCCCCACACTTGTTGATTATTTGAAGACTGGGCTCGTGTTGCACATTTGGGTGTGGCTAATTGGCAGGTTAATCCGTTCATACATATTCATACATCTGAGGACGAGGGAAACGCAGCAGGAACAAAGGAAAGCGGGTGTGAACGGCGAACGGAGGCGATAAGCACGACACTGTTCTTCAGGAAACGGGCCTTGTCTCGCACAAATATATCAACACATCAGAATCAGAATCGTCCTTATTCACCCAGTATGTTTGCACATCCAAGGAATTTGACTCCGGTTTAGTGGCTTCACAGAATAACAACACGGCAATCCTCAGGAATACACACAAGGAATGACTATATACAGGTGACACTGTCTCTGTGAACGGGAAACAAATAGTGCAAAGAAATGAAGAGCGCAAGGAGTGCGGAGATAAATATTAAACGGTTAAAAAAAAAACTATATTTAAATATAATTGGTGGATTTTTTTATGTAAAGTATGCAGTCTGTTCAGATATACAGTAGTGAGTGAAATATACTGCACATTTCTATTTTAGACTAAAATAAATATATATGACTTGTAGGTACAATGGGTATTATAGTGTACCAGGGTTATTGCACAGTGCCACAGTGAGTTTACTGTTCGTACGTGTGACGGCGAGGTGGAAGAAACCGTTCCTGTATCTGGTGGTTTTGGTGTGCAGTGTTCTGTAGCGTCCAACATGGAGCAAAATGCCCTTCATGGGAAAGAGAAAAAAAAACAAAAAAAACAAAAGAATTACAGAGGAAGTTTGAATTCAGTACATAAGATCTCTTTGGAAAAACGAAATGAAAGGATTTCTTGGTAACGCATGTGGGAAGGTTGGGCTGTGCATGTTTAGGTCTTTGTAAGACTGCAGTTTCCCCTTCCCTCTTACAGGGGGCATACATGATTACATTTTTATCAGAGTGCCACAGCAATGCCACTGGTCAACTGCCAGACGAGCTACTGCATCTTCGAAACGGTCGCTCGAAGTTTAATCCGGTCTGTGTCTAATAAACCTGTGAAATGTTCGGGTCTATCGCCGCATCCTCCCTCGGCCCCTGCAGACCCGCGTGCACGGGACAGACGGATCACGGCGAGCGTGTACAGTGCAGATGAATGAGGTTAAATTTAGAGCTCCTTCAGCGTATCCCAGACATCCTTGGTTCATCTGAAGAGTCTGGTGATGCTTACGGCTCCGTCCGACTCCCGTTGCCCTTTGGGTAACCGAACCCACCGGGGAAAAATATTGAGGAAACTTGAGCTTCGCCCACAGACCTGGAAGGACAATGTGCCTACAGTATTACCAGATGTGGTGTCGCTGATAGCCTTGGAAAGTGGGGGGTGGGGGGGGGGGCTGAGTGTCTGTGTGGGTGTGTGTGTGTGTGTGTGTGTGTATGTTTGGAGGGGTGGGGTGGTGGCGGGGGGGGGTCTTTTTTTGGAAAGTATCAGATAAGCTTTGCCCCTGTCTCCCCCTTACTCCATTCCCAAATCTAGCCAGATCGTGTTTTGCCGACAGGTCTGCGAGGGACAGAAACCCGAGCCGCACGCCGAGATTACTTTACCGTTTATACAAGTAGCGGCATAGAATTTCTCTCAAGGCCACGACACACAATCTCCCATCACTCTTTCCACCTAAAAAAAAAAAAAAATTACGTTTTTTTCTCAACAAAGCAGAGTGTGTATTTTTTTTTTTGAGGAAGCTTCAAGTGCCTCCGCTGCGTTAATCTGCTGCCCGGTGTCTGGCGACGTTGTGGTACATTGACCACATGCAGACTGGAAGCAATGTGAGGCATCCGCTGTTCTGGAGAGTCCCGACTCAGTTCAATTTAGCTTAGCACACTCTGAGTCAGTTATGGGCCATAAATATGCAAATATGAACAGATTTCAGTGTGTCACGGAGTGACTAAACCGTCAACGGCTCGAGTAATCTGCCCCATTTGCCACCTTTTTAAGCTGCGCTGTGCTTGCAAAGCACAGCGCAGCTTCACCACTGCAACGGCATATTTTGTAATGCGGCCGTAGAGTAGTGACTAAACTTACAAGCACAGTAAAACACTGTTAATGATCTGAAGAAAATATTATGCAATAGGACGTTTTACAAAAGCACTTAAATGCCCCTCTGTTCCTCTTTTGTGTATACAGACAGAAGAGGCACCGTGCCCACTGCTTACATCACAGTTCGGGGGGCGGGCGTCTTTCAAATGCCTCTTGTGGCTGCCATAAAAAAGCAAACATAAACGCAGACTGTGTGCAATGAGTAAGAGAGGGTTGGGAAGCTGATAAGGGCTGGCCTGGCCGACTGCAAAGGGGAGGGAAACACTGTTATTTTGATCCAGTCGGGCAACCGCATTCTGACAGTGGGACGTGGTGACAGACCCTGTCAGCGGGATGGGGGGGGGGGGTTATCAGGGTATGCGCTAGACATGGTCTCTGGTGCGCCTACGGGATTACAGCGTACATATAAACTGGCACAACAAAAACATGTCGAAAAAACAACAGTGACAAGTCGAAAAGAAGGATTTCCCCGGCATACGTCACCGTGGTTCTCTTTAACTTTGTTCTCAGTCTCACAACTCAAGGCGAACAGAGTAGGCAATCGGGAAATTTGAGCTTGTGTGCAACCGAGAACATGTTTAGGTTGGAGCTATTAGAGGTTCGGGAGTACTATTAGTGAGAAAATACACTGATGAATTCACTTAGGGCTACCAAAACTGACACCGACAGCTGGAGGTACGAGTACTTTAGGATGTCACCTCAAGGCAGGCTGGACTGTTGATGACGCCGCCGACCTCACGTAAGCGATTTTACAACCGAGAAGACAACTGGGGATGTAAGTGACGACAACGTACACGGTACCTTAGTATTGTTTAGCTGAGCCAGTCCGGTACAGGCGTTTGCTAGCAGGAAGTCACCACTCAGGACAGCCATCTTATTGCCAAACTCCATGTCTTTCAAAGGGCCATCCGAATTGGTCCATTCGTTCAGGTTCACAATCCCACGATGCACCAGGAAGGCGGTGTGGATCAGCTCCGTGATTTCTGCCAAGTTCCTCTGGCTATGGAAGAGAAAAAAAAAGTGAAATAAAATAACCTTCTTTCCATGAGCAAAATTCCCTTCCGGTCTTTAGAGGTCACTGTTTGAGAGCGCTGCTGCAGAAATGTGCAAGTACAAACTTACCTACCACCACAAACAGCCCTGAGGACAGGTGCACCAACAACAGCTATCAATCAGAACAACGAAGCCCCCCCCCCTTTTCTCCCCAATTGTACCCATCCAATTACCCCACTCTTCCGAGCCATCCCGGTTGCTGCTCCACCCCATCTGCCGATCCGGGGAGGGCCGCAGACTACCACATGCCTCCTCCGATACAAGTGGAGTCTCCAGCCACTTCTTTTCACCTGACAGTGAGGAGTTTCACCAGGGGGACGTAGCGCGTGGGAGGATCATGCTATTCCCCCGAGTTCCCCCTCCTCCCTGGACGGGCACCCCGACCGACCAGAGGAGGCGCTAGCGCAGCGACCAGGACACATACCCACATCCGGCTTCCCACCCGCAGACATGGCCAAATGTGTCTGTAGGGACTCCTGCCCAAGCCGGAGGTAACACGGGGATTCGAACAGGCGATCCTCATGTTGGTAGGCAACGGAATAGACCGCTACGCTACGCGGATCAACATAGTTTTGGTTTTCATTCTTCAATTTCCTTCTTTTTCATAAAGGAGACATATAAAAGTCTATAGTTTACTGTATTCTTATTCTTTTGTTTCTTCAATACACTTCAAAAGCGTAAAGTGGATCATCGCCATTGCGTCTCAAAGCCGCCAGAATGCTTTCCTCCACATCATCTGCCATAAACAGATCAATCAATCAACCAACCAACCAATCAATCAATCAATCAATCAATATCCTTTTGCAAACATGAAAAGAAATCTCAAAATATTGAAACTCGAACGTTAAAACTCGTTGGACTCCTGGCGTACACGCTGGTTTAGGCCACCGGAAACCGCACACACCTTGTAACACCCCTTGTCAAGAGGTTGCGCTAGGCTAAAAAGAAAGAGGAAGAGATTAAGTTTATCATTATAAAATAAAAGCCATTCTTGACGTTGAGAGAAGAGACGTGAAAGGGGTCTCTGAATAGAGTCTTTCAGGCGCAGCCGTGGGGAGGTTATAATCAAATGTTGATTCAGTCATTGCGAGGGAATAATTAGGCCGCTCTCCATATGGAAGGAGCTCGCCCTGGTGCGACAGGAGG